>NC_092873.1:466822515-467136050 GCF_028372415.1 Notamacropus eugenii | reverse complement strand
CCTCATATGTCCAGGTGTAGTGGTCAACACTGGGTTGTATAAATGTCCATAAAAATAGCAGATAGCCACGTACAGCATTTTAAACAATTTCACATTCCCTGAAGCTGGTCCGTTATAGCACAAGGTATAGTCTTTTGGTCTAGTATTCCTAGAATAGCAGTCAACAAGGAGACATCAACAAAATAAATAAAAATACAATAGAACATAGATAATGTTGATGTGTGGTTTTCAAAGATAAAGCCCCATTCACATAATAAGGACCAAATTTTCACACAGAGTAGTGAACTACACTTAGGTCTAAGTGTCTCCCTGCTGCTGCTGAGAAGTTGAAGTTCATAGCGTTCAGATGGAGCTCAGTAACAAGAAAGTTTTCTACCCTTAGGAAGGATTGCAGAGATAGGCTCTTGGTTTTGACAACTGTAGGATAGTGCTATGTCTTGTGGATATGGGTATGTTATGGAGGAGATTCAGAAGCCTTGAAGAGTGATACTAGGTCTAGCATTGGTTTAGTTTATGAGCTAGTGGAAAAGGCTGTCACCAGAAACCCTGATGCTGCCAGACTTTGAACACTACCTTTGGAGCCAGAAGCTCTTTCTCCAAGTCGCTAATTTCATTTGGCTGAGGATGTTATCCAAGAGGAATATGCCCATGGGTGGGTCCAGGCAGATTGAAGATTGGGTTGCAAAAGGATGGTTTTTATTGCATTGGAAACAACGAGTTCCATATAAATGGTGGGAGCCAGAGTACATCAGGATGGGAAACCGGTGAAGGCTGTGTTTGTGATACCACAATCAAGGAGGCAGGCCAAATTGTGAGATAGAAGGTAGGCAGCTGATGCCAACAGTCCTAATGAGGGCACCAGCCTTTCTCTCCTTCTGAAACTCCCTATAGCCAGTATTACAATGGCAAAGCCGTGTATAATTCAGTCCAGTGACACTGGTCACCTTTCTGTTCTTCAGACAAGATGCTCCATCTCCTGACTCCAGACATTTTCACTGACTCCCCTTCGCACTTGAAATTCTCCCTCCTTCCATTTCCACCTCGTGGCTTCCTTCAAGACCCAGCTAGACTCTTATCTTCGCAGGAATCCTTTCCTATCCCCCCTTAATTCTGGTACCTTCTCTCTACTGATCACCTTCATGCTATCCTGCTTGTACATAGTTGCTTGCATGCTGTCTCCCCAATTTCCATCCCAAACATTCATAAGGATAACGTGTGCCTGACCTGCGGTAGAGCCTTCTAAACTCAGGTTGAGCTGATCAGTCACAGTCAAACGCAATGTACATTGACCATGGTTAGTCATGTTGTGATGTCATTTTGGTCCTCTTCGAGTATAAAGCACAACAAAAAATGTATTGGTTTGTGTGTCATTTCCCTGAACACATTGTCAGCTCCTTGAGAGCAGGGACTGTCTTTTGCTTTTTTTTTTTTGTATCCTGAGGGATTAGCACAATGTCTGACACATAGTAGGTGTTTAATAAACGTTTTATGACTGACAGCTGGCTTCTGGCCTCTAGGTCACTGTTTCCTAAATGGGACCCTACACAATAGAGTTGACTGTACATTGCTGTGGAAACTTCTGCAGTGAAACTCATGAAAACTTGGCTACTGGGGTGACACTCTATGCATCTGTATTTTTGTTCCTTTGTATTGGGTGCAGTCCCTGGGGAGATTTTTCCTTAATGGACTATACTATTGACTGCTAAACAAAGGGATAGACCTAGGACAACACTGAGCCACAAAGTCAGTAACAACTCTAACCTCAACAATCCTTTCCAGACCCTTCTCTATTCTTTTGGAAGTGCCTTTGACAGAAGCACAGAATCCTAATCATACCAGGCACTTTACTAACATCTCTTTTTATTCTCACAACAACCCTGGGAAGTAGGTGCTATTTATAATTCCTATTTTACAGTTGAGGAAACTGAGGCAGCCAGGGGTTAAGTGACTTCCCCAAAGTAACACACTGGAAACAGTGAACTTAGGCATCACTTAACTCCACTGGGGTTTACTCATCTTTATATGATTTATATGTTGATTTAAGTGGTCTCAAAGGTCCTTTCCAACTCTGTCTGTAACCAGATTTGAACTAGCATCTTTCTGACTCCAGGCTCATCATTCTATCCATAGCACCACATGGGTGCCCCAATATAATATATAATGATATTACAGATTCAGTGGAGGATTGTAGAGGTATCAATCACATGGCCAGTGGGCCTCTACACTACCAAAAGCCCCCAAACTGGATTAAAATATAACTCATAAATATTTAACAAAATAGATAAAAATACAATACAACATAGATAATGTTGATGTGTGGTTTTCTAAGTCAATATTCAACCCACAGGGATCCTTATGTACAGTTTAGAAGCCCTCACTGGAACTCTCTGACCTTTAACTCTCCTTTCTCAGCTCATCACATAAGACTTTTCTTCTCAGAATACTGTTTTTATCATGTCATTCCCCTGCTAAAAAGTCTTCATTAGCTTTCTGCTGCCTGCCATATCAAACCCAGTCTCCCTTGCCTGGCTTTCCCAGCACCTCCAGAACTTGCCAGCTGGATTTATATAGAGGCACCATTAGAGCTGGTAGGTACCTTTGAGACCCCCTAATTCAACCCTTTCGTCTATAAAGATGAGCAAACCCCAATGGAGCTAAGAGATACCTAAAGCCACACAGAGCTTGAGTAGCAATGCCAGAATTCAAATCCAGGTCCTCTGACTTCAAATCTAGAGTTTTTCCCACTATATCAAACTGCCCCCTCCCTGGATGAATTGAATGGACTTGCATCCAAGGTTACCACAGAGAGGGATCTCCCTGGGTGCAGCAGCTGCTGAAAATACCAGGATGTGGTCACTAGTTCCTGGCATCCTGAGTGAGGCTAAATTCTCTTACTAAGATATTAATAGTGGTAATCACATTAAAATTAGTATGGGAGACAACCACCAGAGGGAGACAGGGTACAAGCCAGGTCATTACAAACATACCAGTTGAATTGCAAGGACAAGACTATAGACATTTGAAGAGTTGAAAGGGCAGGAGCCAGGTAAACTGAGATCATTTTAGAAGCAGAAGTTTAACTGAATAGAGATTGCCACACTTAGCTTGCTCTCTGGTAGTGAGTTCTTTTATATGTATGGGGGTTTGGGCTAGACGTATATATTTTCTGTTTCTTAAAAGGCCAATGATCTGAAAGGGCAGGAATAACACACAACTCCCTTACGTGTTGTTGTTTTGTTTTTTTTTAGTGTTAAATAATATTTATTTCCCCAAATTATATGTAAAAACAATTTTTAATATTTGTTGTTTTTTTACACTTTTGAGTTCTAAATTCTATCCCTCCCTTTCCTATCCCCTCCCTGAGATGGTAACTAATCTGTTATAGGTTATACATGTGCAATCATGTACAACATTTCCATATTAGTCATTTTGTACAGTAAAACTGGAAGGAAAGAAGAAAGGGAGGAAGGGAAAGAGGGAGGAATGGAGGGAGGAAAGAAGAGAAAAAAGTATGCTTCAGTCTGTATTCAGACATCAGTTCTTTCTTTGGAGGCAGATAGCATGTTTCACCATGGGTCCTTTCGGATTGTCTTGGATCGTTGTATTAAGTCGTTCACAGCTCTTCATCATACAGTATTGCTGTTACTGTGCACAGTGTTTGGGTTCTGCTCACTTCACTCTGAATCAGTTCATGTAAGTCCAGGTTTTTCTGAAATCATCCTGCTTGTCATTTCTAATAGCACAATAATATTCCATCATATTCATGTACCACAATTTATTCAGTCATTCTCTAATTGATGGGCATCCCCTCAATGTCCAATTCTTAACCACCACAAAGAGAACTGCTATAAATATTTTTGTACTAATAGGCACAACCCCTTGTTGATGGAGAAGGGAGGCAGTGTGGTACAGTGGAAGGAGAAGTGGGGCTGAAGGCTCTGCCCCTAGCTACCTGTGTTACCTTGGGCAATTACTTAACCTTCCTCATCTTTAAAATGACAGTTTGTGTTATATAACATAGCCTCTTATCCTAACATGCTGGGGTGAGAAGAATGAACTGAGCAGAAGAAGAGAAGGGAGGAAAGGACCATGTAGCTGGATAGGTAAGTTTCAGTGGAATTAAGAATGCTGAGAAAAGAGGAGACAATTCCATCCATCACTACATCATCCATTCGCAATTATCATCATCAATTAGTTAAGCAACCCATGTGTCTGAAAGACTGTGCAGTGTAATGGATAGAAAGCCAGATTTAAAACCAAGAAAAATCACCGCTGGTGTTGTAACATCCAGCAAGGCATTTAACTTCTCAGACAGCTTTCTAAGCCTATACCTTGCAGAAAAGGTGCCAAAACATACTGGTAATAGTAGCTTACTCTCTTGCAAATTCTTCATCCAGAGCAATCGTAGATCCCTTCCTTCTTGGGTCCCTCTGCTTGTACGTGGCAGGAACTTTTATGCACCTGGAAATACAAATACAAAAATGAGATTGGAATAGACCACAAAAGTTCTTATATTCATCCTCCCTGTCTCTGGAAGTTCCACACCTAATTAAACCCTAGATAATCCTCAGGATAGTGCTAGGCCAATTTTGATGCAAGTTTGATGCTTAGCTTTAAGGAAGACTCAACCCCAAAGGACAAACACTAACTTCCCTAATTCTCCCACTACCTGCTAGCTTTGATGTTACTCCTCTCTATACAAGGATAGGCCTTTGTAAGCAGTTGCAGTCTTGATAACTCCTTGCACATAATGGAAGGCAGAATTATTTCTCTATGAGCAGAATTTTACAGATATAAGTTGGCCTAACTGACCTCTGATCAGCTGAGATGTTCTGGAAGCCAGTCTGTGTCAGAGCAGCAGAGGTGAGACTCTAACCCAAGTTTCTTGACTTTTATGATTCATTTAGAGAGGTATACTGTCCAAAACAAAAGAGGTCACTGTCCCGGTATGTTGTTGTACAGTTGTTTCAGTTGTATCTGAACCCATTTGGGGTTTCCTTGATAAAGATACTGGAGTGGTTTGTCATTTCCTTCTCTAGTTCATTTTACATGTGAGGAAACTGAGGTAAACAAGATTACGTGACTTGCCCAGGGTCCCACAGCTAGTAAGTGTCTGAGGCCAGATTTGAACTCAAGAAGATGAGTCTTCCTGATTCCAAGGCCCCATACTCTATTCATTGATATAGTGCCACCTAGCTGTCCTGTTGATCACTCAGTCAACAAGCCTTTATTAAAGCACTTATGCTGTCAGGCACTGTTAAACCATCTCTGCTGCTTGTCTCAGGACTACATTTGGAGTTCAGTGTCCTTGATATCACATTTTAGGAAGGGTATGGACAAACTTGGGTGTCTGCAGAGAAGAGTAGGCAGGATGATTAGAGAAGGAAATGGCAAATAATATCTTTGCCAAGAAACCTCTAAATGTGGTCATGAAGAGTCAGAATGACTGAAACAACTGAACAACTAGGAGGGTGAGGGGACCAGAAAGCATGCTGTGTTAGCATGGGTTGAAGGGAGTGGGATTGCTTAGCTTAGAGAAAAAGGAATTGAAGACAGAACTAGGAGGCTTCAGTTCAATGTGTGGAAAGACTTTCAGGGGATTCCCCTCACTCATGGTCTCCAAATACTGGCTTGATGACAATGTATTGAAGATATCATGCCAAGATTCTCAGTCAGGCACTGGTTGGGCTAAATGACCTGAGCCCTTCTAACTCTGAGATTCTGTGACTCCGAATTTCCTGACGTGGTGTTCTTTCCTCCATTCTTTCCTCCATACCTCCTTTGTAGGTATAAGCCACAACAATATGGGAACACATTCCCTAGAAGTTTATGAGGCAAGTTTGCAAAACTTAAAGCAAGATATAAATGTTAACTATTATCATTTGGTATCTGGTAGGTGGTGAGAGCTCAAGAACACTGCTTTCCTTTTCATTGTGTTCCTTCAGGAACACAACCATAAACCCACTAGAATGTACTAGAGGGTCCATTCTTTGTCTCTTGCTCCATTGTTTTTCTAGCTCCTCTTACTTCTCCATTAGAAAAATATTTATTAAACACATGCTGCGTGTCAAGCAATGTTCTGAACACTGAGAATACAAACAGAAAAGTACAATGGTACCTGCTCTCAAAGAATTCACATTCTAATTAGTGGAGACAACATATATAAGACCCACATCCACATCCAAGTCCAGTCATTTGTTCATTCCTATTTTCCTTCCCTAAGTCACACATTCATTCTCTTCCAATTCTTCTCTGAGAATGAAAGATAAACAATATCTCCCCACCAGTTTCGAACACATTCAGCACCCTGGACAGAAACTAACAGGACATTTTGATATTCAAAAGGCATCAATGTAATGTACAGACCAAGAAATTATGCTCTGGATTAAAATTCTGCAAGACTGAGGAAATCAGGATCAAAATCATGTTCTCCAAGATTGTCTAACTTTTTGTAAATTGGCATTCTGTTCACCTGGAGGCAGGTCATTTCAAATCCAATATACCACTGGGGTAGAAGCTCAGATATCAGTAGTCTAGAAAGGATTTCCCTGGTTCAGAGATGCCTCAGGCCATTGCCTGGGCCTAAATGAAAGATCCTTTTACATATTGCATCAGTTTGGGATACCCAAAGAAGTCCTAGAAACATTCCAACTTCTAAGGATTGAATAGAGCTTTACCAACATCCCAAGAGAATTCCAAAAATTGTGATACAATCTGACATTCCCATAATTACTCCAGACAGCATCTCCCCTGCCCTGCTTTGCAAGTGGGTATTCAACAGTTACTGAGAGAACATGAGTATTAAAGTTTGACAACCGGAGTTGAAGTATCAGTTTTGTTGGTTCTATATGCAGACATCACCTACCTCTAAATCTTCCTTTCCATTCTCCTGCCTCTACAAACACCCACCATGCTCCTTTCTCAAAGACTCATAGAATGCTACAATGAAAAGAACACTAAATTTGGTTTCATGAGACCTGGGTTCAAATCCCAGCTCTACCACTTAGCTATGTGACCTTGGACAGGACATGCAACTTCTACTGGGTTTCTTCACTAGTAAAAATGAGTTGTTGTTCAGTCATTTTTTGGTTGTGTCTTACTCTTCATGATCCCATTTGGGTAAAAATACTAGAGTGGTTTGCCATTTCCTTCTCCAGCTCATTTTACAGATGAGGAAACTGAGACAAACAGGGTTAAGTGACTTACCCAAGGTCACACAGCTGTCTGAGACCAGATTCGAACTCAGGAAGATGAGTTTTCCTGACTCCAGGCTTCACATTCTATCTACTGCACCACCTAGCTGCTCCATTCTCTTCCTGTTTTCCTCACCAGTTCTAACACATTCAGCACCCTGGACAAAAGCTAGCAGGGAATTTTGATATTCAAAAGACATCCTTGTAGAGTGTAGACTGGGAAACAATGTTCTGAACCAAAATTCTATGGGATTAGATTAAATAGCCTCTAAGATCCCTTTCAGTTCTAAATTCATGATCCTATGATCATTTAGACTTCAATAACCATCTAGTTCAAACCATATTCAGAAAAGAATTCCCATTGCAATATATCTGCTAAATGAATGTACATCCTCAACTTAGAGACTCCAGCAGAGTACAGACAGTTCTCACTTTACATGAAATATGCAAATTCCACTCCCAGTAGGACCAACAGCAGGAAGCCAAGTGGCACCTGAAGGGCCACAGAGTCATGGAGGGGGTGGGGCCGCTCAGAGCCCCTCCAAGGGGTGGAAAGGTCTGCAGAACAATCCACTTATATTAAACAAGAACTGTACATACAGCCAACACTCATTTTATTCTCATTCCCTGTCTTTCCACACTCACCTGTTTTTCTTCCCCTTCTCCTGGTCTTCCCTTCCCAGATCTATTTTTTAAGAGGTCATTCTTTGCTTAAATTCTTATTAAGCCTTAACTGCTGAATAAACTTTGCCTCAGTCAAACTCAGACCTGTTAAGGAACTTAGATTGAAAAGGCCAAAGGTCTCCCACTGCATCCTGGGCCATTTCCAGTTGTCCTGTTCTATATCTGGTCACTGGATCCAGATGGTTCCAGAGGTAAAAGTGAGGCTGATGACTTTGCACAGCCCTCCCTCACTTAAAGCCAATTCATTTGCACATCATGGCATCACCTCCCTGATGTTATGGTCCTCTTCTATAATGAAGGATAAGCAGCAGCAGGAAGAGCAAGCCCTCTGCCCTTCCCTTTACATACAAGAAAAATCTTATAATGCCTCAAGCTTATTGAGCACTTTAAGGCTTATAAAGTTCTCTCCTCACAATAATCTGAGGTGAGTAATACAGATGTTAAGCTCATTTTACATAGCAGGAAACTGAGGCTCAAGGAGCCAAACTGACTTTTTCAATTATTGTCACATCATTATTTCTGTCAGAGCATGAATGAGAAACCAACTCTTCTTGACTACAAGTCCAATGCTTATCGAATGGAGGGACTGGCCAATGAGTGTCCAGGTTTGAGCCCAATATCTCCATGGACTGAGGTGTTAGAGGGGAGAATGTACCCACAGTTGAGGGAGAAGATATGTATTTCCTTCTTACTATTACTTCTCAGAAAATATCCTTTTGTAAAAGCTAATTGATATTAATTGGTCATCAATGATATTGGGAAAATATTAAGAGTTAAATGATATTTGGACTCTAATCACTGATACTGGGAGGAACATGCCAAATAGGACTCAAGCTAACTACCCTCTAAGAAGGGTGTGTCTCAGAGGTACTCCTAGAATCCTGGGAGAAACATTTAGCCTGCTGAGCTCTGGGGACCTCACCTGCTACATATTCGAGTTGGGAGATTAAGTCCAAAATCTCACTATGCTGAGGAAATGATCCAGTATAGTGCATTGGAAAGAGTGCTAGACTTGGAATAAGAAGACCTGGGTTTGAATCTTAGCTCTGCAATTCACTCTCAGTGGGATGGTAGGCAAACGATTTAACCCCGTTGACCCTAAGCTTCCTCATTTGTAAAAATGAGAAGGTTGGTAGATGATCTATAGGAGACCTTCTAGCTCCAAATCTCAACTCCTGTGACTAGGAAGAAGGCTACAGGACCAAGAAGAGAGCTGACCTGGCAGGGAGTACGTAAGAAGTGTGATGGAGCCAGCCTGAATTAAATTTTCAGTGGGAGCATTTACACCTTAGAAATTGGCAAAGCTACAAATCAGAGCTTGATAGATTGTTTTATTCATTGTTTAGACTTAAGTAAGCGATGCTGAAAATATAAATATATATAAATATAAATGCAACTTTAAAAATGTGAGAGTATATGTGTGTATGTATGTGTGTATATCTATGTCATATATCTATATGTATGTGTGTATATGTATATGTATGGGAATATATCTATATCTATCTATATTATACATATGTATATGTATATATGTATATCTATATCTATCTTTCTATATGTATGTTTATATATATATATATATGTATAATAGATCAATAGATATTCTGGAAAGCCAGTTGTTAAATATGTATCAGCATACCACTATGAATGGAGAGTATCTGTCCTTTAGATAAAGATGTTTCAAGTGAATGAAATATGAAGGCAAATCCAAAGTTAGAGGTAGGAATAAACTGGATAAGAGGAATAAATGTTTGTAAATAACGTTTGACTCTGGGGCAGGAAAAATGATGATGTTGGGGGGGGGGGGGGTACCAGACTCATTTCACTCATATTGGGAACTCCCAGAGTGAAGACTCACCCTAGCAATGCACATCCCTACTTTCTTTGTAACTTAGTCTTAGAGAGGTGTACTGAGTGTACTGGGTCCAGGGTCATACAGCCAGAGCGTATCAGAGACTTAACCCAGTCTTCCTAACTCCGAGGTCAGCCTCTCCCCATCACAGCCAGGTGCTTCTCTGATGACTGAGTAATCATATAAAAGATGCAATTAACTGGCCCGAAAGACAGAAAGTGTTTGGAAAATAAAAAACATTTAACAGAGGGCAGGCAGTACTGCCATTACTATTACTGTTACTTCTTTAAAAAGAAAAAAAAAAGGCACCTCATTCTCAACACCTAAACATCTTTGTCCTGAAATGAAGGCCCATATTTCCCTACTTTGTTCTTTAATAAAGAAGCTGTTTGTCCTAAATAGATGAAGTCCAAGTGTGTGTATATGTGTCTGGGGGGCAGTGAGAGGAGCGGAGAGGAGCGGAGCGGAGAGGAGAGGAGAGGAGAGGAGAGGAGAGGAGAGGAGAGGAGAGGGGAGGGGAGGGGAGGAGAGAGACACAGAGAGACAGAGAGACAGACAGAAAGAGAGAGAGAGAGAGAGAGAGAGAGAGAGAGAGAGAGAGAGAGAGAGAGAGAGAGAGAGAGAGAGAGAGAGAGAGAGAGAGAGAGAGAGAGAGAGGTACTTCATTTTTATCCCACTGGATGGCGCGAGAATCGCACTTTTTTTCCTTTTTAAGGTTTGTGACCTGTTACAGTAGAGGAGTAGGGAAGGACTGACTGCAGTGGTTTGAGCTTGCATCAGTGGTCAGGGCTGGCCTGTGCCCCTCCCCACCCCCATCCCCCACACACTGTTCCAATGTAGGCACTCCTATGGGGGTCTCACACACACACACACACACACACACACACACACACACACACACACACACACACACACACACACTCTCTCTCTCACTCTCACTCTCCCACTCCCACACCCCTAGGGTTCTCCCTTGGTCTCCCGGCAGTCTTCAGGTCTGATTTCTCACCAGCCTCCCACAAACAGGTTCAGCCCCAGAGGGCTTGGCAAAGACTGGAAAGACGCTGCTGGAGGAGGTAGAGCCCAAGCAGAAGCCAACTCATTGTTTGACGTTTGATTACAGTCTTCCCCTCTCCCACCCCACCCCCACCCTGCCCAGTCACAGGGCACAGCCCAAAGGTGAGGCGAGGTCCAATTTAAGGGGCATAAAACGATCCTTGCCAGAAGCCAAATCTGCGGTAAGCTTTGTAGGTTTTGGTTTAATAATTAACACGGATCAGAAACCTGTTCCATGCTTTCCTGTAGTGCTGGAGATGTTGTATTTGTTAGTACAGTATGTTTCTGTGCTGGACCTAAGATACCCCGGTTCTGCCATGTACATCTATGTGTCCCTGGGCAAGTCCCCTCGTCTCTTGGGGCCTCAATTTCCCTTATGTAAAATACGGGAGTCACAGTAGATCATCTGTAAGGCCCATCATAGCTCTCAATCTACCATCCTCAAATATAAGGAATTCCCAGGGAGAAAACTCCCTCTCCTAATGCAGGTTGGCACCTGCTCTGGGCTTTCTAGTTTTAGAGAGCTGCCTGAGCCACTGAAAAGTGAAGCCACTTGCCCAGGGTCATCATCACCCTCAGTGGGTATTTATTAAGCTCCAGGCCTTGGGACCACAAGGATGGCTCAATGTTAGGAACAGATATGGTTTATCAGTGGAAAAGGCAGCAAAGAAGATTCATTACCATCTCCTTTGCCCCTGAACCCAAAGGATTTTCTGTGGGCCTTGATGATGAAACAGTCTCTACATGTTGTCTCCTATTTGCATGTGATCAGCCCCTCCAGAGCCAGGACACTCTTCTCCTCCTAGCCCCATTACTTTGCACACAGTAAGCACCTCATAAATGCTCATTCAAACATCCATGCCAGTCAGTCAGCCTCCAGGACACCAGGGCCCAGCCTCTTGCTGTCTCCCTTGTGCCTGCCCACCTCTCATTACCAACTGGACCTCCAAGACCTCCCCTCCATCACATATTCCACCCACTCCTTAGGGACATTAGTTCACTCAGTTTTGAGACATAACAGCAGAGCTGCCTGATTGGAGGGTGAGTTGTTTATTTCTAGCAGGCCCCAGACCTCTAGAACATTCTTCAACAACCAAGAGATCTGGTTCTAGCCATCAGGATATCTTACCATTGCCTTTCCATCTCTCATAGGTCCCCATTTCTTCCCCACCCCTTCACACCCTTTATACCTCTTGCTCTGAAGACAAAGCAATACTACTATCCTACCTGAAAGGTAGGTGCTTCCTTACAACCCCTGGCCTGCCTAGAGCTCCTTTCCCCAGCCTCTGCTCTCTGATAAAGGCAGACATAAGCTTATTGAGGGTGAGGGCTTTCTCACTTTCATATTTTATCCTCAGCACTAATACAGTGCCTGGAGTATAGTGGGCTCTTAATACAGGCCCATTGGTTAATGGACCTCAGGCACAGGCTTCACTATGGCCCCACTTTTGCTGCTGGTCATTGTTCAGTCATTTCAGTCATGTCCAACTCTCCATGACCCATTTGGGGTTTTCTCAGCAAAGACACTCTAGTAGTTTGTCATTTCCTTCTCCACCTCATTTTACAGATGAGTAGCTAAAGCAAACAGGGTTATGTGACTTATGATTTGAACTCAGGTCTTCCTGACTCCAGACCTAGTGCTCTATCCACTGTACCACTTTGCTGCCACATCATCAGTACAGCCACTATCAAGAATACTCCTGGGAAATCGAGGGCAACAGGTCATTTATTTGCTCTGTAGCTCAGTTTCCCCATTTAGAACATAGAATTGTTATACTATCTCCAATTTATTTCCAACCTCTCTAGGATGTCAGCCCTAGGATTTAGGATTAGAAGGAACCTTAGAAACCATCCAGTTAAGGGTGTCCAACTCAAACAGAAACGGGGACACTGACCTATACATGAGGATGTGTATCCTGTGAAGAACGTGAGGACTAAGAAAACCACATATTAGCATCATCTGTGTTCTGTTGTATTTTTATTTATTTTGTTAACTATTTCCCAATTACATGTTAATTTGGTTCTGGCCACACTTAGAGTGCTGAAGGCATAGTGTGACAGTGGGTCCCATGTTTGACTCCTCTAATCCTAGGCTAACCCCCACATGCTATAAATTGGCCGTAGAAGTTGAGTACCTTGCTTAAGTTACATAGAAACTAGGTTTTCACAGGATGTAAGCTACCCCAAAGGGGCAAGTTATATAGTTTAGGAAGTCTTCGGTACTTATATGCAGTTAGGTAGCACAGTAGATAGGTCACTGGGCTTGGAAGTCAACAAGACCTGAATTCAAATCTGGCCTCAGACACTTGCTATCTATGTAACCCTAAGCAAGTCATTTAACTGTTGTCTGCCTCAGTTTCCTTATCTGTAAAATGGAGATAATAATAGCCCCTACTTCTCAGGGTTGTCTTGAGGACCAAATGAGATAATCATTTTAAAGCATTTAGTATAGTGCCTGCACATAATTAATAAATTTTTGTTTCCTTCCTTTCATATAGAAATTAGTAAAAGCCAGAGAGTGAAGAAAAAAGTGTGGTGTAGAGAAAATCAGAAGAACTGGGCCTGTCCCAGATACTTATTTACTACCTGTATAAACCTGGGTGAGTCACTTTATGTCCCACTTCCAGCCTCAGTTTCCATGTTTGTAAAATAAAAGAGTTGGGCTTGATGATCTCTAGTGTCCCTTCCATCTCAAACATTTTGAAGTTCCATGTTGTAACTTTTCTTCTGGAATCTACTCTGCAGCTTCAGCCTTTCTTTTCCCAAATGCCTGTTCTGGCCTGAGTATAACTCATCACCATCACATATCCCCACCCCCTGCTCTGCCCAGCATCTTTAACTCTGCATCCCAACCAGGGAGGAATAGAGAGTCTAGTGAGTCAAATGTGTGTGTCTGTCCTTCGTTGCCAAAGAAGACCATGCATCAGAGAAATAATGACATGACTTGCACTTGACTTTGTGAGGGAGGGCTGTTCAGGTCACCAGCCTCACTTCTCCTCCAGAACCATCTGAATCCAGTAACCAGATATTCATCAGGATGAGTGGGGATGACCCAGGATGAGGCAACTGGGATTAAGTGACTTGCCCAAGGTCACATGGCTAGTGAGTGTCAAGTGTCTGAGGTGAGATTTGAACTTAGGTCCTCCTGACTCATGCACTGGTGCTCTATCCACTGCACCACCTAGCTGCTTATTGACTCCATGATCCCTCATGGGATACCAGAATTCCAATTATAAGGAAACTCAGAGGCCTCCAAATCCCAGCCATACTGCAACAGGAAAACCCCCTACAATTTACCCAAAAAGTGTCCCTCCAGCCTTGACTAAAAGTGGGAAGCTAGGACTTCCCAAGACTGCCCATTTCTCTTTAGGGCTGACAGAAATGTTGGGGAGTTTTACTTTACACAGAACCTCAATAGAATTCTCCATCATTTCTGTCCTTTCCTCATATTTCTGCCCTCTCAGGCTAAATGGAACATGTCTAATCCCTTCTCTACATGATGTGGTCTTCAAACCCCTGAAAACAGCTAGCACATCCCTCCCCTTTCCCATCTATATTTTCTTATCCTCAGGCTAGCCTGATAAAGTTCCCAATACTTTTTATTTTCAAATCATAAATTTTCTTCCCATTGAAAAAAATTGTTTTAATGTCTAACTGTTCTTCATATCAAAGAAAGATCTGGCCACTAAAGAGCCATTTTTTCCCCATGACTCCACCTTCCAGTGAAATGGCAGATGCTCAGGAAGCCAAATTAATTGCATTTTAGCAAATGCAACTTGAAGCCCCCAAAGATACTGGGGAACCCACTATTTGGGGAACCTCACCAGGACAAATGTCAATTGTTTGTGAGAATAAACCACCCAAGGTATTGGGGGCGGTTAGAATTCCCCAGAACCAATCGCTAATAGTCCAGTGGCACACACAGAAACAAGAAAGGAATCTTAGAGCCACATTAAAAATGTGGAAAACCCAGGCCTGACTGTTGGAACACTGAAGAGGATGCAAGCTTCAAATGAGGTCAAGCTTAATGTTAGGACTCATAGTCTTAGGACTCATAGTCTTCTCACTCAGAGAAGAAAGTGAGAAGTTTTTAATGACAGAAAAAAGGTCTCATCACCTTCCCCAGAAAAAGGTCAGGATTTCCTCCTGACTTCACTGAGATAGATGCACACTGACAGCCCACGGAATCGTTTCTGAGGGTTTCCCAGGAAATCTTAGTGGCAAAGCTTTGGGGAGCAAATGTTTTTCCTGGGGTAAAGAGTCAGATGAATTTGAGATGAGAGAGTATGGGCAAGAGCCCAACTTGGCTCCCACAGAGTCTGGTCCCACATGAGGAAGTAGCTGGCTTCTGAAAACAGTACTTTAAAGTAAAACCAAGAATGATTTTTGTTCTGTCTTGTTTTTCCAAACACGGAAGGGGCCACAGGGTAGCAGAGAATGCATCCAGCCTCCCCACCCCTACTGGGGGAATGAGTGTCAACGACCTTCCTAAGTGTTACTAATAAAATGAAAATGCATGCCTCCTTCATGGGTACTTGACTTCCCTCTATCTTCCCTGTGACATGAACAGATAGAACTTCTTGGCTGAGCTTGGCAACAACAAAAGAGTTGCTCTGCAGGCCCCTGGGGGTTATTTCAGGCTTCCACAGGCCAGGCTGAGCCACCAGACCACACAAGGGGCCTGAGAACACCCAGCTATTCCCTGTACCAGGGAAGCAAGATGACCTGGGCTGCCTGTTGTTTCTAATTGCTACACAAGATATGAACTGATTCAGCTCCACAGAGAACAAGGGCTTTTTCAAATGTTTTCATTTGAGGAAGAACCCTAAAAGCACTCCCTTTCTCCCCCACCATACCTGGAGTGGCATTTTTTAATCACTAAATGGTGACATTTGTTTAGTAAAACCTAGGTCTGAGCTTGAAGATGCCTCTTTCTCAGCCTTAATGCGGATGCCCTCCCTCTGTCAATTAGCTCCAATTTATCTTGTATACATCTTATTCGTACAGAGCTGTTGCCATGTGGTCTTGGACTGTTTGTACACCACCCTTAGCACAGTGCCTGGTGCCTAGTAGGTGGTTAGGCAATGCTTGGTGAATCACCGACTCCCTCCAATTTCATATACATGTATTTGTACACATATTTTTTTTGCTCTAACTTGGTTCTTTAGACCTGTATCTGTTGGATCTGGGACATCTAGGTGGCACTGGAATGGACAGAGTGATTGGGCCTCAGGTCAAGAAGACTCATCTTCCTGAGTTCACATCTGACCTCAGACACTTCCTAGCTGTATGACCCTGGGCAAGTCATCTAACCCTGTTTGCCTCAATTTCCTCATCTGTAAAATGAGCTGGAGAAGAAAATGGCAAACCATTTCAGTATCTTTGCCAAGAAAAACCCAAATGGGGTCACAAAGAGGCAGATGTGATTGAAATGACTGAAAAACAACTACTATTAGATTTACAATTTCATCTACATAGGGAACTCCAACTGAGGAAACTCCTTCCTTCATGCAGATCTAGACCTTCTATGCAATTACTGTCTTAGTTGTCTTGGAACTAACAAGTTAAGGACTTCCTAAGGATCACACAGGCAGTATGTATCCAAGGCAGGATTTGAACACAGACCTTTCTGGATATATATTGATAGACCCCCTATTCGGTGCTTTTCCACTTAAAACATGTCTGCTATTTTCCTCATGTTAAAAAAAAAAACTGGGAAGGGGTAACAATGAAGACAGATTTGACTATTTTGAAATAGTTCATAATGATGAAATCCTCCATTAAGTCTTATTCCAGTGGTCCATTGAGGCATAGAGGTCACCCTGGGTTCTCAAAAGCTATGCCAGGTAGGGTAAGCTTTGGCAGATCCAGTAAGACTTTTAGTATGAGCCTGGCCAGAGACCGAGGACCAGGCTGGCTAAACTGAAAAAGACACATCCACAAAAGGGTGGCTACAAGGCGATGAATTGTTTTGGCCACACCAATTCAAAGATCATACTGGAAGATAAAGGGGTGACTGTGGTCTGTACCAGTGGGAGAAGGACCAGTGCTAATGAATTCACAGATTCTTGAAGTACTGATAAAGTACCTAATTATCCTCTTAATGATGCAACTTGTCACCTAACTGAAGTGACTATAAATGCCTGGCTATTTAGTAGATGATCACAAATGCTAAGTTGACTAATTAACCATTTGGGTCCACTCACCGCTAAAGGAAATGGTGGTAGGGTTCAGGACCAGAGGGACATTCTGCATTAAGGTCAATAAGGGAAAGAAGGGAGACAAGTGTGTTTGAACTTACTGAGTCGGGTCTTCCTTCTGGTTTAGTTTTATTCTCAGACTTTAGGCTCAGTCTTGCATCACCAACTACCTCTCAAGCATTTCTCTCTGAATGTCCATCTCAAGTTCCACATATTCAAGAGAAATTTCATGATCCCCTTCCCCAAATCTACTCCTCTTCGGATTCCTTCCAGTTACCCAATCCATAACCTTGGTATTGTCTTCAACTCTTCCATCTCCCCCACCCAATTTCTCTCATATCCATCCCTTCCTAGCCACTTACACAGCCGTCATTTCTGCTAGCATCCAATACATGCTACTTTGTTTGGCATTTAAAACTCTTCATAAACAGACCCCAACCCTAACCTTACTTTCTAGCTTTGTTGCATATTATTCCCCCTCCTCACACTACTGTCCGGACATATTGACTTTTTTTGCTGGTCCTTACACATGATCTCTTGTCTCCTTGCCTTTGTCCTGTCTATTCTCGTATTACACACACACACACACACACACGCACACACACACACACACACACACACACACACACACACACCTTTACTCAATAAACTCCAGTTGCTCACTATTGCCTCCAGGATCATATACCTTACTTTTCCCCCTTCACACACTCTTTGATACAGTGACGCTGGCCTCCTGGCAGTTCCATGAACAGGACACCCCATCCCTGGGCTCCTGGCACTTTATCTAGTTGCCCACCAGTCTTGAAATGCTCTCCCTCCTCAACTCCACTTACTGCCTTCCCAGTCTTCCATGAAGTCCTAACTTTAAAAACGAAAGACAAACAACCACAAAATTCCCAACCTCTCTTACTTCTAGTGCTTTTCCTTTTTAAATTATTTCTAATTTATCTAGTATATAGTTTGTCCACATTTGTTTGCTGGTTTTCTCCCCCATTAGTTTGTGAATTCCATGAGGGCAGGGGTTGTTGTTTGCCTCTTTTTGTATCCCCAGTGCTTAGCACAATGACTGGCACATAGTAGGCACTTAATAAATGTTTATTGACTGACGGACTCCATTCCTGGCATGAAACCCCTCTCCACCCCTTCATCTTGGAATCTCTAGCTTCTTTCAGGACTCAGAAAGTACCATTTTCTGCATGAGACTTCTCCTACTCCCCCTAGTTGTTAGTGCCTATCCCCTTCCAAAAACACCCTTGCCTGTGTTTTGTACATATCCCTGCATAAATATGTTGTTCCCCCATTAGACTGAGTAACACCCTGGAAGAACTGGTATTGGAGTAAAGGGACCTTGTTTCAAATCTTGCCCATGTGACTTGGTCGAAATCCTTTAACCTTACGGAACCTCAGTTTCTTCATTTGGAAAATGAGAAATAGCCACTGAGGTCCCTTTTAGTTTCCTATGACTTTAAACTCCTTGAGAGCTTTTGTGGCCCTGGACCTTAGACCCGTGACCTAAGAGAATGAAGCACTTTATCCATGCTTATTGACGGATAGGCCAGAAACATTGCATATATACCAGCAGATGTTGGACTTGGCAAGTGTTTCCATGCGCGTTGTAGCACTTAGAAGCAGAAAAAAATCAGTGTGCTTTTAACTATGCTTGGACTCAGTTACTACACAATTCAGCTGGCTCACAGGGTCCTCTCTAATCCACCACAATTTATAGAAAGACTGACAAATGCTTCAGTGAGTAAGTGAATGATCAAGTGACTCCTCAAATCAAATTATAAATGTAACTGTTACAAGAGACCAGTTTCTGGCCCTGGGGTTGAGCAGGCACTCACAAGATACCTACAGGTTTGTTCTGGGAAACCCAAGGCGAAGGCTATATTTATTTTTGTTTTGTTTTCATCAGAAATGTTCCCTTTCTACTTTGTTGTGGTGAGATACGTGAGAAGGTAGGGAGAATATTTATTTTGTCTTTCTATGTCTTGCCTGGAGGCAGCTAGGTATTGGAATAGATAGAGTCCTGGCCTCAGAGTCAGATAGACCTGAGTTCAGATGTGGCCTCAGATACTTCTTAGCTGTGTGTCCTTGGACAAGCCACTTAACTGCTGTTGGCCTCAGTTTTCTCAACTGTACAATAAATATAATAATTGCACTGTCCTCTCTGGGTTGTTGTGAAGGTCAAATGTGATAACATTTAACACACTTAATATAAATCTAGCTATTATTACTGTTTAGCAAAGAGCCTGCCAGCATACAGTGGGCGCTTAATAAATACTTGCGCGTTGATTCCAAGTAGTGTAGGAAAACAGCTGGGCTGTGTTGTCATAGCTAAAGCAATCACTGAAAACAAAAGAAAGAGAGGATTATCTTCTGTAAACTTTGAGGGAGACTTGAGCATCATGTAGAATTATTCTAAGTCTTGAAGTGAGAGAAACACGTCTGTCATTTGCATTTCATGTCCTCTCTCAGTTAGAAGAAGGGAGAAACAATCTCCTTGACTGGCTCAACAGGAGTCTGGGTTTTGACACCTGAGAATGAATTGTAGCGAGCCAACCAGGAGAGCTACAGAAATTCTAGAAGCCATGGGAGGAGCAGGAAAGGTCTCTTTTGAAAAGTAATGTTTACTCAGTCCTGAAGGAAGCCAGGGATTCCAAGAGGCAGAGGTAGAGAGAGTACATTCCAGGGGAGAGGGAAAGCCACATTCTCTGGTATTCTGGTGCCAGACATCATTGTCTTTGGGGCCACAATGGAGCCAGACCAAGAGAGAATGGTGAGACACAAGACTAGGTCTGGAGCACCATGTTTTCTTGTTGTTCAGTTGTGTGTGACCCCATTTGGGGTTTTCTTGGCAAGTATACTGGATGGTTTGCCATTTCCTTCTCTGGCTTATTTTACAGATGAGGAAACTGAGGCAAACAGAATTGAGTGACTTGCTCAGGGTCACACAGCTAGGAAGTATCTGAGGCTAAATTTGAACTCAGAAAGAGGAGTCTTCCTGACTCTAGAGTGGACATTCTGTCCACTGCGCCATCTGGCTGCCCAGAACCACATTTAGGTAGGATATTTTCTAAACTTGATTATTTTCTTTTTGCTTGTAAAGAAACTCTAGAAACTCATTCTTGTGATCTGGAGTATGGGGTAATTGGGGATAAAAGGAATTATGGAGTGGATGCCCAGTTTAGAGTATCCAGTTACTTTTAAGAGCTAGGAGGGAAAAGGTGAATGGGGACTGAGAATGGTAGAACTCTGAATCCAGGGAGCCAGGTAGTTTATGAGAGGAAGAGTGCCTTCAGTTCAATAATCCTGGACAAGAAGGAAACAGTAGAAAGGTGAAAGTCCTGAGGCCAAATGCAAAATCACTGGGGTCATTTCTGAGAAAGGGCTGGTGTTCTTAGAAGCTGATACAGTCTGGCAATTTCCCAACTGCCATGGTTAAAGCCTTTTCAAGAATGAAACTTCGTTCTCTGCTTCAGAATTTTTTCACCTCAGTTCTACTCTCAAAATATTAGACCTGCAGACATTAGGTCACAGGTTGGGAAAAAAAAGTTCAGGACCCCAGACAGGGTCAAGAAACTTTCATGGCATTCTCAACAGAGCTGAAACTTTTATTTTGTGGACAAAGAGAATTCCTCAGGAAGGAAAGGTTCCTACGTGGTATACCTATAAGACTATTAAAAAACCAATCTACTCTTTAACTCATAGGAAAACTGCTTGGATAGTAAGAGGTTAAGAGACTTGCTCACATAGTCAGAAACTCAGAGAAAGAACTCGAACTCAGGTATTCCTAACGTCAAGGCTACATCTCTCACAACGATATCATGATGTTTTTACTAATGTATTAAGGAAAATTGGATGGACAAAACATATGCTATAACATCAAATGAATTCATTTAAACATATATTTACATACATTTTAAGCATAAATGTTGTTACTTTTCAGTCTCGTCCAACTTTTCATGACTCCATTTGGGGTTTTCTTGGCAAAGATATTGGGGTGGTTTCCCATTCCTTTATCCATTTTACAGATGAGGAAACTAAGGCAAACAGGATTAAGTGATTTGCCCAGAGTTACATGACTCATAAGGGTCTAAGGCCAGATTTGAACTCATGAAGATATCTTCCTGATTCCAAGCTTAGTGCTCTATCCACTGAGCCACACAGCTACTCCCTTAAGAATAAATGGTATGCAGTTATTCACATTCTTCTCTGCAATCAGCTTTTCCTTCTTTTGTTCTCCATAGCACACACAGACTGTCTCATGCAATCCAATATCTTCCTTAGGTTATCCTCTTGAGAGGAAGTACAGTATACAGAGGACTAGATGTTGATGTCATAACTAGGGCAGGGTGACTGGGGCTTTGCTCCATTGGGCTGAAATTTAAAAGACACCAATGCACGGTCTGGGAATAAGGTACTTCCTTCTTCAAGTAGCTATATCTCAGATTAGTAGCGTGCTCTACCCCTACCTCTACCTAGTTCTGACTCTGCCAGCTTTGGAGTCGAGAGGACCTAGGTTCCAGTCCTGGTTTTGACATGAACCAATATGATCAAGGCTAAGTCATGTCACTTTTCAGTGCCCTGGGCAACTCTCTAACAAAAGTTATGATCAGTTGTCAATCTTCATTGGTGAAGGGAATTTTCATACCTAGAGGTCTCCACATGGATGAAACTACAAGTGAAGAACTGGTCAGTTTTCACTTTTGGACACAATTTTTTCTCTTAATTAGAAGGCAAGTTCCTTGAAGACGTCAGCTGTTGTCTACTCCTCCAGTAGCTCCTGACACAGCACTCTGCAACTATTCATTGTTCATTGGACTTGGGAGCAGCTAAACTGCACATTGGATGGAGTGTCGTGCCTCAAGTCAGAAAGACTCCTCTTCCTGAGTTCAAACTCAGCCTCAGACACTTTCTAGCTGTGTGACCCTGGGCAAGTCATTCAACCCTGTTTGCCTCAGTTTCCTTATCTATGAAATGAGCTGGAAAAGGAACTGGCAAACCACTCCAGTCTATTTGCCAAAAAAAAAACCCCAAATAGGGTCATGAAGAGTCAGAAATGATGGAAAAATTATTGAACACCAACAAAAGCTTGATTTGCTCAATCTCTTAAAAACTGATACAGCAGGAAAGAGCTTGGTCCAAATCTCAGCTCCAGCACTTACATGCCCAGTGACCATAAACAAGTCACTAAACCTTTCTGAGCTCCAGTTTCCTCATTCAAAAAAATGGGAACAATAGTAGCTTATTATATCTTCAGGGAGTGGCAGTGATGGTGGTGGTTGTTGTCCTTTTTTTCAAAGAGGACCAAAATGACATCACTATGATAAAGTGAAGTTTCAGTGTGTCTGACTGTGGCTGATCAGACCAGTACCATCTCAGAAGGCTCTACCACAGGTTGGGCACAGATAGTCCATGTGAATATTTGAGGCAGATATCCTAGATTTGCACTTGCTACATTTCCTTTGTGCTGTCTCAATTCTGCTTTGCTCATAGAGCACAGCACCCTTTATGATGTGGGCACGCCCTGCTGAATGGTCCTGTGCCAGTGTCTCCCATGTTGCACAGTCAAATCCAAAGTTCTTGAGAGAGACCTTGAGAGTGTCGTTGTCTCGCTTCTTCAGACCATGTGATTGCCTGCACCATGCAAGTTCTCCATAAAACAGTCTTTTCAGCAAGCGTATATTTTGCATTTGAACAACATGGCCAGCCCATCAGAGTTGCGCTCTCTGAAGAATAGTTCGAATGCTTGGCAGTTCAGCTCGAGCAAGGACTTCAGTGTCTGGTACTTTATCCTGCCAGGTAATCCTCAGAATCTTCCTAAGACAGTTCAAATGGAAGTGATTCAGTTTCCTGGCATGGTTCTGGTAGACTGTCTATGTTTCACAGGCACACAACAATGAGGTTTGGTAGTCCTTCAGTTTGGTAGTCAGTCTAATATCTCATCTCTATCAAACTTTTCTTTGGACCCTCCCAAACACTGAGCTAGCTCTGGGAATGCATGCATCAACCTCATTGGCAATGTGTACATCCCTGGAAAGTTCACTACAAGATAAGTGAACTTATCCACAGCATTCAGAACTTCTCCATTTGTTGTAACCGATGGCTCCACGTATGGATGGTGTGGTGGTGGCTGATGGAGCACCTGTGTTTTCTTGATGTTAATTATTATGCCAAAATTAGCATAGGCAGCAGAGAATTGATCCATAGTTTGTTGCATCTCAGCTTCAGAGGCTGCATTGAGTGCACCATCATCTGCAAACAGAAAATCATGCACCAGCACTCCCTCCACTTGCCTCAGTCAGGAACACTTGGGTTCAGGCCCTGACTGATGGATTTTGGCCGCGCTAACTCCAGGCAAGTCACATATACCATCTGCCCTTCTATATTGGGAGAGGGAGTATTCTCACTCAGAGATGTCTACACCAACTCAGGACAAAAAAAAATAAATCTGCCTCACAGGATTGTCCTAAGGATCAAATGCGATAATGTAGGTTAAGTGTTTTGTAAACCTTAAAGTGCCATCTGAAAGTCTTATCTTGACAGGCAGTGTGGAATGCTGGGAAAACACTAGATTTACTGTCAAAAAGCCTGGTCTCCAATCCTAGTTCTGCCAAATACTAGGTTTCACAGGTTACTTTAGAGGTCATCTGGTGGGACTGCTACCTGACCAAGAATCCCAATGACACTGTCCCCAACAACTGATCAGCTTCATCTTCAACACGGGATTTAACCTCTCTTAGCTTAGCTTACTCACCTGGAAAATGGGATAATAATGACTTCCCTAGTGACCTCCTAGGATTTTGGGAGAGTCTAATGAGCTAAATGTGTTCAATGAGTTCAAATCTGGCCTCAGATACAAGATACTAGAAAGGTTTGCCATTTCCAGATGAGAAAACTGAGGCAAACAGTGTTTGGTGACTTACCCAGAGTCACACGATTAGTAAGAGTCTGAGGCCAGATTTGAACTCATTGAACTACTTTAATGGCATATTAATGAAACAAACTCTAAAGGGCCTGGTTAACTTTAGGACAAAACAAACACCTCTGAGACTTGAAAAACAAACAAATTGGGGAAAATGTAGACGTTCAAGGTCCCTGAAGTCTCCAAGACTCAGAATTGGTGCAGCAAACGTTCTCTGCCAAAAGACAGATAATAAAATAAATATTTTCCAATGAAACGTTACAAAGGGCACAACCTGTAAAACAGATGCACAAAACTAGCTATAAGTGTGCAGTGTACATATGGCATTCTCATACAGTTTAGCCATATGTACATGATTCATTCCAACCCCGACAACATGGACTTTGTATGGTACCGCCTTTATGAGCCTAGATTAAATGTGACCTCTGCACTATTTATAAAGAAAAGGTTTGTTAAGCAATTTCAGGTTGTAAACAAGATTGCAAGTGGTGGGCTGAACCCATTTCAGGGCACCAGTCCTTTTTTTTCCTGAGGCACATTAACTGTTTGGGTGTGCCAGCCTGTTTCCACAGTCCCCTTATAAGGGACTTTGGGTTCACCCTGACCAGGTTCAATTCTGGAGACCTAACTTGAGGGAGGTTAGTTTGTCTCAGATTTGTTAGTGCATCTACCTGTATTCCTTCAGGAAAAATCTCTAAAACAAAGTTTCTGTGTGGTATATATCTAGGGTTTTCCCAGAAGTGTGTGTTTTTCTCCAGTCACTCAGTGTATGATAAGTATGACAAGTCATATAATAGCTTTTCATTTTCTCCACTACAGACAGTGGATAAGATGCAAAGGACTCCCAGTCATGTGTGAATTAATTCAGGAAAGACAAAATACTGAAGCAGCCAATTATGCTCCTTCTCAAAGATAAAACCAGCACCTCTTTGTAGGAGTGGTGAGCGTTATTTTAAACTGACATCAGATATACCATGTCTGTAAAACTGAGTCATTATCATGGAGGGTTACTAAGGTCTAGATCTCCCGTTCAGCCATGACAGGACTTTAGTCCTCCAGTTACAGAGCTCTCTTCTTGCAGGTCCTTTTCTCCTCTGAGAATTATGCTGCTCTAGAAGCCATCTCCCTCTATGTAGCTAATACCTGACTCTTGAACTCAGAAGCTCTAGAACTCAGGCTTAGTCACAAGACAACTCCAGAAAGGAAAAATCCATTTATCAGGATCATTAATCATTGGACCAGTGAAGATAAAAGGAAACAGAAAGACTGAGCCAGGAATTGGTAGAGAAGGGCAAGTCAAGTGGGTCTAAGGCCTCTGGTGTCAGGCCACCTGAGCAAGCACATGTCTCTCATAGCCATGCTATTGGAGGTGGAGGTGGTGGTGGTAGTGATTGTCGTGGGGTACTGCCAGGAGGGAGGAATGTTGAAAATAAGGGAAGAGAAACCCTAGCCTTCCACCTTCTGGTCTAGAAATTTAAGGGTCAGAAAGTGGGGGGAAAGAGAAACAAGGCTGGAAATTCTTCTAACAAAAGTCTTTCTCCACCTCCCCTTCCTACCAAATCTCAGTTAATACTCATCTTTAAGATGGTCCCAGTTATTAAGATCCAATCAGAAGTTTCCTGTGTCCTACCAGCAAGGCACATTCTAGGCCTGTGGGAAATCCTCCCTTCTGATAAAAGTCTATATGGTATAATCTCATCCAGTAGATCAGGGGAACAAAATTGAACAGGGATTCTCCTGATGGCCTTGCTACACACACACACACACACACACACACACACACACACACACACACACACACACACTGCTCTTTCCACTATGCTATACAGTACTTATTATTGGAAAAATTTGGTTTGTGGATAATGTGTATGCATCATCTTCTCTGATTCATGCCCATTAATGGGAGACACAGAAAGGACTTCAGATCTGTACGGGTCACGTAGAAGCAAAGGCAGCCCCTATCAAACATCATGTTGTATCACACACCCCTCCTTCCAGAACGTCTTTGACCTTGGTGGTCCTTCTAGCTCACCCAGCCTCAAATGAAGAGACTTCAGCAGGTCCCCTGAAAGAAAGTCTGTTCTCCCAGGCAGCTCAGAGACAGAGCCATAATTAGTCATTTTAGCACATGGAGCAAAGAGTAAGAAATAACATTCAAAGAAAACCACACTAAACATACCCCTAAATTAACAGTATATGTGACAGTTGTGGGGGAGGGGGGAGGATCCCAATGCCAGCCTCAAAGTAGAAATCTTAGGATATTCTGATGCCTCTGCTTAGGAGACCATCTCCTGGGAAGAAGGAAGGCTCATCTGGGGCATATTATGGGGCCCTCTAAAATTTTTGCCCTCAGGCTAAAACCCAGTTATCCTACTCTAGTTATGGCTCGGTACATAAGTTACAGATTGCTGAGAGAATTAGTACACCTTCCCAAAGACACATCTGTGACAAAGGCTCATTATTCAACAAGATGAAATGAGGAGTAAAGATGGGCTAGGGATTCCTCACTAACAATCCTCCAGTATCTTCTCTGAGCAAACCTGCAGCCAGCCTGGAAGGACGGGCCTGGCTGGATTTCCTGCTTTGCTCTCTCATTGTCAGTATGTACCAGGAGGCTGGAATTGTGGCTCCATGCTAATCATTCAGTTTCTCAGACATGGCAGATAAGATGTCAGTTTGAAATAACTTCTCAGCAGTCCGACAAAGAGGTTTTATTTATTTTATCTTTGAGGGGGCCTATAACCACCCATGTGATTTCAAAGCTGGATACCCCCTCCCTCTGCTTTTACCCCTCCTCTAGATATCCGTGTTTGCTCTGAAAGTTTAGGTTGTATATTTTTATAGAGTGATCTCTATTGCTATTGGCATCCTTACTAGATCTGAGAAGCAACATGGCACAGTGATTAGCAAGCCAACCTCAGGTCAGGTGATTTCAAGTCCCTTCTCTGATGCCCATTGGCTGTGTCCTTCAGCAAATCACTTAAGCCAAGAGGCTCTCTAAAGACTGAAGTTACAGATTAAGTGCTGATCTCCAAGGGCAGACGCTTTCCTCATTAGGAGTCCCCTTTATCCACGAAATCACAGGCCTGCTCTCATCCCAGGTAGAGATCACATTGACGTAGCTTTTTTCTATACACTATTTTGTTTAATTTCTCACAATAACCCTGTGAGGTTCATAATAGAAATATTATTCTGATTCCAAATATAGGCTGTCCCCAAATAAAAGCTGCAACGCTGAAAGTAATCGCTAAGATGTAATATCTGGAAAAAGGAGGGGAAATGCTATGGGCTGAAAAATAATGTCAGTTACAGGCTATGCATCAGTTTGATAAATGTCGTATTTAGGGAGAAGTGTGGTATGTATCCTCACCAATAAAGCCATGATACTGTGGCTCATCTAAATACTCAACAAGTATTTACTGAGTGCCTCTTATATAAAGGCATTATGCAAAGAATTCAGAGAACTCACACCTAGCAATCCTTTTCCTCAAGTAACAATGCAAAACAGACATGACACTGAGTTGGGAGAGTCGGTGATGACACTGCGAAATAACTAGCCTTTTATCTAATAATAATGGCTAGCATTTATATGGCATGTATTATGTGCCAGTCACCATGCTAAACACTTTACAGATATTATCTGTATGCTGTTATTATCCCTATTGTACAGTTGAGGAAACTGAGGCAGACAGAGGTTAAGAGACTTGCCCAAGGTCACGCAGATATCTGAGGCCAATTTAAAACTCAGGTCTTCTTAACTTCAGACCTAGCATTCTACTTACTATGCTGCTTAGCTCCTTGGGCCTTGAGGACCAGGTGGAACTCAAGAAGCATGGAATAAGTTGGGGAAAGAAAATTTGTCACATAGAATGAATGAAAGGGTGAAAGACTGTCAGAAGGTATCTGAGACAAACTTCATCAATTTCACCATCTTAGAATTTTTTTTAAAATACTCTGTATTTTATTATGATGAAAACTGCTATCCATCTCCAGAGAAAGAATGAATAAGCTCTGAATGCAGCAAAGCATACTTTTTTAAACTTTCTTTCCCTTGGATATTTTCCCCCATGACTAATTTGGAAATATGCTTTACGTGACTGCACACGTATAACCTATATCAAATTGTTTGCCTGCTCAATGACGGGGAGGAAAAGGAGGGAGGCAGAAAATGTAGAATTCAATTTTTTTAAAAAAAGAATGTTAAAACTTGTTTTTACATGTAATTAGGAAAAAATATAAAATATATATATTTTAAAAATATTCTCTATTTTAGACTTGGAAGTGATTCAGACTCATTTCCTCTTCCCACTATCCTCCGTTGGTTGAAGTTTTGCTTGAATACAAACAGCACAACTGTGTTTTGCTGCTTAAAATTCATTTTAGGGGCTATATCTTATAGCCAGATTGCACAGAAACAGTGTTCTTTTGACCCAACAAATGACAGAACCGATACTGGGAATTGGATGGCTAAAAAAAATACTTATTTCCAGAAATGCTCATGCACTGTTTTTTACTACCCCATAACAATGACAAATGCTTTGATGATGTCCCAGTCAAACCCCAGGAGGCAATTAACAAATTAGCATCTCTAATTCATATGCAAAGTTCCTCCTATTTATCAAAGGGAACATGAAGATACTATTCATTATAATTTAGACCATGAAATTTTAGAAATGTACTAACTAAGCTAGTAATATTCTAGACTAATATAAAATGCAAGGGAATAGATCAGCCTTGGTAGGGTATCTAAAACTCAGCTCAGTTTCCCTGAAGCCAATAAATTTACATAATTAAATAGATCTTGCAAGTGAAAGTGGCATATTACTATTCTTTTATAAATTGATTTTCTCTTCCTTTTATTCTGAACTGAAACATCAAATAAAACTAGCATTTCCACATAGGAAGGAAATAAGCATTTATAAGCACCTCACAGCAACCTTGGGAGGTAGATGTTATTATTATCCCCCTTTTATATTTAGGGAAACTGAGGCAAACAGAAATGAAGTGAACTTCCCCAGAGTCACACGGTTATAAGTGTCTGAAGCTGCATTTGAACTCAGGTCGTGCTCACTCCAGACCCAGCACTACCTAACTGCCGTCTATGACGAGAAAAAAGAGAAATGTACGGAACATTCTAAATCTGTGTCATGTAAGCATAATATTCTAAAGAAGCTTCTTAGGCTACTTTGCTGGGGACAGGAATAGAATGGCAATCACCTTGGGGATTTTGGAGGCATCGCTCTCCATCTGTGGGCACTCAGGCACCAGCTGGAAGCCCCCTCCCCAAGTCCTCTCAGTTAAAAGAGGAGGAAACATTAAACAGTGGTACAATGGTCTAAGGATTCAGGGGGTGTTTGCACCTTCTTAAGAAAAATGGCTGTCATTTGTAGAGGTGTTCCCAAAGTCTCAGGGCTGTTTTTTAGCTTAAAACTGCAGTAAGATTTTGGGGATGCCTCACCTCACACCAGATGGATGCTACAGACATATGTTGTCGTTGTTCACTGGTTTCAGTAGTGTCTGACCATGACATCATGTGAGATTTTCTTGGCAAAGATACTGAAGTGGTTTGCCATTTCTCCAGTTCATTTTTCAGATAAGGAAACTGAGGCAAACAGGGTTAAGTGACTTTCCCAGGGTCACACAGCTACTAAGTATCTGAGACCAGATTTTAACTAGGGAAGAGGAGTCTTCCTGATCTAGTCACAGCATTCTATCTGCCGTGACAGCTAGCTGCTCACTACATATTATATTATTATTACCCCCATTTTATATAATATATATTATTATCCCCATTTTACACATGGGGAAACAGAGGCTTAAGTGAGTCACAAAGCTATTGTCAGAGGATGTATTTGAGCACAAGTCTTCCTGACTCCATTTCTAGAGCTCTATCCATTATGCCACTCAGTCTGGCCAATTCCATTGGAATGGAGGACATTCTCAGGCTCCTACCTGGGACCTTTTTGTGAAGAGTATTCCAAAAACCCTTAGTGTGGTTTTAAACTATTAAATTAAATTAAATATTTAAGCTTTTAAAACCTGAAACTGCAACAACAGAGGATAGAAGCAAAAGTGTCATCCAGCAGTTGTGTCTCCTTTCCATGATGAGTCAGTGAGTTGACAAGCATTTATTAAGTTCCTATTATGTGGCACTGGGGATACAAAAAGAGACAAAAGACAGTCCCTGCCCTCAAAGAGTTTACAGTTTAATAAGGAAGACAACAAGCAAATAAATATGTACAACTAAGATATATACAGGAAAAATAGAAAATAGTAAGCACAGGGAAGGCACTAGAATTAAGAGGGTCAGGGAATGGCTCCTTGCAGAAGGTGGGATTTTATTTGGGACTTAAAGGAATCCAGAGAAGGCTGTAGGCAGAGACGGAGAAGGGAGAGCATTTCAGGCATGGGAGACAGCCAGAGAAAATACCCAGAGCCAAGATACCAGGGGGTCAACATCATGCCAGCTGGTCACTTACTTCAGTACTGTAGGAATCATATTTCCCATCAGGGTGGGTCTCTACTGAGTCAGATCACAGCTCCTCCATGACTTAGCAGATGGTTACCTTGAGCTTAATTGACTGAAAAAAATTTACTTGGTGACCAACCCAAGAATGATGAGCCACTCTCGAATTAGCCAGGCTGCTCCTAGGGCAGACAGAATATACTTGCAGCCCATCACAGGGCTTGTTCTTAAAGTCTTTTCAGCTGGCTAGGACTCACCAAAGCTTTTGCTTCACTGATAATAGCCTTTAGGAAAGTCATTTCATCCTGACCTTTCAGAAATAGGGCTTTAGGATGGAACACTGGAGGACTTGGTTGGAATAGACTCAGCCAGCCAGTAATATTGGCTATATCCGAGCCTCTCTTAATGCAGCATCACTGAATACAGCCCTGATTACAACAAATTTCCTCCAGTAGCTAGGAACTGTGTAAGCTTCAAGAAAAAAGTACATCAATTTTTAACAATGACTGAAGGAATTATCCTCTTGAGTTGGGCAGTGGAGGATGTTCTAATGTTTAAAACTGTTTCAAATGTTAATATATTCAAACTGGCGTATTATCAGTCAGGATGGAAAAGAAGCAGGGGAGGAAATCCAGGGGATTTCAGTAGAGAAGAAGCCTGAGGAACCAGAAAGTGTATGGCCAAAGCAAATTAGGAGTAACCCCAGCCCTGAAGGAGCAGAGAATGTTGGCTTCTCAAACCCACATCTGTCCTTCTGCCTCGAAATCTTCACAGAATCCCAGAATTTCAGAGTTGAAGGGGTCTCAGAGATCACCAACCCAAAACTGAACAAAATCCCTTCCTCAACTTTCCTGACATGATTATCACACCTGTGCTTGAAGAATTCCATTGACAGACAACTGCTCCTGTCCTCCCTTCCTCACCCACCAACCCCAGCAGCCAATTCTATTTGGGATAGTTCTCCTCCTTACAAAGTTATCCTGACACTTCTATCTGCCTTTTCACCACTTTCCACCCATTGTTTCCAGTTCTGGCTCTGGGACTGAGCAGAATAAGCCTGATCCCTTTTTCTGTCTGAAAGTCCTTGAGGTACTTGAAGACAGTTAACTGTCCTGTCTATGTAATTAAAATCAAGGCATCATCTCTTCCAAAATCTTTTCTTCTCTAGGGTTAAGTAGCGGTTCTCAAACTTTTTGGTCTTATATTTTATACTCTTAAAAAGTATCAAGGGCCCCAAAGAACTTTTACTTATGTAATGTATATCTATTGATATCCACTGTATTAGAAAAGAAAACATCTTAGTATTATTATAAAAATAGTTTTGAACTAGCAGAATTCCAGAAAGGGTCTCAGGGATCCCTAGTGTACTCCAGACTGATGAGAATTGGGAAAGGGAGTGTTTTCAGGGACCCCCTAAAGACCAGAGTACAAGGAGAGACATCTGGAACAAATTCAAGGCCTCGAGCATTCTTGAAGTCAAGGTAGATAGATTTATTGTTATGCCTTTCAGAGGGAAGAGTTCTTAGAGAATCTGTAATTTGAAAGGGGGTACATGTAAAGTTTACATAGGATATTCTATAGTAAAACATATGCCAAATATACTAATTAGGTGATTTGGGGCAGGATTAGGGAGCAGTTAAGAGTGCTTAGTTCTTAAAGGAACATGCACGTTTAGTATCTACTTTGCAGGTATTTTACCCAGAGTTTACTGGGAAATGGGGGGAAGGTGCTACAGGGAGGTGTGGTGTTAGGCCTGAAATGTCACTAAGTCAATTAATGGTGGGGGCTGACTGAGAAATACCCAGGTTGCTCCCATCAATATCTTGTGAGAAAAGATAAACATAAGGGAGTATACATATTTCTAAGTCCAGGATACACATGATAGGTCAGTGAGTAGTAAATATCTTTATGACCCAGTACATAGCCAGTTCAGCCAGTACACAGCTGGTTCAAACTAATAAATTTTATAGGTGCAGCTGGCTGCTGTATCAGGAAGAGAGATAGATGTTTTTGCTAGGGCAGGTTGTCCTCAGGTTGGGGAGAAACTGCCAGGGATAGTGTTTTTGAAGCTAGGGAGAAATGTGATTTTAGAATTGGGGTCCAAGCACAGGTACCCAAGCACCCCATCAAGGCCATACTTTGAGAATGATGCCCTAGAGTAAGCCGACCTAATTCTTTCCTTTGATCCTCAGACTCAAGCATGGACTCAAGATCCTTCACCATGCTGTTCACCCACTTCTAAATGTTCTCCAGTTTATCAATTTTTTTCCTTAAAATGTGGAACCAGGAACTGAACCTAATACCCAAAATGAGGTCTGACCAATCCAAGAATCAATCAATAAACATTTATTAAACACCTACTTTGTGACAGACACTGTGTTAAGCTTCAGGGATACAAAAAGAGGCAAAGACAGTCCCTGCCAATGTATACAAGGCAATATACAGGGTAAGCAGGGAATAATTAACAGAGAGACTATCACCTCCCTAGTCCTATTTGGAGCTACAGAGCACTCATTAATTTCATACATGTAAATGACAAAGAATAGTTTAAGCCACCTTTGTGCCTCCTCAACTTCAAGACTCACTTCTACTTCAAGATTTAGAGTCATCCCCCTGCTGGACAAAGGGTGTAGAACAGGAGACGGCAGCATTATTCCATCCAACTATCTTGTGCCTTCTTTTCTAAGAAACATGCTTCCTTCTAAACACATCTGGAATAGAGTCCCAGGCTGTGTTTCCCTTATTCCAGCTGCCTCTGATTCACCCCAGCAGTCAATAACTCAAATGTTGCCAACAACTGCTTCCCTGGCACTCTGAGATTACAGCTGGGCCTCAGGCTTAAACAGGAATTTTGGCACCATCCAAAATTTAGCTGCCAGATAAAATCACCCAATATAAGGGGATCTGGGGGAGTACAAACAGGATGGAAAAGATTATGAGGCCAAAACAATGAATGCCATTTTTGATGTACCCATTCTTGGTTGTGATGTTCATATATTTAACTAATGAATATCTTAGATTTCTTAAGCTCTCTGTTTCTCAGGAACTGGAAGTGGTTTACCTGTGTGTTGGCATTCTGTTTGCAAGTCTTTAAAAAAAAAGTTTATTGTTTATATAGTATTGTGTCATTCAAATGATAAAGCAGTTATTTCTCTTTTCCCTCTGTCTCAAGGAAGCAGGGTGGAACAGGGAACTTTAGCCCTATTTTGTAGACAGTGAAAGTTTATTGCAAGATTCCCAGGATGCCAACTCCATTCCATTTAACTTGGCCACTGTTTTCTGAGCACCTACCATGTGGGAGATGAATGAGCCTGTGAATGTGACTGTCCCCTGCCTTTAAGGAGATAAGAAATGTCCATAAAAAAGTGTAAGTTTAAAATACTATGGTTAGAAGTCACCTCCCTACTGATGACTTTCTCTCTTAGTAGTGAAAAACACTCCACATGTGAAAGTGGTATTTGTTCAATCAACAAGCATTTAGTAAGTACCTACTATGTGTCAGGCACTAAAGTCACAAAGAGAGGCAAAAGACAGTCACTGCTTTTAAAGAATTCACAGTTTAAAAAGAAACACATCATGGAAACAATTACATATGAACAAGATATATACAGGATAAACTGGGGATAATCTCAGAGAAAAAGCACTAAGATTAAAGAGGGATAAGTTTGGGGAAAAGGATAATGATTTTGTTTTGGACAAGTTGAATGTGAGATGTGCACAAGGCATCCAGTTGTAAATATTGTGTGGGCACTTTGAAATATGCAACTAGCAGTTCCCTCAAAAAATGAAGGCTAGATAGTTAGATCTTGGAGTCTTCTACATAGAGAGAATAATTGAATCCAGGGGAACTGATGAGGTCACCAAGTGAGAGAGAATAGAGGGAGAACAAAAGAGGGCCCAGACCTTGGGAGACACCCACTATTACTGAGTATGCTGTGGATGGAGATCCATCAAAGGGAACTGAGAAAGAAGGGTCAGTTTTAGATGGATAATAAGGTTGGAAGTCAAACTGAGGAGAGTTAAGAACAGAACGAGGGGAAAGGAAAAAAAGGCACATATTGTAGATAATCTCAAGGGATTTAACTGGGAAAGGGAAGAAAATATAGGATTATAGCTTATGGAAATGAACAAATCAAGTGAGAGATTTTGAGGATGGACAGAGAGGAGTCTGTTTATAGGTAGTAAAGAGGCAAATGTGGAGTGATTAAAGATATGTAAGAAAACAGGGAGGAGAGATGGGGTATTGGACAGGAGGAGATGGAATGGGATCACTTTTGCGTGTAGAGAGGTTTGCTTTGGCAAGGAAATGAGTCACCTCCTCATGTGAAATGAGTGAAGAAAGATGGTAGGAAGTATCTAAATCCTAGGAGATGGAGAACAAGGAAGAATTGGTAGCTTTATTCAAATGATTTAAATTTTTTTCAGGGAAATATGAGGCAAGATTCTTAGCTGAGAGATTGGGGAAGGGTAGGAGTTATGGGAGGTTTAAGGAGAGAGGAAACAGTTAAGCTGCTGCAGTAAGTGGAATAGTGAATTGATGAAGGATATGTAAAAAGATTGCCTTACAACAGTGAGGGCCCAGTGAAGATTATATAACAGAGACTTGTGGGTCTGGTCAACATGGCTACAAGATTTTCTCCAGCTTCATTCAGTAGCATGTTAGCAGGAGTGAAGGCAGCCACTTGGTGAGAATAATCCATGCCTAGGGCTTAACAGGGCAAGCTAGGCAACTGGAGAAGGAGGTAGGGGACTTGAAAGAAAAAGACAGTGTAAAGTTAAACTAATTCATCAACTGATCCAGATAGGGAAGGGAGGTGAGTTTAGCCAGGGTAGGACTAATGACCTCAGAAAGTACTGAATCATGGAGGTTGAGGTTAGGTCGGAGAAAAGGGTTTGGAGTTGCAAGGCAGAAAATAACCACAGATGTTGATCAGATAAAGGAATTTCAGAGTTCATGAAAATGAATGTGGGATACTTGTGGAATATTGGCAAGATCAAGGGTATGATCACATCTGTGGAGCACAAGAGGGATGGAAAAATGGGTCATGGGAAATGAGATTGTTGAAAAATCTGAAGGTCAGGATATTTGAGGGAATCTTAACATCTATTTTGAAGTCTCACAAGATCAAATGAAATAATATATGTAGAGCATTTTGCAAATATTAAAGTGCTATGTAAATTTTAGCTATTATTATTGATAAAAATTGTTATTTATAATGATAATTATTATAAATAATAATTTTCATTATTACTGTTTCCTTTCTTTGTGTTGCAGTGGGACAGGATTGAGAAGACATGGGTTCCAGTTCTTCAATATGTGAGAATTTATTAAGCAATTACTAAGTACTGAGGATGCAAAGAAAAAGTCAAAAATAATTCCTGCGTGAAGGAACTTATAGTCTAACAGAAAAGAGAGCTTGTACGTAAACAGGGTCATTCAAGGTTAATACAGAGTAGATGGAAAGTTCCAGTCCTAACATTGCCACTTGTTGAACTGTGTGATCACAGGCAAGACATTTAACTTCACCAAGACTCAGTTTCCTCATAGATTAAATGGGTATAATGATACTTGCTCCACCAAGTTGTTGTGACGAAAGTGGTTTGTAAGCTCTGAGTTGTTATATAAATGTGAACTTTTAGTCACTCAGATTTATATAGAATTCCACTAAGCAAAAGTCTTGGATCTTCTACCTGACTTGGAGTGAAAAATACAATTGAAATCTGTGGTTTAGGATTGAAACATTGCCACTTCTCTTTTCTAACAGATGAAACTCTGGCCCCAATAGACCAGCGAACTGACATTTTAGAACCCATTCCTTTTGTCAGCCTGGGACCTGATGTCAGCCATATCTGATAATCATCCTCCAGGCAAAGGGATCTGAGAGAGAAGCAAGTTGTACAAATGTTCACATCCTCACGTTTCAAGTTCCAGAGGACTAAACTTCCAGCTTCTCTTTCTGCCTCTCACACACCCCTGTATTTTTCCCTCTTTCTCTACCTTTGGATCTTCTCCTCCATCTACCTGGAAGCGTCTTTATTCCCTCCCATTTTGGATTTCAACGTCTGTCTTTGTTCTTGTCTCAATCTGCCTGCCACAACAGGATTCCTCTAGTCTTTGCCTCTCAAACACCCCCGCTCCAAGTCCCTTGGCCCAGCTGCTCAAGGGCTTCCCCTTTCTCCTAGCATTCAGCCTTCTCTCATTTGCACCACGGATCACACGCTTGCTATGGGTTGGTTTTTTGTAGGTTTTTTCTTTTTAGATTTACACATTTTCTCTAATGTGTGAATCTTACTGAGACGTTTACTCTTGGTATGAGTCCTCACATCTGATGCCAAGGTTCTGTGCAAATTGTGGAGGCCACAATGTGGAGGAAAGTGACAAACACTGCAGTTCTTGTCAGGATCACAAGTTGAAGACTCCACCCTGAGCCCAGCAGTCATGGCTGGGCAAATCGAAAATTCTCCTTCTGCAGACAAGCAGTATGGGGTGGTCAAAAGAGCAGTCGGTATAGACACCAGCAACTTGGCTTTCAGTACTTGGTCTGCTACGTTTTAGTTTATGTGACGGCGGGCAAAGCTTTGACACTGTAGACACTCCATGTTTTATTTTGGGTATTTTCTCTGGCTGTCCCTCTTGCCTGGAATGCTCTCCTCAAATCTGCCTGCTGCCTTCCCTGGCTTCCTTCATGTCTCAGCTGAAAGTCCCACCTTCTGCAGGAAGTCTTTTCCATCCCTCTTAATGCCAGTTTAGCACCCAGTTGATTATCTCCTGTTTATCTTGTATACATCTTATTTGTACATAATTGTTTGCATGTTGTTCCTCCCTTGTTAGACTAGAGTCACCTTAAGGGAGGTAAAAAGCCTTTTACCTTTTTTTGTATGCCCAGAACTTAGCATAATGACTGGCCCATAGTAGGCACTTAATAAATGCTTGTTGACTGACTGACTGATTCTCTTCCAAATACTCATTCCTTTCTAGGTTTTCATAAAAATTCTTTCTCCTTCATTTCCTCCTGCCTATCAGACTCTTCCTTCTCAGGTTCCTTTGCCGGATCTCCTTCTAGCCTGCACTCACCAACTGTGTGCCAAGGTGTTCCTCAAGCTTCCTCATATGTCCTCCCTTTATACTACCTCACTTGGTGGCTTCATCAGCTCTTATTTCTATACAGTTGGCACGCTTGTCCTAGTCTCTATCCCGAGCTCCAGCAAAGCATCACCAACTACCTTCTGGACATCTAGAACTGGATGTACCATAGGCATTTTCTCAAACCTTGACTTGTCCTAAACAGAATTTATCTTTTCCCAAAAAATCTTTCTTTTTAAACTTTTCTGTTGATATCGAGGGCACCACCTTCCTCCCAATCAGCTAGGCTCACCATGTAGGGATCTTCCCCAATGCCTCACTCTCATTCGTCCCATAGATCTGATCTATTGTCAAATATTTTCTTGATACTATTTCTCATATATGTTCCTTTCTCTCCACTCACATAGCTACCACCCATGCCTAGGCTGTCATTCCCTCTCACCTGGATTATTACTAGTTACTCTCATTAGTTAGCCTCTTCGTGATGACCCAGCCTCGTCTCTCCTCATTCCAGTCCAGCCTCCAATCATCTGGCACAGCACAGATCTGACCAGGTCACACTCTTACTCGGTAAATTTCAGTGTCTCCTTGTGACCTCTTTATCTACCACTTGTCTTTTAGAACTCTTCATAAACTGACCCCTTCCAATCTTTACCATCCTCTTACACTTTACTCCCCTCCATATACTCTATGCTCCAGTTACCCTAGACTCTTTGATATTCCTTGCACATGACACTCCCATCTCCCCACTCCAAGCATTTGCAGTGGTTATCTGACATGTGACATGCCTGGAATGCTCTCACTACTCACTTCTGGTTCCTAGCCTCCCTGGTTTCCTTCAGGATGTAGCTCAGATCCCACCTTCTGCAAAAGGTCATCTGGACTCAGGAGTTTACACTCTATTTACTCTGTATGCAATGTCCCAAAAGTCTGAGGGCAGCTTAAGCTTTAATAGTTCAGTAGACTTACATGAACTGATACAAAGTTAACTAAGTAGTGCTAAGAAGCAAGATACACAATGACTCTAGTAACATGGTTGCTCCCCTTCTTACTCCACCAAACTGTATCCTGAATCCTTCCCTCCCCCTATCTATTGACATTCAGAGGTGAGTACCCTATCCTAGCCCCTCTGGATTTAACAGAAGTTCTGGTCATTATCTAACTTTGAAGAACTATGTTATTGTAGTCATCAGTTCCCATCAGTCTAGGCTTCTTTGTATTCATACATTTCTTTTCTTAGAATATCATAGTAATATCCTATTGTATTCATGTACCATACTTTTTTTAGCCTACCCAAATTGATGAGCATTTCCTTTGTTTTCAGTTCTTTGCTACCACAAAAGGTGCTGCTATCTAGACATATTGGTTTATATGAAACCTTTCCATACATACCCAAGAGGAATGCCCACATTTTAGCTGCTAACTTTGAATAACTCCAAATTGCTCTTCAGAATAGTATCTTTCCAGCTTCTTTTTAACCACAGATCAAGCCAACACTTCCCCTGCACTTTGAGTAATCAATCACAGTTATACCAGCACTGTCCAATTTACAAATTTCTTGCAAGTACCATAAGAAGAATATTATTCAAGTATTATTATTCCCATTATACAGATAAGGACACAGGCTCAAAAAAGTTGTGACGACCAAAATTAGTTTGTGCCAGGGTCAGAATTCAAATCCAAGTCTTCTGTCCTTTATTAAGTATGCTTGCACCCTGAATCTTCTGGGGGTGTGTAATGTTTGGTGATTTTTGATGCTCTAGACACTGGCCATATGAGTTCCTGGAAGCCACATACCACAAAAAAAGATACAGTTTTGAGAGAGAGAGAGAGAGAGAGAGAGAGAGAGAGAAATACTGAATGGGTACTATTTGGCAAATTAAAGGTAAAATTCTTAGCTTAACAAAAAGCATACAAATCCAGTATAAAATGGAACTTCTTAGGCACATGGACTATCAGAAAAAATTTCTGGTTCAGTATAACACAAATCTATTTTTTAAAAACTCTTAAAAACAAACAAAAATATAGCTTCCTTAACAAGAATCCTAAAATAAACGGCACATAATTATTCTTGGAAATGGCGTTTCAGTTGAGACCTGTCCTGGGCCCAGGAGGCCTTTCTTGACAAGAAGCCACACAGATTTCACAACTTCTAGTAGAGAGAGGAAGACAGAGAACATGAAAGAGAAAGCTTATTGGTAGGGATGTGTTGGAGCCAACTGTACTTGGCTGGTGTATGGCTAAATTTTCCGTGTGTATTTAAACCTTGGAACTTGTTAAATGCCACAAATCATGTTTGCCTTGTTGATTGTCTAAACTTAAGAAAGTGATGTAGGAAATGTTAATAATGTAGAAATGAACTTTTAAAAGTGTGTTATATGTACCGCTGCCTCCCCCAAAACCCAGCTATAAAACATTTCTCAGGACATCCGTGATGATCTTGGTGGCTAACTCTGCCACCCACCAAAAAAGAAGCCTTCAGTTCAGCCCTGCGTGCAGAGAAGTGAAGGAGTCACTACTCTTACTGGTCTGTTCTCTTGACAAGGAACCAGGACAAAGAGAGAATTCCTCTGCCTGACATGAGGAAAAAAGAGAGGGGAAAGGAAGAGAGTAGGCAAGCAGTTCTAGGTTTCTCTTCTTTTACTCAACCCAAGGGGGTAGGGGAAAGAACCTTGGAGCACAGCGAAGATCAATTAATCAATCAATAAACATTTACTAAGAGCCTACTATGTGCCAAGCACTGGGGATACAAAAAGAGATAAGAGACAGTCCCTGCCCTCACGTAGCTTATTGGGCTGGAAAGGAAGAAAGCAAAGTCAAAAGAGAGACTCCTAGAAAACCTGTATTTTGAAAACTCACCTATTATTGACAGTTGTCTGTTCCTATGTTCCTAGATAAATTCCCTGTTAAGAACTAGTCGGCTCTTCAGCTCCTTCCTCAAGGGTGGAACAACATCTTACCTTCTACATTGAAGAGACTGTCAGCAAAAGAAGGGATTTTGAATCTAGGAATTCCCATCCCATTAGTAAACAAAAAGCTGCTTCTTCAGCTCAGTCCATGCAACTTGCTGGGGATCAATAGTTTTGAAGGGGAATCCAATCCAATAAGCCTTACTCATTAAAACAAACTGAAATACTGCCCCTCCTTCAAAGAACTTACACAACATGTAAATGGATCCTGCGTTATTCATGAAAAGAAAGTAGCCTCTTCAACCTACGAACCATGGAGGTACCCAGCTGTACTGACTGAAGCCAACTGAGTGAGGGGAGAGTTATTTTATTCACTGTCCCATCCAATTCAAATACTTTGAAGAATCAATTGTCAACTATTATGTGGCCAAAGATGGCTGAGCTGAGGACACCTGGTAACGGGGCCACCATTCAGGATTTTTCTACTGTTCCATACAGCCCAATTCAGTTTAGGAAATAGATACTTTGAGCATCTTTTCAAGCATCCATACACGTCTGAAATGTACTAGGAGGTCAACTAGGGAACAGAGATATGGACTGCACTTGTGATTGCATTGGCATTGGGAACTCCCAGATAAGGAAACTCTCTCTCCTAATGTAGGTTAGCACCATTTCTACAATTTATAGTCTTAGGGAGTTGCCTGGAACAGCATTGTCAAATGCAAATTGAAATGGTACATAAGGATCCCTGTGAGGATACAAATTGATTTGAGAAACCACATGCTGATGTATCTATGTTCCATTAATTTTTATTTATTTTGTTAAATATTTCACCATACTCTAGACCAGAGACCAGGCCTCCCTTTCTCCCTCAGATTTGGAAATCTGCCCCAAGACTGTACTTGACTGGGTGAGTGACTGAAAGCTTGTGTAATTGACCATATCTGGCTGGCCCCAGACCAAGCTTCACATCCCTCCTCAGTCATCTTGGAGTTGTTCTTGTCTTGCGACTGCTGCCATCTTTGCCACTCTTTCAGTCTCCAAACTGGACTACAGGAGATAAGAAATGTCCACATCCTCCATAAGGATGCTCTCTGCACTCTTTTCGACCATGCATGCTCCTCTTCATCCTAGCTATTTTCTTTCCTGCCTCTCCCTCCCCCTTTTCCTTTTTTTTCCTGAAAAATATAACTAAATGAACACTACCATTGCCTCTGGAAAGAACATGTCAAGTTAGAAAGATATAAGAATGATGATAAATGTAATGACCAATAGTATTCCAGAGGACCCATGATAAAGCACAGTCCTCACATCCTGACAGAAAGGTATTGGATTCAAGGCACATTATGAGATATGTATGGCGGGGGGGGGGGGGGGGGGGGGGGGGGTATGTGTGCATGTGACCAAGGAAGGCATTTTTTTTTACTTCACCATGACTATTTTCTATAAAGATTTCGTTTTTCTTTTTTCCAGTGGAGCACAGGTTTGGATGAGGAGGGGATATGGAAAGAGAAAGAAAAAAAGAAGGGAGGAAGTCAGGAAGGTAGAAAGAAGGAAGGAACAAAGGAAGGAACGAAGGAAGGAAGGAAGGATTTACTTAGCTATCTTTTTTTAATGCACAAAAGAAAGAAAGGCAGAAAGCACAGTAGCAAGCATATCCTCTCTATCTCTTGTTCCATTGTTAATGAATGCTTGTTGAACTTTGAAAGCTACAAGTTGAGTTTATAACATACTTAAAAAGAAAAACAAATTGTAGATAATAGGACTCTTCAGGTTCACATAGAATCCTCTTTTCCAGTTCTGCTACGTATAAGGAAATGCGCACTTAAATTTAGGCTACAAGAAAGGAGAAGGGGCTCTATTTGTCCTCTAACTTGTGATTCCTTAGGCTGTATCTCACTCCCAAGCACCCCATCCTTATAATCATCAACCCCTCGTCTAGACTACAAGCTTCTCAACATGGACTGGATCATTTTTGTATTTGTATAACTAGCACTTTGCACAGGGCTTGGCACATTGTAAATGCTTAATAAATATTTTTCATAGCAATTTGGGAGAAACTAGGCATAGAGCCAGTATCTCACTAAATGCCAAAATAAGGTTAAAATGGATAAATGATTTAGACATCGAGGGTGATATCATAAGTAAGCTAAGGGAGCATAGAAAAATTCACCTGTCAAATGCAGAGATAAGGGAAGAATTTATGACCAAACAAGAGACAGAGAGGATCATGAGAAGTAAAATGGATCATTTTGATTACACAAAATTAAGAAGGTTTTGCACAAACAAAAATCAATGCAACCAAAGTTAAAAGGAAAGCCAGTAAATTGAGGGGAAGGGATTTATAACAAATTTCTCTGACAAAGGCCTCATTCCTCAAATATCTAGGGAGAAAAGCCAAATTTATAAAAATAGAACCATTCCACAGTTGATAAATAATCAAAGAATATGAACAGTTTTCAGAAAAAAAATCAAAGCTATTAATAGTCATATAAAAAATGCTCTAAATTACTATTGATTAGAAAAAATGCAAATAAAAACAACTCTGAGGTTTTATATCACATCTATCAGACTGGCTAATATGGCACAAAAAAAGAAAAAGAAAATGACAAATGCTGAAGGGAACGTGGAAAACATGGGACACTAATGGTAGAATTGTAAACTATTCCAGTCATTCTGGAGAACAGTTTGGAACTATGCCCAAAGGGCTATAAAACTGTTCTGAGCCTTTGACCCAGCAATACCACTATGAGGTCTATATCCCAAACATCAAAAAAAAGTACAAAAATTTTTATAGCAGCTATTTTTGTGATAGTAAAAAAAATGGAAATCAATGGGATGCCCATCAATTGAGGAATGGCTGAACAAGTTATAGTAGATGCATGTAATAGAATACTATTGTGCTATAAGAAATGATGAACAGGCAGACTTTAGAAAAACCCAGGAAGACTCACACAAACTGATGTGAAGCGAAGTGAACAAAACCAGTAAAACACTGTACATAGTAACAGCAATGTTGTAAGGATGATCAACTTTGGAAGACTTAACTACTCTGTTCAATTCAACAATCTAAGAGAATTCCAAAGGACTTAGGATGAAAAATGCAATTCACCTCCAGAGAAAAACTGATGGAGTCTGAGTGCAGATCAAAGCATTCTTTTTTCTCCCCACTTTCTTTGTTTCTTGCTTTTTATTATTTTTTTAAAACATAGCTAATACGGAAATGTTTTGTATGACTTCATGTGTATAATTGACATCATATTTCTTGCCTTCTCAGTGACTGGGTAAAGGGCTAGAGGGAGCAAGAGAATTTGGAATTCATTTTTTTAATGAATGTTAAAAATACAGTTTTTTAAATTAAAAAATATGCTTTTCATCATCAGTTATTCATGGAGCAACAACTTGACTTAGTGCATGGAGAATCAGGCCTCAGAACCAGGACAATCAAGTTCAAGTCTCATCTCCAGTACTTAAGGGTTGTGTGACCCTGTGCATGAACTGCTTACTTTCTCAGTGTTCTATGCAACTACAAGGCTATATGTTGCAGAGAAGGTCAATGCTGAACTGCATAGGTCATAACTAGTCCTATCCCACTCATTTATTTTCCTATCTGCTCTGATGTTGCAAATATACTCTTCCCCTCCCTTCTCCCTTCCTCTCCTATTCTAGGGATAGTAATGAAAGCAATATTACTAAGGCTTCTGGAGATGATAATAAATCCTGCTTCCTGAAGGTTCCTCTCAACATTCTTTTGACTCACAGAACCCAAACTCCTTCCTCTATATGACTTATCTCCCCTTACTAATATGCAAACTCTTTAAGGATGGGTACTCTTTTTGTCTTGCATATAATTTCCATTCCTAAGCATAGTGTCCATCCCATAGTAAGTATTTATACTTTCTTTTATTCATTTCATTCATCCTGGATGAGTTTTTCAAATTGATCAGGGAACTTCCCTCATTAGCTCCCTACAGTTGCAAATAAATTCAAATATAAAAAAACTTACTTAAGCAATTGGGGTTAACAAGGGAGAAGCAGTTTGATAATAAAACGGAAGCACAATTTAAGGGGGTTGAATAGCAGTGCCCATGCGGAAAGATATGATCCACAGCTGAAATACTGTCCAATGAATGGAACTGGGTCAGTGGACATAGGCTAAAACTGCACTGTCCTTATTGGAGTTTTGATATCATTAAGTGGAAATGTAATGTAGTAAAATAGAGTTGGCATATGACATACAAGCAGGCTCTTCTTTGCACTGCTGGCCTGCCATTAGGAGCAGAGATACTCTGTCTTGCTTAAGCTACAGCTACCTTCCGGCAAACATCAATACTTGTGAGGATACCTAATGAAGTCTGCTAGAGAAATAACTTCCCCTCTGCCTATAAATAACCACTAGGCCTCAGTAAGCAGGTTGGTTATTTATTTTTTAAAGGGGGCCATTCTCATGTTGCAAGGACATCACAGATTACTGAATAATTCATTTCCTGGTGGATGATATGAGTTCCACCACTTACCATTGAGCTCCTGTTGAAATGTCTAAAGCAGATGTATGAGCAAAGGCAGAACTCCATCTTAACTCTGCTTTTGTTTATTTATCAGGTGATTAAGCTGTTGTAGACAGGTCTGCTTTATTTCACAATGCTTTAACCTCCTGAGTTGTGGGTATTCTTTTGGGCTAGCTTCTCTTGATTAGCATATTCAAAATGGAAAACAAGAGATACAGAAGAGACTGAGAGATGGTTTTGTAAATACTTATCGATTTGTAAAGATCTTGTAATCTTTGTAAAGTCTTGTAATCTACAGGCAAATGTTTGTGTCTGGTCAGAGAAGTACATAACAGGCTTTAATACAATTCATTTGAATTAGATTCAGAAAACATTTCTTTCTTAAGCAAGGCACAATGTTAGAAATCTGGGATATAAAGAGAAAACAAAATGGACATTGTTCTTAAAGAGAGAGAGAAAGGAATAAGCATTTATAAAGTGCCTACTATGTGCCAGGCCCTGTACTCTATTGAAAGGAAAATTCTTCATTTGGTTTTTATCCAACTCAGGACAAAGGGAAAGGGATTTTATTATAAGTACATCGAGGTAGCAACATGTCAATGGGCTGATCACTGGAGATCAGCAAGGACTTAAAGGTGGGGTCAGCTTTTATAGGTAACTTTAAGGCAATCCAGCTAGGTCCATCTGGGCATGCCTCGTGGATCTCACTTCCTCCTCCAGGTAGCAAGAACGTGACAACTTGTAAGGAGGGGTATCTGACAAAGAACAGGCCTGCAGAAAGCTGCAGACTTGGTGTCTCCTTCCCCACCAGAACCTCCCCCAACATTGGAGGATAGGCAGAGCTGGAAACAATGGAATGCTGAGCCGACATAACTTTCAACAACTAAATGCTTTACAAACATCTCATTTGTTTACATTCTACTGAGCAGAAAATATAGATACAGATAAAGATTCACATTTGTGCATTTGAGTTTACAAAATCCTTTCCTCACAACGATCCTGGGAAGTATACAGTAGTAGTATTATACAGTATTAGTATCATATAGTATATAGTATTATATAGTACACAGTATTAGTATCTCCATTTTATATATTTCAGGGTTGCTTGGATCACCCATGGGAATAGCCCTACAGGGAACATGCAGAGAAGATGTTCTGGAAATCTTGGGGGGCCCCACGTGACTCAGGGCTGATGGACCTTGGATTTTGATGAAGTAATCCCCCTATGGGCCACTAGGCAGGAATTGCTGCTGACTCAATGGATCTGTAAAAGGGACTGACCTGCCTAGGGTCACCTCATTCTCACTTTACCAGTTAGTTCTCATCTCCCACAAGATCTAAGAGCCCAGGGTCATTCCTCATCTGCCAGGATCGCTGAGATGACAGTTGATCTCCTCCAGGTCTTTCTTGCTCATCAATATTATTTATGGAATCTGAGTTTGTCCAAATGTGTGCGGTGTCAGGGGAGAGGAGATAGAAATATCTGTCACTAGGAAATAGGTCTTGGCCCTGTGGAACATCCCGACCCCATTCCACCCCCAGGTTTGTGTGTCTGTCCCATCTCCACCTCCAGCCACCAGCTCTGCCCCTCCCCCCACAAGGCTTGCTACTCAGCGAGTACAGACAGAGGTGAAAATGAAATCTATTTAGCACTCAACAAGTGCAAGAGGACCTAGGGCTCACTGTTTCTGGTCTGAAGAATTTGTCAGTGTGCTCTTGTGACTCATATTTCATGCATTTATAGAAACTTGTAGAGGATGTGGGGTGGTGAATTTGGAGTCAGAAAGACCTGACTTGAAATCCTGTCTCTCACTAGTTGTGTGACCTTGAGTAAAAAAAAAAATCACTAGTTGACTCAGTTTCCTTATCTTTAAAATAAAGATAATAACAGCACTTACCTCCAAGGCTATTGTGAAGCTAAAATGAAATAATACCTATAAAGCATTTGGCACACCTGAAGCATTATGTAAGTGCTAATGGTGATGAGCAAGGGAAACAAATGGTTGCCCTATACCTAATATCTACCTACCACTTTGTACATTGAGTCACTGTTATAGAAGAGATATCTCTCAGTTCTTTTCAGAACTACATGAACCATCCCTAGGAGGCTTTTTCCTGGAGGTCTACACTTCTTGCAGTTCTGAGTGGTCCACTTAATACCACAGAAAAGAAGAGTAAAATCAGTTCTTATCACCTCTCCCTAGCAGGCAACAGAATATTTGTAGATGTCCAGGCCTACAACATGGGACGCTGAAACGCATACCTTGTTAGGAATTTAATTTCCCCTGTAAACAGTCTTGGCAGATGGGCTAAACCAAGTGGAGGGTAACTGACTAGTCTCAAAGGCATTGGTGAGATAGGAAGGTGTTTACCTCCAACATGTGAAGACTACCTCCAAAGAATGGGCAAATGAAAACAGTTTGTTTCAGTGGTCATGATGGCAGCTGAGAGCTTGGTCAGGCATTGAAGATGGTACCTCCTGGTCACTGGCAGTTGTCCTGACTTTTGTCTTGTCACTGGGCTTTGATGACTCTGGAAGAGAGAGTTAGACTGATGACTTTGTGCAAACTCTACCCTACTTAAATCCAGTTTACCCACAAGTCAAAACATCACCCCATGGTGTCATCAGTCCTCTTGGAAAATGAAGGAGCTAAGGTTTGAGATTAAATCTTAAATCCCTCCTTCATATCACCATGATTCTCTAGAACTGAACTAGGTCCATGTAAGTCCAGAGCTGGGACCCTTTGTGGGTGAGGGCACTCACCCTTCTCTGGGCAATGGGTCTTAGATCTGTAAGGACCAAGGTGAAAGTAACAGAAAAACCAGTCACAGCTGCTCTGCCTGACATCAGCATTATGGATATAGAGGAGAATTAGGATTATAGGGTCTAAATCCAGAAGAGACTTTAGAGACTGCTTCAATCCTCTTTAATTACTATGGCCAGAGAGAAGAAAGTCCAAGTCTTGATCAGTAAGTCAACAAGCATTTATAAAGTGCTGTGTTCCAAGTAGTAAGCTAAAAGCTGAAAATCCTGTATCCCCCACTCATAATTAGAGCTAACATATATGACATGAAAGTTTGCAAAGCACTTCACCTGTGTACTCAATCAATGCTTATACTCCATTTTTGGAGCTGAGGAAGTCAAAATTCAGGGCGTTTACTTGACTTACTCAGAATCAATGACAGCTGGTTGTGTCAGAGGCAGGATTCTTGGCTCCAAAGCTATCTATTATTCATCCTTGATAGACCAGTACCTACTCTGCTATTCAGCAGCTGGATGATCTTAGACGAGTCACTTATAAACTCTCCAGCTCTCTGTTCTTTGATGTAGAAAATAAAAGGAGACAATTAGATGTCATCAGTGGTATCCAATGTTGCTTAATTATTGGCAAGAGAACAAAACTCAGAACTGAGAGAAATTTAGAAAGAAATTTATTGTCATCTGGCAAAGGGAAGCGCTTGAAAAGAGGGTGGCCCTCTTCCCCTGAGTCTCTAAAAGTTTTACATTAGAGTTCAAACAACAGGTGATTGACCAACACAGAGGCAGTTTCCAGATAAGATATGTGGGCTGCGTGAGATGAGTAACCAAGAATACTCCTTATATCCTTCGCATCAATCTTCCTATCCCTGAAAGATTTTTAGGGTCAGCATAACCCACAGTCCTGAGCTAAGCATTAAACAAATCTGGTCTCTAAGCAACAAATCTGATCTCTCAGCCATGCAGACCTAGATTCAGTAAATGCAATGAAGTTTTCCCACATAAACTCAAATAGAAACAGAATCACTAAACCACATATAAGGATTGCTGCTGGCAGATATTGACTTAGAAAATCATAGATTAACATCATCTATATTCTATTATATTTTTATTGCTTTGTTAAATATTTCTCAATTACATTCTACTTTGACTTGGGCAGCCCTAGACAGCTTTGGCTGCAATGGCTCCCCAAAGTTATATTTTTGACACCTCTGGATTAAAAGATCTTAAATTTCTTTTGAACTTTGAAATTCTATTATTATGCTTTAAAGTGAAGAGGAAATCCTTCCTGGTCCATGCACTTACTTGGATCTTAGTTTATGCTACTTCATCTTGTATCCAAGACCCGAAAACTTTTCTGATGTTAGCAGCTTCAATTTCTCTAACAGGAAAGATCATTTTCTATGCCCAGATTAATTTACCAGGGGAAAAGTTTTTCATGTTGTTGTTCTCCTTTCCAGATTCCTTGCTAGAGCTCCTGATTCTTCCCACACAGCAGATTCCCCCAAAAGAGAATCCCCAGTCACATAGTTGTTTCTATATGAGCAGTATGACTTTCCTGTCATGGTTTTTCTCCATTTAGAAAGAGATTTTTCTTGGTCCTTTATTCTTTTTTTTTTAGTTTGTTTTGTTTTCTCTCGAAACCCAATTTCCCACTCTTTTCTTCGATATCTGAATTATATCTCCATATAATAATGATCCCCCTTAGAAACTATAATTATTCCTAGCAAAATTTGAGCACCACCTACCTTTTACAACCTACTTTTGGGAAAGAGATGTTTAGAATTGATTTCTGAAAAGGTACCTCTTCCAGAATTTAAAAATAACTTTCAAGCAGAAGGCTGAAAAATTTTCAAACAGTATATTGATTTTAGAGGACAAGTAAGTGGTGCAGTAGGTAGAGCATCAAGCCTAGAGTCAGGAAGATCTAAGTTCAAATCTGACCTCAGATACCTATGAGCTATATGACCCTGGGCAAGTCACTTAACCCTGTTTGCCTCAGTTTCACCATCTGTAAAATAAGCTGGAGAAGGAAATGGCAAAACACTTGACCTTTGTCAAGAAAACTCCAAATGGAATCACAAAGAGTTGAATATTAGTGAAATGACTGAACAAACAACAATAGTGAGTTTATAGAGTTTAAAGTTTCATTAAGTAGTCAGAGTACCAGAGTTAAAATCCCAGCTCTGTAATTAACCAATTGGATAATTGGTCAAATTACTTAACCTCTTTTTAGTCTATTTTCTCATCTGTAAAATAGGAATAATACTTCAGTTTTAGACATGTTAAGTTAGAGAAAACTGCAAGGAATTCAGTTTGAAATGTCCAGTAGGTAGATGGAAATTTATGACTTGAACTTCAGAGACATGCAAGAGTTGGACATATGATGGGAACTGATGAGGTCACCAAGTAAGAGAACATACAAAAGAGAAGAAGACCTAGGAAAAAGCTTGACATATACTACCAATTTGGGCTGATATGTATAATTAATCAGCAAAAGACACTGTGAAGTCATATAAGTAGAAGAACAAAGAGTATGTCATGAAAACCCAGAGAAAAGAGAGTACTTCCTGAAGGAAAGAGAGATAAACAGTGTCGAATGCTAACAAGAGGCCAAGAAGGATGAAAACTGAGTAAAGGCCATTAGATTTGGTAATTAAGAGATGCTGTCAATATCGATGGTCAATAACTCTATTCCAGAGATTTTTTGAAAAGGAAAAGGGCCCATGTATATAAAATATATTTTTGGTAGCTCCTGTTTGTGGTGGCAAAGAACTGGAAACTAACAGAAAGTCTATCCATTGGGGGATGGTTAAACAAATTGTGGTATGTAGTAAATCAATGAAATAGTGCTGTGTTGTAAGAAATGACAAATATGATGAACATGGAGAAGAATGGAAAGATCTCTATGAACTGATGCAAAGTGAAGTAAGCAGATCAAAGAAAAATGTTTGCAATGATAACAACGTAAATGGAAAAAAAACAACCACCAAAAAAGTGGATATGGCAAAATTACAAAGAATAAGCTTGGCACAAATAAGAAATATATGAAAACACTCCTGCCAGTTACTTGTCCTTTGTTTTGAGGAAGATCAACGACATCCCCACATAATGTCTTGAATTACACATGAATTAGATTTAAGTGGGGCAAAGTGGCTAAAAGCTGTTTGTCTCACTCTCTATTCCAGAGTCATGGGCATCCAGTGGCAAAACAAAAGTCAAGACGACTGGCAATGGCCCAGGATGCAGTGGATGATCTTGGCATCTTTGATATCTGTAAAGGCCTCATTTCTTAAATATATAGCAAATTGAGCCAAATTTACAAAAATAAAAGCCATTCCCCAATTGACAAATGGTCAAAGGATATGAATAGGCAATTTTCAGAAGAAAAGAAATCAAAGCTATCAATAGCCACATGAAAAAATGCTGTAAATCATTTCCACCCATTTGCAGAAGTGGGAGGTTTATGACTATGGTACATTACACAAATTTTCAGACGTTGTCAGCGTATTGATCAGCTTTGCTGTCTTTTTCTCTTTTTCTTTTTTTTTGTCTAAAATATTATTTGCTATGAGAGAAGAGAGGAGAAAGGATATTGGAGGAAATTATGGTGATGTAAAAAAAAAAATCCACAAAAAATGTATTTAAAATTGTTTTTAAAAGAGTTTCAGAGAACCCTAGGAAGACTTGTATGAATTAATGAAGATTGAAAGGAACAGAAACTGAAGAAAATTCACACACTCAGAACAATATTGTAAAGAAAAATAACTTTGAAAGACTTAAGAAATCAAATTAATGCTATGATCCTCCAGGATTCCAGATGACCAATAAAGAAGTATGTCACTTAACTCTTGACAGGAAGTAATATATTCAAGATGCTGAATGAGATGTACATTTTTGAAAGTGGCCAAGGTAGTAACTTTTCTCTTTACTGTGCATATTTGTTATGAGGGTTTTGTTTTTGGATTTTTTGTTTTGTTTTGTTTCAGTCAAAGGGGGAAGTGAGAAAAGAGAGTGTGAATAAGATGGATTCTCCTCCCTACTTCTACCCTCTGTAAGAGAGAAGAATAACAGGGAGGTAAGAAGGAATCACAGACAAACAAAAGGGCTTTGGAAGTTATGTATTAAATATATTTTATACTTAAAATGAAGACCAATCTGTATGTAATGGAGACCTACAGTTTCTGTGTTAGAGTTCATAGGGAAATAAAATAAAGTGGAGGGAAAAACCCTCTAAGCCCTCTTGCTTGGTTGACTACAGGGTTTTATTGAATTGAATTTACTCATCTTCCTCTTCCAGGGCCAATACTGAAAAACCTGGACTCAATTTCCACCTCTGACAGACACTATGAGACACTGATTAGATCATGTAATCTCTCGGCGCTCTATGCCCATTTGAGCCACACTGCTGAGTGCTGCCTGAATCAGACTAAAATAGAACTGGGAAATATTTTTTAAAATATGTAAAAGTACAATGAAACGTAGACAATGTTGGTTTGTGGTTTTCTAAGTCAACATGTGGTCTTCAGGAATCCTTATATACCATTTAGCAACCATTTAGCAGTCTGTTTCAATTTGAGTTTGATGTCACTGATCTAGTACAGCCCCCTTATTTTACAGATAAAGAAAGTGAAGTTTAGAGAGGTAAGTGACTTGTCCAAGGTCACACAAGATATTAAGTGAGAATGGCAGGATATGAACATATAGCTTGGGAAGTAAAAGCACCACCTGGGCTCTAATCTTGGATAGACCCACTCACTATCTGTGTGACTCTAGGCAAGTCATAACATCTCTGGGCTTCATAACATCTCTTTTGTAAAATGAGGAGGTTGGAACAGACGATAAGGTTCTTTCTGATTCTAAATCTGTGATTCTTTGTAAATAAATGTTAGCTATATACCATATATAGGGCATTCTAATTTTAAACCATTTAAACCAGTGCCATTTCAAACCCTTCTAGTTTAGAACTGCACTAAGGCTTTTTGGCATGCACTTCTGTGTAGCCCCAAAGTGGACTCTTAGGTGATTTTTCTTAATGAATGTTGTGTTTTCCCCAAATGACAGTTAATCTAGAAATCTGTCTTCTAGTTCGTTCTCTCTCTCTGTCTCTCTCTCTCTGTCTCTGTCTCTGTCTCTGTCTCTCTCTCTCTCTCTCTCTCTCTCTCTTTCTCCCTCTCTTTCTCTCTCCCTCTCTCTCCTCCTCCTCTTCTCCCTGCCTCCACTACTAGAGTGGAGTTGGGGCTGGGAAAGTGTTGAGCACATATTGTTGACAGTTTTACTTGGGGAAGACTACACCAGGAGGAAGAAGGAAATGAGAGTATTCTAGGTAATAAGGCTCTCCAGACTTTTTTGTGTTGCCCATTCCAGAAGTGGCCCCTTTTTCTTATCACCTTATCATCTAGGGCAGCTAGGTGGCACAGTGGATAGGGCTGTAGACATGGAGTCAGGACGACTTGAGTTCCAGTCTAGCCTCAGACACTTAATAGCTAGCTATACAACCCTGAGCAAATCACTGAACCTCAGTTTCCTCATCCATAGGATGGAGATAATAACAGTACCTACCTTCCAGGGTAGCATCAGTGAGATAATCATCGTAAAGTTCCTAGTGCAATGTCTGACACCGTAAACACTATAAATGCTAGCTATTGCGTTATGCTCCTTAAGAGGGGCTTCTTTCATTTTTTGAACACACATCATCTACTCTTATGCTTCCTACAAGAAGTGGGTGCACATTGGAAATCAGCACTGTTCCTGGCATTGGAGCACCTGAGTTCAAATTCCATCTCTCAGCTCCTTACTATGTGTGTGACCTTAGGCAAGTTATTTCATTCTTTGGGTCTCAGTTTCCTCATCTGTAGAATGGGGGTTGGATGAGAGGATCTCTGTGGTTCCTTTCACCTCCACTATCATCCTATCTCTAAACCAAATCTTTGGTAATCATAATAGCTATAATATCTTGAGGCATACAAAATACTTGGAATATAGGACACCCAAGGAGGGGGGGGCTGTGTCCCTATCTTGACTCCCCTTGCCCAAGCTACCCCAGATGGGAGTCCAAACAGGTCCCCTCCCCCACCCCATCATGAGATCACCATGGATACAGCTGGGTTCTTCAGTGACAGCTCCTGATAAACGATAGCTGCTGCCTACGATTAGCATGTACCACATCCTGTAGAGGCACAGGCCCCTTGCTCCCTCCTTTGTCCTGCTCCCCCTTCCCCTTCGGAGAAGCTCACATTCCGAGTTTCATAACAGGCAGAGTCTAGTTACACATAAAAACAATTTTCAACCTTCGTTTGTTGATGTTGTTGGGTTTTTTGGTTTTCGTTTTGTTTTTTACAATTTTGCGTTTCAGATTATCTCTCTCCCCTCATTGAAAAGGCACACAGTTTGATAAAGGTTATACATGTGCAGTACAGGCAGAGTCTAGCATGACTCACAACATGCTGGCAGGTTGTCACTGGGCTGTAATAGAGCCATCCCTGGGTTTGCCAGATTGAAATGATCATACCCACTCCACACACACACACACACACACACACAAACCCTGTAAATATATATGAAATGCTTCACAAATTGCACAAATTTCCTTATATACTAACCTCTGTATATTTCCGACGCTATTTCTATGTAATTGGTCTCCTTTGTAATTCTGCCTTTTTTATTTTATCATTTAAATAGATGAGTCTGAGAAGGGGTCTGAAGTCTTCATCAGACTGCCAAGGGGTCCATGACACATAAAAGGTTAAGAACCTCTGCACACAGATCCCTCCTGGTGTTGGAAATAGAGATTGATTGATCAGTAGAACTTCCATTGTGTCCTTACCATGTGCCTGGCCTTGTGCTATTGGAGACAGAAGGATTATGATTTGTCCTTGGCCTATGCTGTTCAGGGGATGGTCTCAGGGAACAATCCACACCACAGCCTCTAAAAGCAAACTAGAGGAAAGAAAGAAATGATTGAGAAGCTTACTGGCCAAAAACAGTGAGGAAGACCCCTAGGGCCAGGCAGGAAGTGGCCCTTGCCCCTGGGAGGAGCTGGGGTCCCTCCTAAGCCATCTGTGGGTGGATGCAAAGCTAGCCAGCTGGGTGTCTCCCCCACCAACTGGGAGGGAGGGAGGAGGCAGTTTCTGTTTTAGGCCCTGCACCTGTGAGGTTTTGCATGAGGAAGCCTTTGGCACTGCCTGAGAGAGGCCCAGCCAGACAAGTACAGGCACTGAGACTTTCATAGGCATCGCATTTTTCTTTGTTCCTGGGCCCTCCCATGCTGCATCAACACATCCCTCACACCCCCCTCCCCTCCAACACATCCACTCCCACACCTTCCACACCAGAGAATTCTCCTTCCTCCCCCTCTTCCTCTTCCTCTCCACCCACCCCAGAAGCTGAGCAGCTGGCTCCACACCTCTCCCCGACTTGGCAGGCTTCCTGTGGGGGAAGGAGCTGTCCTCCCTCAGCTGCTCGGTGAGGAGAGAAGGCAGGTGGGAAGAGCCCCTGCCTGCCACCAGGGCAGAGGTGTTCAAAGCCAGCCAGTGGGGGGCCCGGCTCCTAGAGAGAAAAAGACAGTGCCCTTCCCAGGCCTTGGACTACACCACAGCTGCAGCTTTCCCAGGCAATTACCAAAAAAGAGGGAATTTCACCTCTTCCACCCTCTCCTGTTACAGATGAGGAAACTGAGACCCAGAGAGTAAGGGTGAACTGCCCAAAGTCATGCAGGAACTGAGCAGTAGAAGGTCCAGTGACTGTAATATTGTGGGAAAGGATAAATCTTTTGGAAGGGGATAAGGTCACAAGACCTGATGTAGAATTCTGCCAAGTTCTTGCTACGTGACCTTGGACAAGTCAATCAATCTCTGAGTCACGGTTTTTCATCTGTAAAATGATGGAATTGGAATAGATGACCTTTAGGGGGCCTCCAGGCTCTAGAACAATGACCCTAAAAATCAGAGGCAGTGTGGTCAATGTCGCTGATGCAGTGAGTCAGGAAAAGCTGGGTTCAGATCCTGTCCCTGACCCTTTCCTAGCTTTGCAAATATGAGCTAGTCACCTAACCTCCCTTTAAGGAGGGCACCCTGGCCAGCCAGCTCTTCATTTCCCACTAGGCTGCATTTCCTGGTACTTCTCCAAGATATCATCCCTTCCTCTCTCTCTCTCACCCCTCTTCAGCTTCTTTTTGTGGACTTTCTGCTTCTATTAGATTGTAAGTTCCTCCAGGGCAGGGACTGTCTCTTTCTTATTTGCATCCCCAACATTTAGCAGAGTACCTGGCACATAGGAGGCGCTTGACAAACTTTTCTTGACCAACTGATCTAACTTCTCAGCCTCAATTTCCTTATCTGTAAAAAGGGAGGGTAGATTAAATGGCTTTTAAGATCCTTTCCAACTCTAAATCCTAGAATCCATGAAACTTAGGAGTTGAACCCAGGTCCTCTGGCCCCACCTCTAGGGGACTTTTCAACACAACTACTTCTTCATTTATTCAGCATCTCCTGACTGCCTAGATGTCAATCAGTGGATTGTTCACTGAGTACTCAAATTTCCTCATCAATAAAAGGATGAGACTAGATTAGGTGATCTCTAAAATCCCTTCTAAGGAAGCTAAGTGAGGCAATGGATCAGATCAAGAGCACTGGAATCAGAAGACCTGAGTTCAAATCTGATCTCAGGGTCAGTGATTTAATTTTTCAGAACCCCAAAGTTTCTTCATCTGTGGAGAAGATATAATACCTGTAGTACTTACCTCACAGAGTTATTATGAGGGGGAAATGAGATACTAGCTGTAAAATGTTCTATGAATGATAGGTTGCATGTTGTAGTGAATAGATTATATAGTGGACTGATAGACTGCACAGATGGACTGGTAATAGACACAACCCGGGAAGACCTGAATTCAAATCTTACCTTTGACATATGAATTCTGTGACTAGAGGCAAGTTCTTAGCCTCTTTATTTCTCTAGGCAAGATGTTAAAGTGCAGAGTTGCCCATCTTTATTGGTGAAAGGAATTTCCACACTGGGAGTAGGAGTATCCCCAGTATGTAGCACAATACCTGCCATATAGTAGACACTTAAAAAATGTTTATTATTGATTGATTAAGAGTCTCCTAAGCCAATGGCATCAATGGTCTGAAAAAAGAGACTATATTATATGTTATAGTTCTGTGAGTATGTATTTCATCTCTTCTGCTAGATTACGAACTCGTCCAAGGCAGACTCTAGCTTTTTAATCACTGTGTTTTCTGAACGAAGGACACAATCTCTGTCCATAGGTACTGAATAAATGTTGAATGAATAAATGTAATGAAACTCTCAACGAAAGGTGAATGCTATGGTTTTTAGTGATCACACCTGCTAGTTTGTCTCCTGCTGTAGCTTACAGGAATTAGCAGTAAGAGAGGTCACGCGTGATTGACATGGCACCATTTAAGGGACTATAGTTCACTCAGTTATTCAGGAACTAGAGATCTAGGTAGCAAAATATCCTGGCTCATCTCTTCCCACTTTCCCCTGCCTATCATTGATTTCACTTTTTGATTATTCCTTTATCAGAGTAATGAAAGGAGGTCAAGATCCTGGTTAGCCACATTGATTAAAAACACACACAAAAAAATGAAAACAACACATAGTTGCAGCTAGGTGACATTGTTAGATGGACCCATATGCCAGGAAGTTGTTACTCAGCCATTTTAGCATTTTAGTTGTGTCTGATTCTTAATGACCCCATTTAGGGTTTTCTTGGCAAAGATATTGGAGTGGTCTGCCATTTCCTTCCCCAGCTAATTCTATACATGAGGAACCTGAGGCAAACAGGGTTAAGTGACTTGCCCAGGGTCACAAAGCTAGTGAGTGCCTGAGCTCAGATTTGAACTAAGAAAGATGAGTCTTCCAGACTCTAAACCCAGCATTCTATCCCTACTGTGCCCCCTAGCTTCCCCAGAGTCAGGAAGCCCTGAATTCAAATATAGCCTCAGACACTTCCTAGCTGCATGACCTGGCAGAACTTCTATGTGCCTCAGTTTCCTCAACTGTAAAATTAAGATAATAATAACACCTACCTCATAGGATTGTTGTGAGGATAAAATGAGATATTTTGTAAAGTGTTTAGTGAATTGGCACATAGTAGGTACTTAATAAATGCATAATAACTAATTAATATATTCCCTTCCTTTAACAAATTCCCTTCTTTTTTCTAATTAAGAATTGGTTATGGCTTAACACTGTATACTCTCCCCAGTCTCCACCAAACATCGTCTAAGTTGAATGCAGTAGAGCTGAGGGAGGTCATGATGGCACACTGGGTGCTTTGCCACATTCCAACATGTCACTCAAGCGTGATCTACTTGCTGGTGGAGGGGAAGCCCTGGCAGCTCCCAGAGGAGCAGCAAGTGCTCTCTGTCTGTTCTTTCTGTCACCTGCTCTTGCTGAGGCCAGGAGGAAGGAATGATCCAGCAGAACCCTGTGATCTGTAGGGGAATAGATAGGGAAGAAGGAAGTATCTATTCCTAAACCATTCTCTGGTAGAATTCCAGGAATCCCAGAAATCTGGTCTGGTGGGATTAAACACTCTAGAGATTAGAAGAACATCAAGAAACAGATCTGTGAGTACTGAGAAGGGGCCAAGCAATGAATACCTGAGGTGCCTCAGCTGGCACTGAGTGAAGTTTCTACTGCCAGGAATCCCAAAGCAGCAGCTCTCTGTTAACAGCCTCTCTCCTTTGACTTTGTTCTGTCCCACCCACCACCACCAAGTTTCCCCCTCTCCTTACCTAAGCCACTCAGCAGTCAAATGACAGATAAGATAGGTTTAGGTTTCCAGGGATAGCCTGGGACACTCAGAGACTAAGTGGGCTCAGAATCATAGGACTGGAGGGCTGGAAGAGCAATATCTGACTGTGTTGACCTTGGACGACTTATTTCATCTCTAGGCCTCTCAGTTTCCTCTTCTCAAATGTAGCAAACAAAATGACAAATGTTGGAGGGGCTGTGGGAAAATGGGCAAACTGATGCACTATTCATGGAGCTGTGAACTGGTCCAGTGATTCTGGAAAGCAATTTGGAATGATGCCCTAAAAGTTACTAACTAAGAGATCAAAGAGAGAGGGAAAGGACTTGTAAATGCAAAAGTATTTATAGCAACTCTTTTTGTAGTGATGAAGAATGAGAAACTAAGGAGAAACCCATTAAATAAGGAATGACTGAACAAATTATGGTCTATGAATGCAATGATATATTACTATACTGTGCTATATAAGAAAAAACAAAAGGTACATTTTCAGGGGAAACTGAGATGTCCATAAACTGATACTGAGAAAACAAGCAAAACTAGGGGAATGGTCCATACAAAGACAATAATTTTATAAAGAAAAAGAACTTTGAAAGACTTAAGAGTTCTGATCAGTTTCACAGAGGAAAAACTCTAGAGCATGGAGAATGAAACACACCATCCACCTCCAGAGAGGAATGGACTTATAATGCAGAATGTATACAATGTATACTTTTGGGCAAGACTGATAATATGGGAATTTATTTGGCTGGACGATGTATGTTTTTTATAAGGGTTTTTGTTTTCTTTTTATTATTCAATGGGGGGAGAGACAGTAGACAAAGGTAATAAATACTTATAAAATGAATTAATTAAAAATAAAATGTAACAGGCAGGTACAAAAGGTTTTATGCCCCTAAATCTGAATGATTCTGAAAATGATTCTGGCTAACCATAGAGACTAGAAAAAGGCCCAAGAGCAGATGCCTGTTAAAAAAAAATCTGTAAGCAATAAGAGGCTTCTGGGAGGGAGAAGTCACAAGGGAATAGATAGAGTTTCTTTGTTGTTTGTTCTTTGTCGCAAAGAGGGCCATGACATCAGGAAAGTGATGTCATGACTTGCAAGTGAACTGGATTTAAATGAGGAAGGGCTGTGCAGAGTCACCAGCCTCACTGTCCCCTCAGGAGCCATCTGGGTCCAGTGGCCAGATATAGATCAAGATGACTGGAGATGGCCCTTGGTGGGGTTTCCTAGACACAATTGGCAGTAGCCACTAAACAAGCTGCAGGGAGGGCTCTGAGCCTAATTCTAATCCTAGACCTGTATCCAGTTTACAGCCAGTACCAGTAGTATGACAGGACATACAGAGGTATGTCTTTCCTGCTGGTATTATGAGTTTGCTTTGCAGGAAAATAAAGGAAGGGGAGTTGAGAAATGATACTATTTATCAACTGGACTCAAAGATAAGTACTTTTTCTGTTCTTTACATGCTTTGTAAAAGCTTGTTCTATGTTAAATGTTCACTGCAGGGTTGGGGCATGTTTGTATTCATGTGTATGTATATCCTTAAGGAAAAAGTTAGGAAGAAGACAAGTTCAGATGTTTCCAAAGCCTGCTCCCTAGGTGGGACAAACATGGGGCCTTGAACACTAAACCCAAATTGTTTAGTAGGAGATACCATTGAAGACCCCCAATTGACACCATAATATCAAAAACTTAAGACTCCATCCAGATTCAAAAGCCTGATTCTATGTACTCCTGATGAATATCTGGTCACTGGATTCAGATGGCTCTGGAGGAGATGTGAGGCTGGTGACCTTGCACAGCCCTCCCTCATTCAAAACAAGGTCAAGTGCAAGTCATTCATCACTTCTCTGATGTTATGGTCTTCTTTGAAAACAAAGGACGAATACACACAACTCCTTCGTAAAAAGAAACCAAAAACTGTATGGACTCCATAGTCAATGTGCCTTTGTAGAAAACCTACAAGCAAAAAAAAAAAAAAATAAAGGGAAGGTGGAGGAGGGGGAAATAGGATTTAGTGTTGGGTGGGTCCTTAGAGATTATCTGGTACCATGCCTTATTTTACAGACGAGGAAACTGAGACTCAGAGAGTATAAGCGACTTGACCAAAGACACAAAAGAAGTGGCAAGCCTGAGTTTCAAACCCCAGTCTCCTGATTCCAGGATATCATTTTCTCTTATTAAACATTTCTTAAGTAAACAGCAACATAAGCAAGTCCGGTTAGCCCCAGGCCTAGTTTGTAAATGTGTTGGACTTATTATCGAAATATTGTTGCTTGAGATTTTAGGAGCAACCTCTAATCTATCCCATACTGATCCTACCTACCCCCCATTTTCCCCATTCCATGCCCTGGGAATCTCATATCTTTTAATATCAATTGTACCTGACCCTGAAGCCACTGATGCAGACATTTATTAAAAACCTACTATGTGCCAGACACTGTGCTAGGTACTGGGTCTACAAAGACAAAAAATTAAATAATTCTTTGAGGAATTCTGCATTCTATCAAGACATTATTTATAACATATACTTAATAACAGGTAACATTTAGATCACTGTTAGTGACCATATTTTCTACACTAAAAATCAGGACCCCTACGCTGATATTAGAGTTATTGTATATCTTTTTAATTATTAATTATCATTGATAACATTATTAATCTATTGATTAGCTTGTTACCTCATTAATATCCTATTAATACCTTTATTGGTAAGAATATTACCACTTTTTTTCAAAAACTCATTAAAATATATTTTCTTTTCCCCAAATCTGAATTGTCCTAAAAATTCTGAGACCTATGGTCACCAAAGATATCCTAAATTTGAACCCTCTATAGAAATCTTGACCCTAATCCAAGTAAGTCCATTTCCCATCCAAAGAACAAATCCAGTATAATAGAAAACTACTCATTGTGTTTGGTGATCTCTCGTTGCCTTGACATTCTTACCATCACTACACTTGCCTCAGCTTTCTCAATGAGATGTTTGTACTTTTGCTTGTTGGTACTTCCAGGGAATCTTGTGAGAGCAGTGAGAGAATGACTACATGCGTCACTTTTCATGGTCATTCTTGCAAACTATTTGAATTGGATTTTATTATTCATAAGTGGTTGTTGTTTGTTTGTCCTTCATTCTTTAAGGGAACCATGACATCAGGGAGGTAATGCCATGACATGCAAGTGAACTGGATTTAAGTAAGAGAGGGCTGTGCAAAGTCACCAGCCTCACTCTCTCCTCCAGAGCCATCTGGGTCCAGTGGCAAGATATCTTAAATCCAGTTCACTTGCATGTCATGGCATGCCCTCCCTGTTGTCATGGTCCCCTTCGAGAATGAAGGACAAACAACCTCTGTGAGTAGAAATAGGAGTTGCCCCACTGCGGAGCTGACTGGAATTGGCCAGTTAGGCAACATAGCTCTTCCTTCCTTCCTTCCCTTCTCTCTCTCTCTGTCTCTCTCTCTCTTTCTCTCCTTTCCTTCTGTCCACATAGAGTATCATATCCTTACCTGCAGGTACTCTGACCAAAGGAATATAAATTTTGATCACTTAACTTTCTTTTTCTTAAGGACAACACCTTAAATCCAAATCTCTGTGGTTCTCATTGATCCATAAGTGGTAGAGAAGGGACAGCTAAGTGGTGCTGCACATAGAGTGCTGGTCTTGGAATCAGGAAGACTCATCTTCCTGAGTTCAAATGTGGCCTCAGGTGCTCACTGGCTGTGCATTCCTGGGCACATTACTTAACCCTGTTTACTTCATTTACTCAGCTGTAAAATTAGCTGGAGAAGGAAATGGCAAACCAGTCTAGCATCTTTGCCAAGAAAACCCCAAATGGGGACATGACTGAAAATGACTGAACAACAAGATTTGAGGTCAGAGGACATGAATTCAAATACTGACTCTGCTGCTTATGATGTGTGACCATGGTCATCACTTAACCACTCTGACCCTCAAGCTCCTCGTCTATACAATGAATCCCTGAACTAAGAGACCACTGAAGTTCCTTCCAGTTTAAGTGCTATGATTCCAAGTATTGACATGTTGGAAGAATGGTTAGGGGGTAAATAGCTTTGGATGATACTATTTAGAACTGTAGGCACTTTGGCATTTGTTTTGTCTTGGAGGGGAGCAAAGTGAAGGAGAGGGAATAACTTTTGTTATTTCCTGCTGAAGCTACATTAATCTATATTTCTAAAGCTTAAGTGACAAGCATTTCCCTGGGGGCAGATAGAGCTCCCCCTCAAGAAGAAACTGTGGTCCAGGTAAGCTCATCTGGCTACAGGTTTAATCCCTACAGGAAGGAGTACCTATGAATTTGTAAACTGTCAATCAGGAAAAAACAGGGAGGACAGCCCAATTGTAATGAAACTTAGGATAGAGAGTCAAAAGAGATGCAGCAAAGCAAGCTTTTTCCTTCCAAATGACTGCTTCTTCTTGGAAACCATGAATATAGCAGCACACACACTTTGGGGTACACAATCCACCACCACATCAGAAGTAGGGAAAGAAATCATGAAATTCCAGGGAGCGGGGGAACACCAGAGGAAATAGCAATTCTTTCTTGCCTGTGGGGACCAAAGCACAGGAATTCAGTCAAGGGGAGGCCATAGGGAAAAAAGGAATAGACATTGGGCAGGACGCACATAGGCAAGTAGGGCTTTAAAGTATAGTATCTGGGATCCACATCCCCAAGAACCAGAATTAAGAAGTGATGGCTGTCCACTCAGCACAACTTTGTGAAGGAAAATCCCTTCTGACTCTCCTGGCTACCTCTTAGCTATGGAAGGAAAATAGGAGCATGAAGGTATGTATACAACCATGAAAGTCTGCCCTGAGTGAAGCTTTAACTGGTGGACTGGAAGAAGGGAAGGAATGAAAAGAAGATAGGAAAATGGAGGGGTGGGGGTGGGGTGGGGAAAAGGGCCTCAGTTATATTAAAATCACTCTGTAGTGTTTGCCCTCCAGAGAGTAGCAAAAGATGAAACTCCCTTCACCATGCCAGAGAAACTGTGTGGTCTGGGAGATTAAGATATCCAAATGAAACATATGATCACAAGAACCACAAGACCCTAGAGCCAGAGATATAAGGAATCTCAGAGAGGTGTGCTGGTGCCAACTCATACCAGCCTGACCTGGAAATCTAATGTTAAATTTTCACGTGAACATTTACACCTTGGAAATCAGCAAATACTCTAAATCAGGGCTTCATTCATTGTCCAGGCTTGAGAAAGTGATGGAGAAATGTCATCAATGCAGATTAAACTTAAAAGTATGTTGTGAGCATTTTTTTCTCAGAGAGCTGGTTGTTAAACATTTACCAACTGTACCTCAATGGTCATCTAGTCTAATCCCTACTTTTCACAGATGAGGAAATTGCCTTTCCCAAGGTCACAAAGGAAATCAATGGAAGAGGTAAGATTTTAACCCAGGTCCTCTATTGATAGGATGATAGGATTACAGATTTAGAGCAAAACATAAACGGACTTGAGACTTTATTTAATCTAACCTCATTTTACAGCTAGAGAAAATGAGACTCAGAAAGGTCGAGTTACTTTTCCAGGGTCTAAGTTACAAATGACAGAGCCAGTATTTAAATCAGTTCCTTCAACTCCAAATCTCGCTGCTTGGGGGAAAGCAGGAGGGATGTCAGGAATCTGGAGACATTAAGAAAAAGAAGACAACCCCTCCTTCAAATGTAGCCACTGAACTGCAGCTGAAAACGGCACCTAGAAGGGACTTTTGCCAGAAGAGCCCTCCTATCTGGGGCTATGACTAGTAGGATTTATCCAGGTCTTTGGAGCTAATGGTCACTCATTCAAGGGCCCCTGGTTTATTTTCCTCTCTTTGTTCTCCTGTAATTTTGTAAATCAACTGTGTGTTTTCAAGTTGATTTTATTGTACTGGGAATATATAGAAATTTATGTTTAATCGTTCCTGGATTTCTTTCCAAAGCTTACCCTGGTCATTGGTGTCATGGGAGTCTCTGAAATTGCCTAGTGGCCAGAAGGGAATTTTCTGGGCTTCTCTATGGAGATTGTCCAGAACCTCTGTGTAAAATGTGGGTCACAAACCTTCCAAGGTGAGATCGACATTAAATTCATAAATTGTGACTCAAAGAGATACTATTTAATAATAATAATAATAGTTGCAATGTATATAGTATTTTAAAGTTTAAAAAGTATGTGATAGATACCATCTCATTTGATTCTTATTCTAACCTCACAAGGCTGGTATCAAAATACCCCTATTACTCATGTTACAAAACATTATGTATTTATCCTGTCTATAACTTTTTGTGGGCAGCTAGGTGGCACAGTGGATAGAATACCAAATATAGCTTCCTACACTTATTACCTCTGTAACCCAGGACAAGTCACCTAACCCTCTTTGCCTCAGTTTCTTCATCTGTAAAAATGAGCTGGAGAAGGACATGGCAAACCACTCCAGTATTTTTACCAAGAAAACCCTAAATGGGGTCACAAAGAGTCAACCAAAGAACACCAAAATAGCTTCTTTATACCAACTTGTTTGCAGGTTGTCTCCCCCATCAGGCTGTGAGGTTTTTCAGAACAAGGATTGATTTTTTTTGTGTTTCTTTGTATCTCCAGCCCTTAGCACGGTGCCTGGTATAGAGGAGGTGCTCAGTAAATGCTCATTGGCTGAATCACAGAATAAACTGAGACTCAGAAAAGTTAAACGGCCAGAATTGCATAGATAGCAAGTGTCCAATGTGGAAGTAAATCCAATTCTTACGTTAGTCAGAATCCAACGTATTTCCCACTATGCCATATTTTTCCAGCAAAGGGAGCCCATATTTAGCAAGCAATGAAATGCTTCAAGGCTTTTTCTGGGGTTTTTTGTTTGTTTGTGGCTGGACTTGTGATTTTATCAGCACAAGATACTCCCAGTGAGGAAACACCTCCCAATGCAGGTCAGCATTTATCAGAGGTTGCACCAACGACATTTCTCCTTATTCTGGGGGAAGGGAGGGGCTATAAAATACTACCTGGCACCCTAATCTCAGACTGTGGCTGCTCAGGGTGTCTCCACTCCAAGTCAGGATGTTAAAGGGTCAGAAACATTTCCTTCTTTCCCTGGAGACTCCTGTTAACTTTCTCTTTTCTGTGTGTTCCACAAATTCCAAGACTGTCCAGTTGACCTTCACAGGAACACTGTGTCAGTCTGGGTGAGTCCAGTCTGTGCATAGCCTTGTACATCACCACTTGCCCTCCCTCAGTTTGCCAGACTTGAGGAGAAACATCAAGGAGCCTAGAATTCAGCTTACTCTGACTGCCTCTTAATGCCTAATTCTGCTCAACTACACTCACCATGTGTTGGGTACTGAGTTAGGGCCTCCAAGACAGAAAGACAGCAATGAAACAGTATCTACTCTCAGAGATCCCGGTGGAGGAAGATACAACATGTATACACGTAAGTAGATACAAGTGTATATAAAGTATTGTACGAGATGAGCGTGAATCAGTGTCTGATTGGCTTCCTCTCACTTTAGCTTAGCGCCAGCTTCCCCAACATGTCATCTAAGAGGCCAAGGAGCTCAACCATGGTTCTTAGATGGAAGATGGGGTGGGGTGGGAACAACCAGAGCTGGCACCAGGGGATATACCCAACCTTGTAAATTTTAGGAGTCACATAAAAACAACAGAATGGAAGGACTGAGAGTTTCTCCCACCCAAGTTTGTTCATGTAGGTAGAAGACCAACCTATTTATCCTTTTACTTCCCATAACTCCCAGAGATGCACACTCTTCATGAGATGAGTACTTGGTAGAGGACTGGCTCTCTGGGGAAGGGACAATCAGGACAAAGGCAGAGATCTTCTAAAAAGAATGCAAACTTTTCATCTGGAGTTTGCTATTCAGTTCTGGGCGCCACAGTTTAATTGGAGCATTGATAAGCAGAGAGGGTCAAAAGGAGGAGAGCCAGCGTAGTGTACAAACTCATATCATGTGAGCATCGGTTGAAGAAAATGGGCATGTTTTGTCTCGAAAAGACTCATGGAGGACATGGTAACTTTATTCAGATATTTGAAAGGTTATGATGCAGAGAAGGGATTTTTCTTGTTCTCTTTGGCCCTAGAGGACAGAACCAGGAACACCAAGGTTGCACCAAATACAAAAAGGTCAACTAAGGAAAACCTTCCTAATGAACTGTTCAAAAGGGGAATGGGGGCTGGGCATGGTGGAACATGCCTGGAATTCCTGCTACAGGGGAGGCTGAGGTTGAAGGATCATTTGAGCCTGGGAGTTCTCAGCTACATCAAGGCTAAACCAATAAAGTATCTGCTCTAAGGTCTGGTACCAATATGGCGAGCCACCATGAGTGGGAGATGAATAAGCCTAGATTGGAAATGGAGCAAATCAAAATTCCCATGCCCATCAATAGGAGGGCTGTTGTAATTCCAGTCTGAATAAGAAAGGAAGATTCAGTTTATGTTCTTTTTTGGAGGCAAACAGGCATAAGTGACTTGCCCAGGGTCACACAGCTACTAAGCGTCCAAGGCTAAATTTAACTCAGGTCTTCTGGATTCCAGGCCCAGAATTCTAACCACTGCACCATTTATCTTCCTCAAGATCCAGTTTTGTTTTGTTTTTTAAAGTGAATGGTCAGCCTGGAGGGGTGATGGCTCCTCCCACTTTGGAGACCTTTGAGCCAGCTGTCCCTTACTGTCTTTGTTAAAGTGAGAATGCATTTCATTAATGAGTTTGACTAGCTAGTGGAAGAAATTCCTTCTTACTCTCAGATTCTGTGACTTTGCTTCTTGTCCTACTTCTATTTCATTTTTATTACCACAGGGGCCATGCATTTACCCAAAGAACTAGTATGAATTTCTCAAGAAGAGTTTATGCCAAACTAGTCTCATTTCTTCTTTTTTTTTGAAGTGGTTATTAGATCAGGAGAATACTAGTGAGAGTATGCCTGTTTTTCAATATGGCATTAGATCAAGTCTCTCATATCATCTTTATAGAAAAGATGGTTAAGATGTAGGCTGGACAAAGTTAAATTTAAGGGAATTCAGAACTGGTTGAATGATTGGATACAAAGAATCATGACTAATGGACTGATGTCAGCTTGGAGGGAAGCCTTCAGAGCAATGGTCTAGGGACCTGTCCGTTGGTTAGAATTCGGCGCTCTCACCGCCACCACCACAGCCTAGGTTTGATTCCCGGTCAGGGAACCATAAATGATGAGGTTGAGGGGTGATCATGGACCCCAAGATACCGACAGTCCGGATCGTGCTCGGATGAATTCGACTCAAGCCTTCTTAAAGCCAAAGAAAACAAAGTTTATTAAAGATTCTCCAAGCTGGGTTGCCTCTAAGGAACCTAAGCATTTGTGATGCTTGTATTAACAAGCAGGCCAGATAGAATCCCAGCTATACAGAGTCTGAACTGGATTGCATCTGAGTGCCTTCATGGAGGCAAGATGGAACTTAAATACAGAAAAGAGTATAGGAGGGATCTGGGGGTGGTGGTCTGGTAGTTCAGGGTGACGGGAGGAGGGGTTTAGGAAGGCTCTTGAGGAGAAGTCCAAGGAGGGTCAAAGGCTGGAAAGAGCTGGAGGCTATCAGGAGATATCAGACAATGGAGGGTTTGGGTGGGAAGCAGGTGGGGCAATCCAGAGATCTTGATAGGGGCAGTATGAGAATGAATACAGATCTTGATGGGAGTGGTCAGAAGCCTGGGGAATGGGGTTTTGATGGGATCAAGGGGGGGGGGGGGTGTGCAACAGAGACCTGAGTAGAATGATAATGAAAAGCCCATGGGCTTCCTGAGACTGCTGAAACAAATGGGAAGATTAGATTTGAGTAAGAAAGGCCAGATTAAGTGGGAAGATGCAAGGGGAGCTCAAAGAGGCTCCCAGAGTCTGAACCCCATCATGGGGACCATCTTTATTGGTGACTTGGATAAAGATAGAGATGGTCTGCTTATCAATTACCATATGGTAGAAAACTAGGAGGGAGAGTGAAGACATTGAGGGACACAGTTAGATTCCAAAAAGCTTTCAATAGCCTAGAACCAAGGACCAAATTTAATAAGATGAAGTTAAAGGAAGTGCATGTAAAAAGCTACTTAGAGGTTTAAAAAAACAATTGTAAAAGATGGAAAATATAAAACTGGACAACAATTCTTATGAAATGACCAAAGTATGACGAAACCAGAGCAATAACTAGCAACTTTTGCACCCAGGGCAAGTGGTACAAAATGTTCCTATAAAATCAGCTTTTAAAGACAAATTCAGATGGTGATAGGAGGAAGGGAGTCCCTGGGACATTGCTCTGTGAGTGAAAGACAGAGATTTGCAAACACTGAGGCCACTTATGGGAAGGCCACTATGGGGAGAGGAAGAAGCAAAGTCACAGAATCTGAGAGTAGGAAGGGATTTCTGCAGCTGTCTAGTCAAACTCATTAATGAAATGCATTCCCACTTTAACAAAGACCATAAGGGACGGCTGCCTCAAAGGTCTCCAAAGACAGAGAGGCAATCACCTCTCCAGGATAGCCTGGGAAGGAGTAGAAAGATCTCTGACTTGAGTCAGGGGACCTCTCTTCCAATTCTCCCTTTGATGCCTGCTAAAAAGGGTGGTGGAACAATTCCCTTTGCCTTCCTATTCCTGTTTCCTCAATCAGAAAATTAGAGGGTAATATTGGATGGCCTCTGAGAATCATTTGGACTCTAACTCTTTCATGTTACGCACAATGCTATGAGATCACTTAGCTGCTGGTATAGTGAGAAAATGTAGTTTGATCATTTTAACTATTTTAACTACTTTTTCTTGCTAATTAGATACTAAGCTCAGTGTTTTGGTCTGGTTAAAGAATTCTCCGTGCTATTTGTTCCTCCTAAATTTCCACACCCTGGAACAAAGTACCAGCTACCCACCCGTGTTCTACAGCTAGCTCTTAGGAAGCCAAATTTTAAATTTTTTAACATGAACTTCACACATTGGAAATAAACAATAAGTACTTGGTATATTGGATTTTTTATTGTTTAGACTTAGGAAAGTAATGGAAAAAATGTTAATAATGAAGATCAAACTTAAAAATGTGTTGTGAGTACATTTTTGGAGAGCCTGCTGTTAATCATTTTCGAACAAACCCCTGCATTCACTGGCCCTTCCCCTCTCCTTTCCTCTCTTACATCTCTTGTTGTAATAAAGCCTGGATTCATAGCCAGAAGGACTGATTACAACTTTCTGTTCTCCCGTGTATTACCTACATGATCTTTTCTTATGCACATGTCTTTTCAATATGGGAGTGGGAGAAGGAGTTTTCCTGGGCCATAAAATAAAGGCGCTGGTTTAGATGTTCTCTAAATTCTCTTCCAAATCTTAATCCCACAGTCCTGTGACATCAAAACTTTAGCAGCCTGTAATAAACTCATCATGAATCAACAGTGGGAAGTGACAGTCAAAACAACCAAAATAATTTAATGGTGTGTTAATAGAAACATAGTGGTTACAGAACTGGGGAACCTGCTGCCTTGAGGCCACATGTGTGGCCTTCTAGGTCCTTGGGTGTTGTCTCTTGACTGAGTCCAAGTTTTATAGAACAGAGTTGTTCTTTGAAGTTTGGATTCAGTTACAGGGCCGCCGTTGAGGGCCTAGAGGGCCACATGTGGTGGCTTACCCTCCCCCTGGAACAAACTCTTCTGTCCTGGTCAGATTGCACCTAGGTTATTGTATTGGAAATTAGGTTTATCTATCTATGTATGTCTTTGTGCATCTACGTATCTATTTAAATTTTATGTTTAAAAAAATTTGTCTGTTTAAGCTCTATTGATACCTTTTGTCTTTTTTCTCATCAAATGAGATAGTATTTATAAAGCTCTTAACACACTGTTTGAGATAGTAGGTGCTTAATTAATGCTTATTCCCTTCCCTCCCCTTTTCTACCAGAATAATTTCCCAGTCAACCTCTTCCCCACCTCACCCCCCAGCTGTTACCTTTGAACCTTCCTTTGTAAGTTCAGCAAAGTTGACTGACAAAACAACCAGGTCTGATCTTATAGGTCACATTCTCCTATTACAGTCTCTTGTATCTCCACAGAGAAAAAAGTGTATTCCACTCTCTGCTCTCTGGGACTAATATTGTTCAACTATAATTAATTTCAATCCAGTTGTCTATTCACTGCCTGGAATGCTCTATCTCCTCACCTCTGCCATTTAAAATTCTCAGCTGCCTTCAGTGTTTATGTCCAGTACCATTGGCTATGCAAGAATCCTTTCCTGACTCCTCCACCCCCACCCCTACCACCAGCTACCTTCTAAATAACCTTGTGTTTATTTATGTTTATGTGTGTGTGTACACACACACACACACACACACACACACACACACACACACACATGCATGTGTGTTACTTCCTCCAATAGAATGCAAGTTCTTTGAGAAGGTACTTACTAAATGATCTTTACTGAGTGGTTGATATTTTAATTTACATTATTATAGTCATTATGTAAGTGGCTTTGCCCTATTTCTCTGAATTCTTCATATTCATAATTTCTTACCATGTAATATTCCATTATATTCAGATACCATTCCCCAACAGATGGGCACTCAATTGATCAGTTTCCAGGTTTTTTTCCTACCATAAAAAAAATGTGACTGAAGATTATGGCATAAACATAACCTATTTTCTGTCATTGTCCTCTGGAGACTAAGCATACTATTGGAATTGCTGGGTCAAAGGGTAGGAACAGTTTGGTGACTTTTCTCACATGACTTCCAGTTCTTTGGAGAGCTACATTTAGGGAATGACAAACTGGAATGGGTATAGAAGACAGTAATCAAAAAGGTGAGAGGAGTAGGGGTGAAATAGGTGTCAAAAAAAAAAAAAGACTGAAGATGTTTTAGCCCAAAGAAGAGAGAAGTTGGGGCAGAGGAGGCATGGCATGATAACTAATTCCAGAATTATAAGGGCTGGCATGCTATAGAGAAATTAGATCTGTTTTGCTTGGCACTAGAGAAAGCAACTAAAAATGATAGGTAAAAGAGAGAGTTAGAGCTCAACCTTTGGAGATGTCTAGAACTAGATCGGGCCATCTCAGGTGCTAGTGACTTTTCCCATTATCAGGAAGATTCAAGCTGAGGCTGAGTGATCACTTGTTCAGGATATTGTACAGAAGATTTCTGCTTGGGTTCCCACCGGACTAGGTGACCTTTGAGGTTACTTCCAACTCTGTGATTTTCTGATTCAAAGGATAGTACTTTCCCACCTCCCCCCTACTCCCACCCCCCAAAAATGGGGAGAAGCAAAAAGCTGGAGGTAGGGAGAAATGGGGTGTGATTTGTTAGGGAAAGCATTTAGTAAATGTTTATAGGATTTGATCAATGTTCATTCAGCAAGTTTTTATTGCATCTTTAACCAGATCAGTGAATGCACTCATTATACATGGTGTTGGGGAGATATAAAAATATACATGCCATGATGTCTGCCTTCCTGGAGCTTAAAGTCTAATAGAGGATGAGAGAAGACCCAAGTTCAAAAACGCTAGTTGTATGATCCTAGGCAAGTCACTTAACCTCTGACTGCCTCAGTTTCCTCACCTGTAAAATGAGAATATTAACAGCACTCACCTCCTAGGGCTATTATGAGCATAAAATGAGACAATATTAATTAAGCATTTTTTAAACCTTAAAGTCCTAAATAAATGCTAGCTATTATTATTTAATAGATATCATGCAGCTCATTGGTGCAATGGATAGAGTGCTGGATCTGGGGTCAGCAAGACTCATCTTCCTGAGTTCAAATCCAGCCTTAGACTTATTAGCTGTGTGATGCTAAGAAAATCATGTTCCCCAAGTCTAATATGGGCTGGAGAAGGAAATGGTACACCACTTCAGTATTTGGCCATGAAAACCTCAAACGGGGTCACAAAGAGTCAGACACAAATGAAAGAACAGAACAACGACATTTACACATATATAAATAGATGTACAGATATAGATAGACAGGCAAGGTACATACACAGATTTAAAGCAAGATAAAAAATGTGTAACCAGAGTTAGGTCAGATATTTTGATGTGACAATTGGTTTTACTGGACTGTTTTCTCCCCTGTTGTTTTTGTTTTTTGTTACAGCAGATAGCTCTGTGGAAAGGGACATGGAGAAGGATAAATGGTAAGTGATTAAAACACAAAAAAAGTCAAAATTATTTTTGAAACTATAATCAGAGAGGTACAAGTAAAATTCTTTGGAGATTAGGAGGAGGGAGAGATCACGTCTAGCTTAGAAAGAGGGTTGCATGAACAAAGGGGTATTTGAACTGGGTCTTGAAGGATGGGGAGGATGTCAAAAGGCAGAAATAGGGAGAGAGCTTTGGGTAAAACAGTCAGCATTTATGAAACCCTTATAGGTTTCAAAATATTGTATATATGTTATCTCATTCAGTCCTGGGAGATAGGTGCTATTATTGTCTCTGTTTTACAGATGAGAAAACTGTAGCTGACAAAGGTTAAGTGAATTGCCCAGGGTCACTCAGTTAATAAATGTCCAAGGCCACATTTAAACTTGTCTTCCTGATTTCAGGTCCAGCTCACCACCCTCATACCACCTAGCTGCTATTCAGGTATAAGGAATGCCAACCACCTTGCTTCATATGATACTGTACTATCTACTAGACAAAACAAGTTAGTCAGACATGATTCCTGTCCTTTAGGAGCTTCTCATCCATTAATATCAAATCCTCATGCTTTAATTAATTTAATGTATGAGTCTAGTTGGCCTTGGAGTGTATTCATTTAATAATTAGTTAAATATTTTGTTACATTCTTGTTCAGATGGAACACAATTAAGGGAGAAAATTTTCTACCCCACTTCATCACTGTAAGCATACAGCCATATTGATTAGGATAAAGAACTGAGCAGTGGGTTAAACTTGGGGGAAGACTTGTCTTTCTAGTACTGATGTTTAAAAGAAAGAGAAAACCACCACCACCACCTAAATCATTACCAGCTATTTTTATTAATAGATATATAAATAGATGTATAGATGATAGATAGAAAGATAGACAGACATAGATAGATAGATATGGCAGTAGATCCCCTTCCCCCTATCCCATATTGGGTCTGGGAGACAATATTAAGAAAAAAGAAAAGCTAAGAGAATAGTGGTAAAGGAAGTCCTAAGAACTTTGCCAGATAGGCTGTTTCAGGACTGGGCTTTCTTGGCTGAGCTTGGCTTGGCTTGGTTCAGCAATGGGCAGAGTGGGGAAGAGACTTTGAGTAATTAAATGTTTATATGTGTTAACAATCTTAAACCCTAAATTTTATTGGAGACAGTATAGCAAAAAAAAAAAGGTATAGATCTGGAGTCAAGAGAACCCTGGGCTCAAACCTTACCACTAATGCATCATAGGATCATAAATATAGAGATGAATGTCTAAAAACTGGAGTCAGAAAGATCTGAGTTAAAATTTGACCTTAGACACTTACTAGTTGTATGACCCTAGGCAAGTCACTTAATCCCATTTGCTTCAGTTTCCTTATCTATAAAATGGGTCAGAGAAGGAAATGGTAAATCACTGTAGTATCTTTGCCCAGAAAACCCCAAATAGGGTCATGAAAAGTCAGACAGGATTGGAAAATGACTGAATAGAAACAAGTCTAAAGCTTAGATGATATCTGATTCATCTCTCTTCTTATGTACCATCTTTCATAAAATATTGTGGGCAACCTAAATATAAAATATACATCATATGTGGAATGATTAGATATAACATGGAATCTGACCCACCTTTGTGGAGAGTCGAAGGAGTAGCATGCCAACACTCATAACTATCCTAGCTAGAAGGAGAAACAAATAGAGCCAAGGATCGCTGAGGCTGTGATCTTTGCTATCTCCAAGAGGAGTACTGGGATAGAGATAAGTATCTATTATCCCCCCACCCATTCTGTGGGATTCAGAATGGAAGCCGCTTCCCTGATCATTCTCAAGGGGGAGGTTAGACCTTAGCTTATAATCACCAGCTTCGTGCTTTCCCACCAATTTCTGATTACACACACACACACACACACACACACACACACACACACACACACACACACACACACACACTCTCTCTCTCTCTCTCTCTCTCTCTCTCTCTCTTTCTCTCTCTCTCTTTCTCCCTCAAAATTCTTCATATAAATTCCTAGTACACCTCTTTAATCAGAGAAATCAGCAAATAGACATCTAAGAAGTAATACCGATTAGAATATACAGAGAATACACAAGAGTAAATGACCTTGTCATCTGGGAGCAAGATAAAATCTCAGCTCAAACCAGAAGAGAGAGAGAATGATCTCACAAGGGGAGTTCCACTCTTGGTAGATGCCTCAGTTCCTCATCTATAAAATGAGTTGAAGAAGGAAATGGCAAACCAGCCTAGTATCTTTGCCAAGAAAGCCTCAAATGGAGTCAAGTCAGACACAACTGAAAACAACTGAACCACAACACACACAGCTGTATAACCAACTCTACATCAAACTGCTTGCCTTCTCAATGAGGTGGGAGGGGAAAGAGAGAGGGAGAGAATTTGGAACTCAAAATGAAAAAAAAAGAGGGACGAACCTGGGAGTCAAGGACTGAGGTTCATCTATGCCTGCTTACCTAAAGTAAGCCACTTAACTTTCTGAACCAATTTCTTCATCTATAATAGAGTAACACTACTTGGGCTGCCTACCTCACAGAGTTGTTGTGAGGAAAACACAAGTCCTTTGTAAACCTTCAAGTGTAAGTTTATCCCATTTACTTAGGAAATTCTGGACTTTCCAATTGACTGGGGAGAGAGAGAAGTGTGACTTTGTCTCATTTTGCATAGAGACAGAAACTGGATCACAGAGATATACCAAAAGAAATAAAATAGGCAATAGAATTGGATTTATAATAATAGCATACATTTACGTAGATAGAGCTTTAAGGTTTGGAAAACACTTTACAAATATTTTCTTGTTTTATCCTCATAATAATCCTGGGGAGATAGGTGACATTATTATCTCCATTTTACAGATGGGAAACTGAGTCAGACAAAGACTAAGAGATTTGCCCAAGGTTATATTTGAAGTCAGATCTTGACTCCAGGTCCAGTATTCTAGCCACTGAGCCACCCAGGTTTAATCTAATAGATATTTATTATACATTTTATTAGGTGTAAAGCACTATATTTGGCATTAGTAATAACAAGACAAAACTTGGAACAGTCTCTTCTCAAGAAGCTTAGGGAGATACAACATAAAATACACATATACATGTAAATAAATTACATATATATATCTCAATTATTTTAGGAAAGAGAGAGCAGTAAAAAACAAGGTGATCCAGAAAAGCTTTACATGGGAACTGAACTTTGAAGGAAGCTAGGAACTCTCAATACAATATAACCTTATATTAAGCTCTTTTTTTGTCTGCCATGTGACTAATATTGACTTTACAAGACACTAAGACACCCAGATCTTTTTCTGAGAGAAGCAAGGGGAAAGGGGACAAGTATTTATTAAATGCCTACCATGTGCCAAGTCCCACACTCAATAACCACTTTACAAATATTATCCATTGAGATCTTCATAACAACTCTGCAAGGCGGGTACTCTTATTATCCTCATTTTGCAATTGAGAAAACCAAGGCAGCCAGAATTAAGTGATTTGATCAGGGTCACATAACTAATAGGTATCTGATGTGGGATTTGAACTCAGGTCTTCTCCACTCCAGGCCCAGCCCTCTAGTCACCTCCTTACTATCTAGTCACATCTCCCATTCCATTTCTGTATTGATTTTTTAATCCAAGTCAATCAGTCAAAAAGCATTTATAATATGCCTGTTATGTGCCAGCCATCAGGCTGAGTGCTGGGGATACAAAGAAAGGCAAAAGACAGTCCCTGCCAGTCTAATGTATAAGATTCCATCTATCCCTATTAAATTTCTCCTACATAGATTCTAGAAGCATGGCCTAGCAATCAGGAAGACCAGAGTTCAGATTCTGCCTCTGACGCATAATTGGAATTGGGATGCTGGGCAATTCCTGTAACTTCTCAGTGCTCTAGACAGATCTCAAAGACTCTAAGTTGCAAAGAAAATGCTAAACAGAAGTGATGAAAGAATTTTTCTCACCTGGAAGATCCTATGCCAATGAAACCAAGTCCAGGCCCTATCTCTCCTTAGATTCAGTCAAATTCAAGCTTATTCATTTAAGTTGACCACAATCTTTCGCCTGACTCCACAGTACAACATATGTTAAGTAGCCTTTTCTGTTTAGGATCATTCACTAATTCCACCAGCTTTTGTATATCTACACCTTTGTACAAATCATCAATTAAAATGGCAATCAGCATGAAGTACCCCCAAGGCACTCTACCTAAGTCATCCTTCTGAGGTGACATCAAATCATTCATTTCTACTCTTTGGGTCCAGCCATTTACTGAGTTCCTAAATCTCACTTAACTGTTCAGTCTAACCCACATTCTTAATCTTGTCCTCCAGAAGTGCATGACTCAAGTTCTTTGCTAAAATATGAGTACATTATAGCAGCAGTATTCTCCTGAGCTATCAGTATGATATCTAGCTGACTCTCTTTGGTTAGTAGTTCCTGTATATACAGTATTTATGTTCAAAGCACTGTGCTAAATGCTAGGAATACACATAGAAAACTAAGGAAGTCCTGCTATCTCAAAGAGCTCACATTCTATTTGAGGATACAACACATATGAAAGGTTTCAGTTTCAAGTCAGATGGAGAAGTGCATAGCAGGAAATACATGTTATTACTTCTTCTTTAATGACGTTATTTAATGTCACTGTTCCCAGGCATCTTGGGTTCTGGGTGCTAGGCTGTCTCCTTATCTCATGTGTTTACCAATGAACCCTTCAATAATAGGTCCAGATTTTTATCAAGAATCAGCCAAGCTTACTGACTATAGTTTATGGGATCAATCTCTTCCTTTTTTGACAACTAGTACAAAATTTTTGCTTTCCCATTCTTTGTCAGTCATCAATACTGGTTCAGTAATCATATTTCTCAGTTCTTCAGGTCCCTGGCAGAGATCATAAGTTCAGATTTGGACACATTGAGGTACCAGGAAGACATCTAGGTAGACATGTACTGTAGATCATTTTAGTTGCTGTGTTTCTGCAACATGCTGAATATTAGTCTTCCATCCTTATCTTCTCCAATGAAAGCCCTACCAATTCTTTAAAGCCCACACAAATGCTATTTCCTCCAGAGATGAGTGTCTGGAGTTTAAATGACAACTGATTCAACTCCCTTACTATGGACTGCCTCCTTTAAGAAAATTTGGTTTCTTCTTTGAAGGTACCATCTGGTGTGAAAGTTAGAGGCAAAAGAGGATGGACCTCAGAATACAAACAGAGATGAAGAGATCTCAGTAAGTTATGGTCATGTGAGTGGTGCATGGTTGCACCTGTGGTTCCTTATCCCATTTTAGTAACAAGAGTTTCATTTCCCTTCATGTTGCTCCACTACACTTACCACACCATGTAGTCCTTTTTCTTTTAGAATAACTATCTTGTTCTTTGTCCGTCATTCTCAAAAAGGACCATGACATTAGGGAGGTGATTGATTCCATGACATGCAACTGAATTGGCATTAAGTGAGAGAGGGCTGTGCAAAGTCACCACCTCACTTTCTCCTCCAGAACCATCTAGGTTCAGTGGCCAGATATAGATCAGGACAACTGGAGATGACCCCGGATGCAATGGGAGATCTTGGCCTTTTTAAGCTAGAATATTTCCCAGGTCTCAGTTTGACTGAGGCAATGCTCAATCAGTGATTAAGGCTAGTTAAAAATGAGGCAGAGAATGACCTCTTTTACCTAGTCAAAAAAATAACAACAATCCGGGGTTTCTGGCCAAAACAGAAACAATTGCTATTTATTTTCACTGCAAATAGGGCCCAAACAATGACCAAGAGGGGCTTCCCCATGGGACATACTGTTGGCCAATCAATGAGAGCCAGAGTTATTTGGGTTAAAGGCATGGTCCTCCAGAAAGAAATCCAACTCATAAACCTCAAGATATCTTATGAGGTTTCAGTGATCAAAATTTACATTCCCTTGGGCAGAGCAGTCAAAGGTAAGGGTATGATACCCTATACAGAGAAGGGAAAGAAGAAAGGAAGAAAGAAACAAAGAAAGAAAAGAAAGAAGGAAGGAAGGAAGGAAGGAAGGAAGGAAGGAAGGAAGGAAGGAAGGAAGAAAGGAAGGAAAGAAAGGAGGAAAGGAGGGAGGGAGGGAGGGAAGCAGCTATGTTGCCCAACTGTCCAGTTCTAGTTGTGTCCCCAATGGGGCAGCTCCCACTACTACTCATAGAGGCTACTGTTTGCTCTTCATTCTCAAAGAGGACCATGACATCAGGGAGGTGATGCCATGACTTGCAAGTGAATTGGATTTAAGTGAGGGAAGGCTAAAAACTGTTAATAATAATGAGAGCATTTTGTACAGCTTAAAGCCCTCTATTAATGTTAGTTGATATTATCAATGTCATTAGCTGACATTTAACTAACACTTCAAAATTTGCAAAGCATTTGATATACATTATCTCATTTGATCCTCCTAACAACCCTGGGAGATGAGTACTATAGATATTATTATCCCCATTTATAGATGAAGAAACCTGAGACTCAGGTTATGCTACTTGCACTAGGAAGCATGTTTTTTCCACTGTGTCATATTCCATCATGCTTCTTTTCTTCTCTGAGTAAGGAGCATAAACTTGAGAAGCTCCTTGGAGAAGTAACATACATAGAAAAGGCAGGAAGACTTGAGTTTACACCTTGCCTGATACACAAGTCAACCTCTCAGTGCTAGAGGCAACTCTTACTATAAGTTAGAGACAAGCTGCCAATTTGAATTGGCAGGTAGAATTTTCTCATCTTTATATCAACAAAAGCACAAGTCTAGTCCATATCCCTATGATATATTATCTTCTCTCTGGGTAAACAATGGGAAACCAAAAAATCCAAGAAGAAGAATCTTAAGCCTTGGTGGGCATGGAGAAATTCATCTTAATTGCATTCAGTGAAGGGAGACTGAGGGTTGCTTTCTCAGAACCTTAATTTGCAAAAGAGCTTCACTCCACCTTTGCTGTAATGGTAGCACAGCCCTCCCTCACTCAAAACAAAGTCAAGTGCAAGTGATGTCATCATTTCTCTGATGTCGTGGTCTTCTTTGGAAAGGAAGGACAAACACAAGACCTCTTGGCAAGCTCTACTAGATGCTGCATTACTGTTTGAGCTGCTGTCCCAGAGATCTTTGCGATTGGCTGATACTCTGTGGTGATAATGGTGGTTTCATTTCCTTGAGATAAATAGGGAGCATACTGTCAGATCCTGATGTTCTCATTTTATTCTTGTTGCTGCTTCCCTAGAAAGACTTTCATTTTTTCCAGGTCATTCTTAGCAGAACAGGCAAGGCAGAAATAAATCCTAAAATATGACACGTAAACTTTTAAGAGATCGAAGCAGACTATGAATGTCAGCATTTCTTCAGCACACATTTTAACATCACTTTACCAAGAATCATTTTATCCCAAGTGCAGCCTGTTAGACTTTCTGTTTGACAAATACCAGAAAAAAGCGAGATCTGGTAGGAAAGGGCATGAAAAGGGTGAGAAACAAAGCTACCCTCTCTATGAGCAGAAGGCTTTTACAGCTCAATCCCTGAATGAAAAGGACAAAAATGAGTGGCCCACTGTGAATATCAAAAGAACGTTCCCTTCAGGGAGAGTACAACTTTGGGAAACAGAGCCTGGATCTCATTCAAAGCAAATATGCCTATGGTATTAAAAAGTAACTCCCAGGGTCTAAGCAGTTTTGATGGTTCCATAATGTGAAGGAAAACTCATTACATCATGATAACATATGTAACATACAATATTTTCAAAGTGCTTTACATATATCAACAAATTTGAGGGTTAAAACAACCTTGTAAGGTAGATACTACAGATGTTAATATCACCTTTTCAGAGAAAACTGAGATTCCAAGGGTTTAAGCAATCTGTCCAACATCACGCAGTTTTTAAGCACTGAATTTGAACCCAGACTTTCCTGACTATAGGTCTAATATTCATATCAGCTACATGAGGTTGTCTCTGATACCGAGGGAGAAAGGATTGGAGAGCTCTACAATCTAAGTCTACTATTATAACTGTGTGTTATGATAGTGATTAGCATTTGTAGAGCATTTTAAGATTTGAAAAGCACTTTACACATTTTATCTCTTTGTTCCTCACAACAGCCCTGTGAGGTACATGCTATTATCATTCCCATTTTATAGATGAGAAAACTGAGACTGAGAGGTTGGGTGATTTGACCATAATCACACAACTTTTAAGTCTTAAGAGGCAAGATTTGAGTCTAGGTTTTTCCTAGCTCCAAGTTCAACACACCACACAGCCTTTGATACTGAGGGAAAGAATAGGAATGAGGTAAATCCATAGGCCAAATCAACTGGGCCCTTTCGTTGATGACTAAAGATATGAAACTGGGCAATTTGTTGTTTGCTTGAAGAAGAACACTGGGGACAAAGGGAGCATTTATTTCATTTATTCAACCAGAGGAGAGAAAACATGTTCTTAGCCAGGAGAAAAGTTCTTTTCAGAAGGAAAGAAGGAAGAGGCTGAGTTCTTTCCCTCTGCTAAGTTTGTTATTTTAGCACTTAGCACACTATCTGGCACATAGTAGGGGCTTAATAAATGTTTACTGACTGACTGACTGTTACAGTTTCATTGCTTTTTCATCTCCTGGCTATGCAGACAGATGGGTCTGTAGGTGTTCAAATGGTTAAGCTCAGATGATGATAATGGTGGTGGTGGTGGAGGTGAGGAGAAAAGCTAATACAGTATTCACTTGATAGTATGTCTCATATATTCCCCCTTCTCTTCTGTAGTGCTGTGGTATGATGTGATCTATAACTAGAATATAATGATAAAATATTTTACTTTATTCAAAGGGAACAAGTTAGATACAAGTCAGGTTTGAGAAGTGGAGTAGCATTATATATCAGGAACATATACTTAAGTAAGGGAATCCATGAAAAGGGGGAAGTACAGTGAAGAACATTTTGGTGAGTGTAAATTAAGAATGAAGTAGAAGCAAAGTGCGTTGGCATGAGTGGCAGAATTAGAACCCCATGTCTCCTGGGCCCTACTCCAGTGCTCTTTCCACTATACCATACTGGTCTGGGTTGGTCTTTAAATGTCTTACTTCATTCATCATTCCCATACACTTTCATAGATGGATGCTCTAAATACTGTGCTTTATACATGCTCCCTTTGTCCCCAGTGCTCTTCTTCAAGTAAACAACAAATTGCCCGGTTTCATGTCTTTAGTCATCATTGAAAGGGCCCAGTTGATTTGGACTATGGATTTACCTCATTCCTATTCATTCCTTCAGTATACATTAACTGAACAGAAATTCCAGATTCTCTGCCAGCACGCACAACATAACACAGAGAATGGGTCAAGAAGGGCATAAAGGGAGGAAAATCATTGGATGTGTTCTTTCTTCATAGAGTACTGGCTCTGAAGGCAGATGAGCTGGATTCACAACTTACCTCTTATGTTTAGCTACCCATGTGACCTTGAGCAAATCACCTGCCTTTGTTTTCTCATCTGTAAAACAAGGAGAATTAGATGGCCTCTGGGGTCCTTTGGAGCATTAACGGCATAATCTTCACTCATCCATCCATTAAGGTCATCATATATCCATCCACAATCATAGATATATATGAATTTCTCAGTGCCCCAGTCATGTTCCTTCATCTCTCTACTATGGCCAACATCCTTTCCACTTCTCAAGTCAAAAACTGATGAAGGACTGTGAGGAAATTGTGGACAGCATGACACACCCCACATACCTTTGAAAAATACCAAATTACAACACATTGTCGAAGAAACCACATTTTTGCCTGGACTGTCTTCCATGGGAACTTTGTCTCAGTGACTATTTCTCAGAGTAAATTTTTGAGAGGCACGTGTAAATTGGTGCCTCGTCAGCAACTGCACATGCAAGTGTATTATGAATAAGGCTCAGTATATGGAAGTTACACATTAAAAAAGAATAAAGTACAAATGGCAATGATCCCAATATTTCTATTAAATAACTAAATATAATAACTTGACCCACAAAGCTATTTAACTTGAAAACAGTTGACAACGAAGAATTCTTCTATTTCTTTTTTTCATGAGCTTAAAGGACTCCCAAGAACTGGTTACTATGTTTTCGAATTGAGATTCTTGGAGAGTTTCTTTTCATATCTGCATTTTAGCCAGTTTATTTACATTTTAATCAGAGTAGATTACTTTTAACAAGATTATAGCTCTGGACCTAATCTAAACTCTATGACCTCTTTTAGTTAATGACAGATCATTCCTTCCATCTGTTTTGTTTTTATGCAAAGTTAGTGTTTTTATGCTGATTACATAAATGTTGTTTATTGTCTCAGGCAACTTCTATTAAAAAAGCTCCAGAGAAGACAGGGAAACAATTTTAATAGTAATAATAAATGGGACAGTCAAGTAATTAATAATATAATGAAATTCCTTTCATGGGCATTAAAAAAACATGTATATTCCATTTAAGGAGCCTGGGGATCTGTACTATGATACTTGTATTCATCCCTCTTGCAGATGGATCATTTTAGTCCAGTACACAGCAAGTGGTTTTTCAGGGTCAGTATCATCAAATGAGAATACGGGTGGACTCCTAAACCAGCAATTAGTACCAGCCTTCTTACTATGAAGCAGTAGGAAGAAGTAAGCACCATGTCCCCTACTTCCTCTCCTATTTCAATTTTCCTTTCCTGGGTTTAGAGGCATGGGTGTCCTATCTACTCCCAAGCTGTTAAAACTTGATTCAAGCTAGCTCCAAGCCCCTATTTTCCTGTTAAATAGACCTCCCCCAAAAGATCAAACCACTTTAATATTACATGGCCTCATTTTACAATGATAAGAGGTCATATAGTTAAAATGGAAATGCAAGGTCCCTAACAAGAAATTGGAATAAATGGCAAACACTCTCATATTCATTCCTGACCTCCAGGTTGCAAATTCAATATCTCCATATTCAAGTAAGCAAGCAATTATTAAGCACCTACTATATAATAGTCACTCAACTAAATGCTGGTGATATGACTGCATCCACTGAGAGGATCAGAAAAGACTTCCTGTAGAGAACAGCGTTTCTTAAATGTTTTTTATTGTTTTTCATTGCAGAATATTATTCTTTGCTTTGAGGAATTAGGACACACTTTGTGAGAGTTGGAATCCTTGCACATGCATGTGTGATGGCAAGTGTAAGTTCCACATGATTTGCAGCACATCTAACAGAAACCCATGGTGCCAGGCTGCTCTACTCCCACCCCCTGAGAGTCACTGATGTAGAAGCTAGTGCCTGAGAGGTGTCTTTTGTCCTTCAAAAGATTCTAAGAAGACACAATGAAGAGGGAATGTACTTTCGGTATGGAGGTCAGCCAGTGTAAAGGGCTGCAGGGAGACCATAGAGAGCTGTGTGCAAAAAACAAGACATCCAATTTGACTGGACTGAAGGAAAGGAACTAATGAGGCTAGAAAGATAGGTGGAGGTCGGTTATTTTTGTTTGTCCTGTGTTTTCAAAGAGGACCAATGACGTCATGGATGCTTGCTTGATTTGTACATAATTGGATTTAAGTGAGGCAGAGCTGCACCAAGTTATCAACTCAGTCTCTTCCTGAGTCATCAGACTCCAGTGGTAAGATAAAAGTCATGACAAGTGGTGATGACTTGGGATGGAGTGGATGACCTTGGCATCTTTGATGTCTGATCAAGCTCTAAGCACTCCATAGCGCTTGCTTCAGCTGCCTTCACGGTCATTGAAACAAACTCTTCTCATCTGCCCGTTCCTTGGGGGAAGTCTTCACAGGCTTGGGGTAGATGCATCCCTAACTCACCAATGGGTGTGAGACATCTCGCTTCTCCTCAAGCTGGTTTTACCCATCTGCTGAGATGTGTGGCTGCTGTACATTCTACAGCTTCTTGGATCCCTCTTGGAGGTGAGAGTTGGGTGAATCAGATAGACACAAAAGGTATATGAGCAGCCCTGAAAAGGACTCAGCAAGCCCTCATACTGGAGGTTCTAGGCCTCCTGAACACCTTACATACCCCAGTCAGGTTATAAAGGGCTTTTTGTGAACATATGTTCTGTTGTTTTTCAGTCACATCCAATTCCCTGTGAGCCTCTGGGGTGTTCCTGGTAAAGATGCTGTAGTGGCTTGCCATTTCCCTCTCCAGCTTATTTTACAGATGAGGAAACTGAGGCAAACAAGGTTAAATGACTTGCACAGAGGTGAGATTTGAACTCAGGTCCTCCTAACTACAGGGCCAGCATTCTATCTACTGAGTCATCTATCTGCTCCTTATGAACATGTAGACAATCATAAACTTTTCACATCCATCTTCAGGGGTTCTAGCTTGATTTTTTTGCTTCTCCAACCTTCTATAATAAAGTTTTTTGATTGATGTTAAATTGTTTATTTTGTCCTTTGTGTTATTTTGACTCCTGGGATCCCTTAATCTTTTAACTTTTGCTTTTAATTGCTTATTTTGGGAATCTAAAATTTCTGACATGATTTTGGTTTCCATATTCTTTGCTGAAAATTTTTTTTTGCCTTTAATTTGGCAGGATGATTTTAAAATTTTGTACCTTGTATAACAGCTAGATACCATTATAATCTTTGTTACAATAATTGTTATAATCAGATTTTCGATGGCTTTCTCAAATTGCTTCTGCCAGGGTGGTTTTTAACACTGATAATAGATTGGTCTTTGAGGGAGTTATTATTATGAGCATTGTAGGTGGTGGTAGACTGCTTGTCTGGTTTTCGCCTGCCCCTTTATTACCTAGATTACTCATCTGGATTCATAACCATCTGCCTTGCGTATCAGTTTCTGTGGACTAGATTTTCCAAGATTTCTTACTTACCCAAAACTTCACCTCTTTCCTGGACCTGAACCGTAATTAGGATATTTTGCATCTGAGGCAAAGGTAAGAAGTATCCCTGGGGAGTGGGTTTTGAGGGGGAGAAAAGACCCTTTAAACAGTACTGTTAGTACCACCTAAATTTCAGCATATCTTAGTTCTAGCTCTGGCCCGACCTTTGCTCTTACCTATGGGACCTGCCTGATAACTGCTGGGAACTGCCCAGTGGTCTTCAAGTAAACAGCTCTACCTTAACCAATAATTCCAGACAATTTCTAGGCTCAGCCTATTCCTCTACTTGACCTTACCTAGTACTTGTTACAACTTTGCCTTTTTACTGCTGGTCCCAACTTCCCAACATCATCTCCTGGTTCTATTTCTACCTTGACATAGACACATATAAATTGTGCGCCTACAAAAGGTTGACCACTGCAAACAATCCTCTGGGTGCCCCATCCTTCTCTTCTCTAGAAAAGATCTGGGACTAAAGTGATACATCTCCACTGGGAATGGAAAATTTCTGGAAGGGATATTGTAGAGAACAGTGAGAAGCTATTTTCTATTTCTACTGATGACTCAATAAAAGAAGGGTTTCAATTGCAGCAAATGTGATTAAGATGAGATATATGGAAGAAGATCCTACAATGAAAGCTAGAAGACACTTCACCCGTTATCAACAGAGACTGTGGAATCTTAGGGATTTTTCAGACTAGAATAGAATGTGGTCTGCCTGGAATAAGTCTAAATGAAACCCTGCCTGGAAACCATGGAATGGAAAATCTAAGAAACTACCTTCTGTTTTCCTCTTATCTTCTTTTATCATTTAATTTTCCAATTAGGGTGCATTTACTTTTTCTTTCTCCCACCCTTTCCCAACTTAAAAGAATAATAAAAACAAAAAATGAAACTTTTATAACATAGGAATAGTCAAGCAAAATAAATTCTTTTATTGGTTGTGTCTAAAAATGTCTGTCTCATTCTGCTGTATTCTGTCTTTTTTACTAGGCTGTATTTTGTAAGCTGGAAAAGGGAAAAAGGATGAAGTAATATACCCAAGGGACCTTTATCAAGGTCAGTGTACCTTCACAAAGCAACCTGTGCAAATAAGACAGGAGTCAAACTGTTCCTCTCTCCTTCCTCATCCTGATTCCTCACAGGAATGCAGTAAAGTTCAGGTGCCTTCATTGGCCATTAGTTGAATATACTCTAACGTTGCCAACTCTGGTGCAAGCTGCAAACATAGTGCTGGAATTTTTAAATAAAAGATGGATTAAAGAAGAGGCAAAGCTGACCGTCCCATGAGTTATACCTCCCCAAATCATGTCTCATTTTCTGTACTTCTATCACACTTAACCTTATAGAACCCACATTAGTCTGAGAAATATGAAGAGTAAGTGAAAAATATTTTTTGGTCTGAAGTGGGCAAGTGGTCTGCAGGTTGTATGCTGTGCAGGCTTGTTTTACATCCTCCACATTTTTTGTAGGCCATCCAAAATTCTTTGGCCAGCTGTATGTTGTGCAGGTCTGGTCTAGAACTTCAGGGGACTCCAGGGTCAAGACAGGTGATGTTGGCTCATATATATAAGAGTAATTTGAAACTAATTTTGCTGAGAATTTTGGATATATCCCTTTGATACTAGGTGCTGGGTGAAGGCCATAGAAAAGGAAAGTCACTGCTAGATTCCTTGTACTTTGTGAACAATATATTGTAGAATTTTGGTACTTAATTCCCTCTGCTATCTGCTTCTGTTTTATGATGAGTTAGTTCATCCCATTCACATTCACAGTTATAATTACTAGCTCTATTTCCCTATATCTTATTCCTCCCCTGTTTCTCTCTCTCTCTCTCCCTCCCTCCCTCTCTCTCTCTCTCTCTCTCTCTCTCTCTCTCTCTCTCTCTCTCCTTTCATCCTGTCCCTCCTCAAATGTGTTTTGCTTCTGACCACCACCTCCCCCAATCCACCCTCCCTTCTATCAGCTTCCCCTTCTCCTATCCACCTCCCCTCCTACTTCTTGAGGGTAACAGATTTCTATACCCAACTGAATGTGTATGTTATTCCCTCTTTCACCTAACTCTGATGAGAATAAGGTTCAAACTCTTTCATACCTCTTTTATGTGAGATAATTTACCCTATTCTACCTCCCTCTTCCCCCTTCTCCCAATGCATCCATCTTTCTCACTCCTTAGTTTTATTTTGATTTGAGTTTGGGTTTTTTGGATGTCATACCATCATAGTCAACTCACTCCCATGCCCTGTCTCTATGTGTATTCCATCTAACTTTCCTAATAATTATAAAATTATTAGAAGTTATAAATATCATCTTCCCATGTAAGAATGTAAACAGTGTAACCTTATTAAATTCCTTATGATTTCTCTTTCCTGTTTACCTTTTTATGTTGCTCTTGAGTCTTGTATTTGAAAAACAGATTTTCTGTTCAGTTCTAGTCTTTTCATCAGGAATGCTTGAAAATCCTCTATTTTATTAAATTTCCTGAAAATGGTAAGCAGGTAGGAAGTGACCCCGGAGAGAGTACTATCACAAAAAACGAAGAGGAGATAAATTGTCTGGGAAGAGATAATGGTCAAAGGTAAAGGAGAGGTCACAAAGACTTTGGGGGCAACTCATAGGTAGCAAAATCTTTGGGAGATCATGAGTGTCCCTCATGATATACAGCCCTCTGTGAATTTCAGAGTACTCCCTATCTTAGTCACCCTATTATGGACGATCTCTACTCAATAATTTCCTTCACGGTTGGTATCCAGAGTGGGCAATAAGGTCTCAGGTGTGGTCTAGTCTGTTAAGACTCCAGAGAGACTCTTATTTTTCTTGATCTGAACCTTGTCCTTAATAGGCCTCAGAGATTATTTAGTCCTGCTCCCTACTTTGCACATGAGGAAATTGAGGCCCAGGGTGAGTAAGTGACTTGCCCAAGGTCATACCGGTAGTAGAAAGATTCCATTGGAAAGGGAAACTAGGACAATTTTCATGACTTCTCTTTAGTGAATTCATACTATCTCTTAGTAATCTCTTTTATTCTAAGTGCTAACAAATCACCTATTTCCATTTTAGAATTTTGCACGAGGATGTATGACAACTCACTCCACTGTATCTGGTAACTAACTCATTCTCACCTTTTTAAAAAAAATTTTATTTTCATCTTCTGTTTTTTACATCATCATAGTTTACCCCAGGATCCTTCTCCTTCCCCATCCCAGAGATCCATCCCATATAACAAATAGCATTTTTAAAAACAAAATAAAAAGAGGAAAAAATCAGCATAAAAATAAGTATATTGAAAAACTCTAAAAATATGTACAGTGTAGAGTACCTATGGACCCCCCCCCCTCCACAAAGTGATGGATGGAGAATGTTTTCTCATATCTTTTCATTCACATCGTACTTGATCTCAATAATTTTCACATTTGTTTGTGTGTGTGTGACTTTTTTTGGTTTATGTTATTATACTTATTGTATATAGTACTGGGCCTGGAGTCAGTTCAAATTGAGTTCAGATCTGGCTTTAGACACCAGCTTGCTGTGTGACCCTGGGCAAGTCATTTACCTCTTGCCTTAATCCACTAGAGAAGGAAATGACAAACAATATCTGGTCACTGGACCCAGATGGCTCAGGAGGAGAAAGTGAGGTTTGTGACCTTGCGCAGCTCTTGCTCACTCAAAACAAAGTCAAATGCAAGCCATGTCATCGTTTCTCTGATGCTATGGTCTTCTTCAAAAATGAAGGACGGACTCAGAATCCACTAGAGAAGGAAATGACAAACAAGTCCAGTATCACTGCCAAGAAAGCTCCCTGGACAGCACTGGCATACTAGAATCTATGCAGTCACAGACAGTCGGATATGACTAAATATGAATAGAAATATTGTTTAAATAAATAAATATGAATATGAACAACAATTTGTTGTGTATATTTTTTTCTTAGTTCTGCTTCTTTCACTTTGCATCAGTTCATGTAGATCTTTCCATATTTCTTCATACTCATTCCATTTATCATTTCTTACATAATGGTAAACTTCCTTTACATTTGTGTACCACAGCTTGTTTAGATGTTCCTGACTGATAATTGTTGTTGCATTATCTACATCTTTCAGTCAATTGAAAAATGACAAAGATATGGTCCATTGCAGAATTATCTCTTGAGAAAGAATGTCTGTTCGCTATTAATACTCTCATCTAGGGTGCCCTTGATACATGGATGATGAGTGATGAGTGACACAAAAATTTTATATGGATGGAAAAGTAGGTATCTAGATCAATAGTTGTTGATGTCCTCTCAATCACTATTTTCCATGCCTTTGTTATCTTTCCAGTCTCCAAACACCTCATAAATCAATTCCTCAGCATCCTCATGATTATGTCACTTTCCAACATAGATCTCCTCAATATACACCTGGTTCATTCCCATGAAATTTCCCCTCTCTGTTCTCTTTACCACCATTTTATACCACCATAGATACCTCTGGAGCTGTGATGTGAAAATTCAAATATGATGGCTCTCCTGACCATGATGGTGACAGATATTTGTTATAAAAATCATTGCAATTCTTTTTCATTTTTAATTGTCCTTTCATTTTCACTCTTAAATGCCTTTGAGATGATTTTATTCATTTTGTTCTCTTGTCAAGCTGTTTTGTTTTGTTTTAGTTCAGTTTTATGATTTCCCTGATAAGGGAAACTTCCAGTGGGGAAATTCTCTATTAATGCAGATCACTAATGTCCCTTCAATTTACAGCCTTAGAGAGTTGTCTAGGAAACTGAGAGATTAAGGGACTTGCCCCAAGTCACATAGCCAGTTTGTTTCAGAGACAGGACTTGACGCCAAATATTCCTTACTCTGTGATTTCTCTTTCTGGCAAATGGCCTTGCCCTGTACTTTCTGTAAACTGATCTTACCTTCTGCTACTTTATGAGACAATACTGCTCATCAGTATCCATTACCCTTTTTGGGAAGATTTTACAAATAAGTTTATATTCTAAAATGGCCTTGCCTTTGGTCATCATGTCTCCCTGCTTGGCAAATAAGTCAAGTGTTTGATGGCTAAGGCAATTCCTAATTTGGTTTCTTGGTCTCTTTGTTATGATAATTGGTTTACATCAGCTAAACTCTTGTATACAATCATCACAATGGGTTTCATTTCTGCTATTACCCATTTATAATTTATAATTACTCTTTTAATTAGCTCAGGATTGAGTCAGTTTGATTGTATGCCATAGCTTTTTCTCATTCTTCTTAACTTTTAGCCTGTTCTGCTCTGTGCTTTGATGAATCAGTGGATTGAATACACACAGACAATTGATTTAGCAATGACTTCCGCATTAATAATGAACTTTTTCCTGACCATTAAGTTATAATCAATTTTATCTTTTGTGATATTATTTGGTATTTGCCATGTCCAGAGCCTGCCAGTTCTTTTCTCCAAGTATTCATGATGTGAAATCATGAGATTTCTGTATGGTTTATGAATCTTTGCTCTTTCCTTCTTCCTGACTCATGCTTTCCAAAATACCTCTCACAATTCTCACCCATTCCCACCTTTGCATTGAGTTACATCTCAAGAAACAATTTTTTGAAGTGGCTGAAGTAGTCATTGAAATTAGGAAAACAAAAAACAATATATTATTATAGCATATTATTTGTAACATTTCTAGACAGGCTACTTAATGTGGTTCAGCAAAAAGAACATTGCATTTGGAAATGAATGTGGGTTCAAATCCCAGCTCTGTCTCTTACTATCTGTGTGACCTCAGGCATGTCACTTACTTTCCCTGGGACTCAGTATCCACATCTGTAAAAACAGAGAATTCAGTTAGATGACCTTGAAGGTCCCTTCTACTTCTAAACCTATGATTTTATAATCCTATTAAATTCCATTCTTACAGTACAGAATTAATTTCTCAGGATCTAAGTTTCAGACTACAGATATGCTTTGGTTTTCAAAACAGATGCATATGTATGTTTGTAAAAGTATAAATGGAATCTGTGTAAATTGAATCTCCTTGATTTAAAATTTATGTCAGGGACATTTTGATTGATTTTCAATTGGAATTGGCTCTTGACTCTTTAGCTTGGAACTTCTCAGTTTCTTCTCCATCTGCTCTCCCAGTTCTACCTCCATTCCCATTATTAATGATTTAGAAAGCTGTCTTAAAATAAGAGAGGAGTTCCCTGTTTAAGACATTTTACAGGTAAATCTTTTTGTAAGTTGGATATCTCTGCCTTCCCTAAGTTCCCAGCCACCAGCTCCCAGGAGCCCTGAATTTATCTGGTTTGGTTATTTCTGATTTTTGTATATCTGGTGTTCAAGTTTGCAAGCAGCTTAAGAAGCTTGAATATTTTTCCTCCTTTTTATGAATCATTCTTCCCCAGGATAGGCTGGTGGGTTAAGGTTAGATTATTCCAGGGAAAGCAGATTGTTTAAAACAAAATAAAACATATTGTATATCTGCTGCCCATAAGGAACTCTGATCTAAGAGAAAGCTGCATATTCAGCTCCCTCCACCATCATTAGATGAATAGCCATCATTAGGGAGAATGACAGCCTGGAGTAATGGGCCAGCTAACTAATGCATCCGAAATGAGAAACCAGAGGTTTGAATCCTGACTGTGTGAGCTTGGGCAAGCTAATTAGCCATTCTGGGCCTCAAATCGAGCTTCCATAAATTGATCAGATTATCTCTAGAGTCTCTTCTATCTTGCAATCCTATAATTACTAGATTGGAAATCAGAATTCCTGGGTGCTAGATTTAGTCTGGCAGTGTTGACTTTCAATAAGTCACTTCATTTGTGTGGGTCTCAGTTTACTAAGAAACAGATAAAGAAGCTTGATAAGAAAATCTCTAATGTTCCTTCCAGACATGTTCCTTCTTTTCTATCTTTAAAAATGAAATTTCTACATTGAACTTCTTTTAAGAGGAAGAGGGTTGGTAAATAACACTTCAACCTGATAAGGCTCTTTTCTAGTATGATGCATCTCTTATGTAACCTGGAAACAGAAAGTATTTCATGACCCTCTTGAAGAAGGCTGGCAGACACAATTCCTGAGAGTATTCTTCAAACAAACAGATCCTTCCTTGATAGCCTGATCTGCTCACAAAGTGGAGCAGAGGAAAGTAGGAAGACCGTAGAGACTTCCAATGAGTTGGAAGTATGGATCTCACACTGAAGTCAGGTCTGTTAAGTTTAGAATTCTGAACTTTGATTGTATGTACCTCCCCACAAAAAAATCTTTTAAAAGATCTATCCAGTAGTTCAAGGTACCCATGGGGAGAGGTAAAGTGGGGAAAGAGACATTTTTGCTTTCTATTTTACAAAGCTCAATCCCTACAACAATACTATAAAGTTGGCAGATTACAGATGAAGATACTATGGCAGAGACAGGTTAAGTGACTTGTTTACAATCTATCAACAGTATGAAGTATTTCTTAAAGTGGCTGTTATGTGCCAAGCACAGGGCTAGACCTTAGGGAAAGAAAGAAGTTTCGATTCTTTCTCAAAGAGCTAGAAAGACTACATCTGGGATCTTGAGTACTCCAAGGACTTTGTGGAATGTTTTTCTTTCTTTTTGCCATTCGCTCAAGCTCTAACTGGCTTCTCCCATTGTTAGAGATCTATATGTAGTACAACAGTATTTAACTATCTAACATGGATTGTTTTGATTTTTGTTTTTTATAAAGGGACATTTGTTTCAAATATATAACAACAGCAAACAGACAAACAACCTCCCTTCACCCAAAACCAGAAGGCACACTCTGTTCTATGCCACTTTGGTCTCTGGAGGATTAGACTCAAAATTTAGCTCAGTTCCTACAAAGCAGTGGTCTCATCAAGTTTATGTATATATGTGACATGACTGCCAAATGAGCCGGAATCTCTTTTATTGCTAGGCTAGGATCCTGAAGATCACCCCTAAATGTCGCTCCTTGCTCCTTGGGGCATTGATACTGTAATGGTTGAGCAACCCAACTTATACTCTGACTCCTAGACTCCTCTGGTTTTTCAAAACACTCCAGCTTGGCATGGTCCCTCACAAAACTCCTTAAGTTAAGGAGTCACCAAGTGAAGCCAAAAGAGAATGCCCCAAGAAGAATTTGCTGAGGTTGACAGTTTTCTGAATGCCTCCATAACCAATCAAAGAGCCTCTTCTTCCACACATGGTTAGCTGATGGGAACCAATTACAGAATGTCTATGAATGCTCCACAATCTCTTTAAGACACTTCCTTAAATATATTTATGATTCTCCTGATAGCAAGCTTCCCAGGTTCTCCATGTAGAGAGATGCTGTCCAAGAAATTCCATCATGACAAACGTCCATTACAAAGACAAAAATGAAACATTCCTGCCCTCAAGGAGCTTATATTCTATAGGAAGAGACAACAGCTAATAAGGATAATTAGTACATACCAAAAATGACAGTGGAATTCAGGCATCCTAAATTGGAATCTAATACTCTATCCACTATGCCATACTAAGGCTAGTCCGGATAATTCAGGAAAAAATTTCCTTTCTGACTGATGAATACTCATAGCCTACTAAATCCCAAAATACAAAAATTAATTATGAAATTCTCTTTACTTTGGTTTTTTCATCACAGGCTGTTGGATTTTTCACTTAGAGAAAATACATGTCTCCTCTCTATTTCTAATTTGTCAATACTGATCTAGAACCAGATGCCCAACATATTCATAGGATGAAAATTATAGTATATTACAAAATCACTATGGCTCACAAGACAATCATTAACATTTTTTTCTCCACTGTGACCAAGTGGTATGTAACCAGGGGTTCCACTCAACTCTGCGACCTTAGGACTTATAAGGCACTGGGGATAATCCTAATTGTACAAAAGTAATCTAAGCCCCTATTCCAATACATACTTTGTATTCATAGACTGTCTAGGAGTTACAAATCAAATATCAAAGTATTTAGTTAAAACAGAAAAGGAAGATAATTCATAGGAAAATAAATTAGCAACATAATCATTTATAACAAAGCCACCCTAGTCACAAAATAGGTTCTGTCTCCTATAAGATCACACATTGGGGGAAAGTTGCCAATTCTAAGAGAAGTGAGGAAACTCACACAATACAACTTGGGTTCCTGTATCAGGATTAAGATTTACCATTGCTTTTTAGATTCAAGTATTTACTCTGGCTCCAATATAAGCATGCTTCCTTTGCATAAAGTTGTTCTCATGGCTTTTTCTTCTCCATAGCCTCTGTAGCCTGAACTCATCAAGCATATGTTACAACCCCAGCATCTCCTTCCACAAATTGTATCCCACAGTATTAGCCTATTTCATTTCTCCACAAACTTCAGCTAACTCTCCACTAAAAATGCTGTGTTCGCAACAATGTGTTGATAAATGTTTAACCACTGTCTTTCTTGGGGGGGGGCAGGAATATGCAACCACTTTTAAGTATAATCTTCATTTTCTCCATCATGTACTTTTAAGTGTTTTATTTTTTTTCCCAATCATATGTCAAGATAATTTTTAACATTCTTTTTTACATAACTTTGAGTTCCAAATTTTTCTCCCTCCCTCATTCCCTTCTCCTCTCTTCTCTCCCCTCTTCCTAAAATGGTTGACAATTTGATATTTACCATTGTTTATAGATAGGTAATTATGTAAAACATATTTCCATATTAGTCACAGTTGTGAAAGAAGAAACAGATCAAAAGAAAAAAAACACTCAAAAAATAAAGTAAGTAAAAAAAGTATGTTTCAATCAGCCTTGTAAATCCCAAAGCTCTATGTGGATATGGATAGCATTTTCCATGATGAGCCCTTTGTGCTTGTGTTGGGTCATTGTGTTGCTGAGAAAAGTGAAGTCATTCACATTTGGTCATCAGACAATGTTGTTGATACTGTGTACAGTGTTTTTCTGGTTCTACTCATTTGACTTGGCATTACTTCATACAAGTTTTTTCAGGTTTTTCTGAAGTCTGCCTGGTCATCATTTCTTCTTGCACAACAGTATTCCATTATATTCATATGCATTATATTCATATATATTCAGCCATTCCTTAATTAATGAGCATTCCCTCAATTTCCAATATTTTGCCACCATGAAAGGACTGCTACAAATATTTTGGTATATGTAGATCCTTTTCCCTTTTTTATGATCTTTTAAATACAGACCTAGTAGTGGTATTTCTGGATCAAAGAGTATGTGCAGTTTAGTTGTCCTTTGGGTGTCTCCATCATGTTCTTAAGGCTAGACAATCAATAAAAATAATAAATCAGTCCTTGATTTATCATATTTGCCAAATATAATTTCTGAGCTACAAATGTTCACACTAAAAATTTAATGATCTCCTCAAATACCTCTAGCACAACCCTACATGTTACCACCTTTATACTTCCTTTCTTTTTTCAACCAAGTAATACCTGCTGATATATCTTTGCATTTAGGCACAAGTATAAAAGAGTTCAGGTGTTCTGCAGTTTCCTCATTAAATGGTAGGTCACTGGCCTTGGCCATAATGGGCAAGAAGGTCCACAGGGCCAACAAAGGTCAGCTATTATGAGTAATGACTGATGTGTCCTTGTGACAAAGAACCAAAAGAGAAAAAACTCATTCTCAGGAGACTAAGTAAGAGTAAAGCGTCTCTTGGGGCAGTTAGGTGGTACAGTGGATAGAGAACTAGCTCTGGAGTTAGGAGGATCTGAGTTCAAATCCAGCCTCAGACACTCGATACTTAAGAGCTGTGTGACCCTGGGCAAGTCACTTAATCCCAGTAGCCTTGGCAAAAAGCCTCTTAAATAGTCATTCTCCAAGCTTCACCAGGTGGCTTTCCATAATCTTTTAGTATAATGACAGAACATTAATAAGTGGTTAAAAAGTAATCTGGTTAATCAAGTATGGCCAATTCCATGATAATAGTGGTGCTCTTTGTTGTTCAATCCTCAAGTTGTCTGTGACTTTTTGTGACCTTGTGGCCCATAGCACTACTATTGTCTGTGGGGTTTTCTTTGCAAAGATACAAGAGTATTTGTCTTTTTTTTCTCCAGTGGGTTAAGGCAAACAGAGGTTAAATGATCTGCCCAGGGTCATATAGTTAGTAAGTGTCTGAAACTGGATTTGAACTTCCTGATTCCAAGCCTTCCTGACTCCAGACTTGGCACCCTATCCACTGAGCCACCTAGCTGCCTTTGTTGGTGCTCTAGTGAGACCTAAATCAAATTAAATTTTTTTAATAAAAGAAACTAAGTAACATCAGGCTCTTCTGTGCTGCTACAGATCTTGTTTGACTTCAAACTGTCAGCTAAATCTAGGTTGCTATTCCATTGGTGACAACATTAAAAAATGCCAGGGGGCAGAGCCAAGGTGGCAGAGTAGAAAGACACACATATGCAGGCTCTCCCCACACAGCTCATAAAATACCTGTAGAGAGGGACTCTCAACAAATTCTGGAACAGCAGAAGTGGAGAACAACAGAGTGGAGGAGATATCCAGCCCAGGGTGATCTGAAAGACCCACGGGAAACGTTGGTTGCACCAGACTCGGAGCCCAGCTCAGCCTTGGCCGTGAGGTAGTTCAGGAAAAGCCCTAGGGGTGGAATCTCCAGTTACAGAATCCCCAGTAGCAGTGTTTCCCAGATCCCTCAACCCACAGGCACCAAAGGTCAGTGATGGGGATTTTTCAGCTGGCCAGAAAGGGAGAAGGGCCTTCCCATAGCTCTGGCCTCAGGCAGCAGCCACAGAGGCTGCACAGCAGCCCATACAGACTGCTCCATTGTTGGAGCGTAAAAACCCCTGGGGGCACTGAAGAGCTGAGTCTTACCTCGGCCGTGTGTGGAGGCCATGGGTGAGCTGGTCTTTGTCTCACACTGAATGGCACCCCTGTCCATCCAGCTTATCTGAAAATCAGCCCCCAGTGCTAACTTGGCAGAACTGGAGGCCAGGTGGCTGTGGAGAGGTAACTGCTAAGATTTGTGCTAAGGGCACAAAAATCCCTCTCTGCATCCAGACCAGTACACGCTTGATTGTGCCACCTTGGAGGAACTGAGATCTCACAGATTCCCAGAGTATACCCTACTCTTCACAAAGGACCCAAAAGTCAAGTAACTGGTTGGGAAAATGTCCAAACAAGGGGAAAAAAATAAGACTATAGAAGGTTACTTTCTTGGTAAACAGATATCTTCTTCCATCCTTTCTGATGAGGAAGAACAATGGTTACCATCAAGGAAAGACATACAAGTCAAGGATTCTGTATCCCAAACATCCAAAATAAATATTCAATGGTCTCAGGTCATGGAAGAGCTCAAAAAGGATTTTAAAAATCAAGTGAGAGAGGTGGAGGAAAAATTGGGAAGAGAAATGACAGAGATGCAAGAAAAGCATGAAAAGTGGGTCAACACCTTGCTAAAGTAGACCCAAAAAATGATGAAGAAAATGACACCTTTAAAAATAGGCTAACTCAATTGGCAAAAGAGGTTCAAAAAACCAATGAGGAGAAGAATGCTTTCAAAAGCAGAATTAGCCAAATGGAAAAGGAGGTTCAAAAGCTCACTGAAGAAAATAGTTCTTTCAAAATTAGAATGGAACAGATGGAGGCTAATGGCTTTATGAGAAACCAAGAAATCACAGAACAAAGCCAGAAGAATGGAAAAATGGAAGATAATGTGAAATATCTCATTGGAAAAACAACTGACCTGGAAAATAGATCCAGGAGAGACAGTTTAAAAATTATGGGACTACCTGAAAGCCATGATCAAAAAAAGAGCCTAGACATCATCTTTCATGAAATTATCAAGGAAAACTGCCCTGATATTCTAGAACCAGGGGGCAAAATAAATATTGAAATAATCCACTGATCACCTCCTGAAAGAGATCCAAAAAGAGAAACTCCTAGGAACACTGTGGCCAAATTCCAGAGTTCCCTGGTCAAAATATTGCAAGCAGCTAGAAAGAAACAATTCAAGTATTGTGGAAATACAATCAGGATAACACAAGATCTAGCAGCTTCTACAATAAGGGACTGAAGGGTGTGGAATATGATATTCCAGAAGTCAAAGGAACTAGGACTAAAACTAAGAATCACCTACTCAGCAAAACTGAGTATAATACTTCAGAGGAAAAAATAGTCTTTCAATGAAATTGAGGACTTTCAAGCATTCTTGATGAAAAGACCAGAGCTGAAAAGAAAATTTGACTTTCAAACACAAGAATCAAGAGAAGCATGAAAAGGTAAACAGCAAAGAGAAGTCATAAGGGATTTACACACACACACACACACACACACACACACACAGAGAGAGAGACAGAGAGCACAAGGTGGATTGAATAGGATGGGATCATATCTTAAAATAATGAAATTAAGCAGTGAGAGAGAAATATATTGGGAGGAGAAAGGGAGAAATGGAATGGGGCAAATTATCTCTCATAAAAGAGGCAAGTAAAAGACTTTTCAGTGGAGGGAAAAAGGGGAGAGGTGAGAGAAAAAACATGAAGCTTGCTCTCATCATATTTAACAAAAGGAAGGAATAAAATGCACACTCATTTTGGTATGAAAACCTATCTTACAATACAGGATACTGGGGGAGAAGGGGATAAGCAGGGTGGGGGAGGATAATGGAAGGGAGGGCAGTGGGAAGAGGGAGCACTCTTGGGGAGGGATAGGATCAAAAGAGAGAATAGAAGAAATGGGGGGCAGGATGGGATGGAGGGAAATATAGTTAGTCTTACACGACATGACTATTATGGAAGTCATTTGCAAAACTACATAGATATGGCCTATATTGAATTGCTTGCCTTTCCAAAGGGAATGGTTGGGGAGGGAGGGATGAAGAGAAGCTGGAACTCAAAGTTTTAGGAACAACTGTTGAGTATTGCCCTTGCAACTAGGAAATAAGAAATACAGGTAATGGGGTATAGAAATTTATCTTGCAAAAGAGAAGATGGGGGTAAGGGAAGGGAGGGATGTTAGAAGGGAGGACAGGTTGGTGATAGAGGTAATTAGAATGCTCAGCGTTGTGGGGTGGGGGAAGGGGAGAATTGGGGAGAAAATTTGGAACCCAAAATTTTGTGGAAATGAATGTTGAAAACTTCAATAAATAAATTTAAATACGATAAAAAAATTTAATTTAATTTAATTTAATTTAAAAAAAGAACTAATGAAAGTATATATAATAGAACCCCCAACCACGTAGGATCTCAGAGGTCATTTGGGCCAGCACTTCTGAAACTGTGGGTTGTGACCCCTCAGGAGGCCTTGTAACTGAATGTGGGGTTCAAAAAAATTTGGCAGCAATAAAAGGTTTCTGAATGCACAACAGCCAAAAATTAATTAAAAATCAAACACGTAATGAATTTGAGGTGTTTCTCGCAGCACTTGCCTACGTTGGTTCTGAACACACAATATGCATATTATACACTGCACATGCCTTCACACCACAAAATGCCAACAAATGCTAACAGAAAACTTCAGCTCAGATTCAAGATTATTGTACGTTATGACTTCTAGTGTTTTTACTGTACATACAAAATTGTTAAATGAATTTTTACTTCAGATTAGGGCAGAATTTCCTAAAATTTCTAAAATGGCTCTAAACATATTTCTGCATTGTGTACTACATATTTATGTAGAGCGGCGTTCTCAGCATTGGCCATTACAAAATCAAACTATCGATCAACTTTGAAAAACATTGAAAATGCTCTATGTCCTACAGTATCAAATATTCTATAAAGATTTAATTCTTGGCATTCTAACGCATTCATCTCATTAAAAAAACAAAACAAAACAAAAAAAGCCAGGTAAGAGTTAGTGGATGGATTTTATTCTAAATCAGCCTATTTTCAACTATTAAGAATTCTAAAGTGTATTAATCCTCTTTAATAATATAGTTCCCCATGGAAAATTATGGTGGGAGGCAGGGGAGCAACCTGTCTTGAATGCATCACTTACAGCCCAATTTTTTAAAATTAATTTTTTTTATTCTTAACTTATCAAACAATAAATAGAATGGTCATTTGCATATGCAAGGTAGAACAGACTAAGAGGATTATACATGAAACCTCAAGTTTTTCTTATGTTCCACTTGTTTTCTTTTTAAGTACATAATAAGATTGACTTATAGTACACACTACTTTCAAATGCAAGTCAGTTCTACTATAACTCATGTTTTGAAGGTGGGAATTTGTTTCAACGCATTGATATGTTAAGGAATATTCTGAGCATGACTCAAATTTCAAGTTTACTTTTGCACAACTTCTTCTATAAGAAACAGCGAGAACACAAAAAACTGTACCACTTCACAACAAATCACAAGACACAACAGTTCTGATGCCTACATCTACAAGCTAACTTTGGTCTTTTCAAGTTAAAGTATCATATTTATTGTAAATCTTCTGGTGCAGTAGGTGCTATAATCAGAAAAGAACTGGTCCATAGCACCCTTACTAACTCTAGCCACACTCCTACACTCTTCCACTATGGCCTCCATCCTGACATCCTGAGTTGGGTCTGCCCAATTTGCTTTTGAAGTCTGGGGCTCAGGCTGAATAACAGCCAGCACCAAAGATGAGGACCCTATTTATTGTAATGTTTATGTATTTCTTAATCACTTAATATGTATGAAATGGTGCTACCATTTATTAGGTTCCCATCTCTCTCTTTTTTTTAATGTGTTACTGACAAAGCTCACAAATGTTGTGATCCTAACCCTATTTCTCCCCATAAGTTCTGTGATTTTTATTGTGTGATTTGACTTTTTTTTTTGGGGGGGGGGGGATACACATGTCTCATTATAGCAGAGATACCTGAAAAGCATGGGCATCAACAAAAAGGGAAAACAGGGGCCTGTGTTAACACCTTGAATTTCACATGGTATTCTGCAAAGACAGCTGTATGAATTTGAAAAACAGGGGATCTTGTATCTTTTCTGATCTTCTTAACTCCTTCCTCACCTCATCCCCTTATCTTCTTACCCTCCATAATCAGTCATAGCAGATAAGCTAGAAAGTCAAGAAAATAATGCAACTGTTCTGACTGTGCCCACTATAAATGTATAATACATAACCTTAACCGGGCTCTCACTGCAGCAAGGTGATCCTTCTATATCTCCCCCAACTAACTTACTCTCTCACTCATCACAGTGGCTTTTTCAGAAGTCTTCTTCCCTCCTCAAACCTCCCATGGCTCCCCTTCTCCCCCATCTCTCAGCTGAGAACTTTGTTTCATATATCACTAAAAACTAAAATTTAAACCATTCCCCAAGAGCTCCCTCTTCTCCCTTCCTGCCTATTTCATATCACTCTTATATGTTCTTCCACTCTCTTCAGTCACATTTGTCTCACATGAAGAGGTGACCTTCCTCACCAAAGCAAAGCCCTCTACCTCCACAAGCATTACCATTCCATCCTGCCTCCTCCAGAAGAATGTCCTATATCATTCCTACTGTCTTATCTTCAGTATCTTTCTATCCACTGGCTGCTTCCTTACTACCCATAAATATGCTTGTCTCTCTTATCCTTAAAAAACAACAATTCTTCCCTTTATCCTTCTGTCCCCAATAACTATCATCCCATATCCCACTTCCCTTTTGTGGCAAACTCCTTGAAAAGGCCGTCTACAATAAATGCCTCCTCTCCCCTTGCTTTATTAGCTCTCTAGTCTCTGGCCTCTGATCTCACCATTCAACCTAAACTTCTCTTTTCAAAGTTGCCAGTGATCTCTCAATTGCCAAATTCCTTGACTTTTTCTCAATCCTCATCATTCCTTATCTCTCTCCAGCCTTTGATGCTGCCAACCACCCTCTTCTCCTTGATATTCTCTTTTCCCTAGATTTTTGGAGCACCCCTCCTTCCTGGTTCCCTTTCTATCTGACCAGGACATTCCAATGTCCTTTACTGTATCTTCACCTAGGTCATGGCTACTAGCTGACTGCTTGTCCCACAGGGTTCTGTTCTCATCCTCCCTCCTATTTCATTTGTTGATCTCCTCTGCTCCCATGGATTCATATAGCATCTCTATGCTGATGACCCTCAGATCACCTTATTTAGTACTTATCTCCTGCTTTGCATCTGTGTATCAGACTGGATGGTCTATAGATATCTTAAACTCAATATGTCAAACATTGAATTCATTATTCTTTTACCAACCCTCCCCACCTTCCAAAGTTTCTTATTACTACTGAGGCCACCACCATCTTCCCAATCCCTCAGGTTTACAATCTAGAAGTCATTCTTGACACCTCACTATCTCTCATCCTCCATATCCAGTCTGTTGCTAAGGCCTGTCAACTTAATCATTTCAACATCTTATAAATATTCCCCCTTCTGTCTTCTGCCACTGCCACTGATTTGGTACATGCCCTTGTCACCTCATGCCTGGAAAGTCTATCTGTCTCAGGTCTCTCTCCATTCCAGTTCATGCATTCAGTTGCCAATGTGATTTTCCTAAAACACAGGTCCCAGTATTACACAGATACTCAGTAAACTCCAGTGACTACCACCTAAGAGATCAAATAGAAAGTATTTAAAGCCCTTGCTAACCTGCCAACTCTACCCCCATTCTTGCAATCTTATCACACACCCACTCCTCTCACATTCTCTTCAATCCAATGACATTGGCCTCCTAGCTCTTCCTTTATCTCTTGGCTCCAGGCATTTTAACTGACTGTCCCCATTCCTGGAATGTTCTCCCTCCTCATCTCTACCTCCTGGCTTCCCTGGCTTTTCCCAATTCCTCTTAAGTCTAATACTTTCCCCATGTTTATCACTCCCTATCTATCCTGACTTAGCTTGTTTGTACATAGCTGTCTGCACATTATTTCCCCTCTTAGATTGTAGGCTCCTCTAGGTCAGGGACTGTCTTTTGCCTTTCTTTGTATCCCTGGTGCATATTGTTACTGTTGTTGTGTTTGTCCTTCGTTTTCCAAGAAGACCATGACATCAGGGAAATGATGACATGACTTGCAGTTGACTTTAACTTGAGTGAGGGAGGGCTGTGCAGGTCACCAGCCTCACTTTCTCCTCCTGAGCCATCTGGATCTAGTGACCCGATATTCATCAGGATGACTGGAGATGGCCCAGGATGCAGTGGGAGGCCTTGGCCTTTTTAGGCTAAGGTCACTTCAGATACTCACTTAGAGTGAGGTAATGCCCATTCAGTGAATAGGCAGTGAAGAAGTAGTCAAGGGATGGCCCATTTAATTAGGAAAAGAAAAGAAAAGCCAGGAGGGCAAGGCCCTGAGGGTTGCTGTTCCACAGAGAAACAGTTACCATTGAGATTCACTCCAAGGTAGGAGGGTCCAAAAAACAGCCAATCAGCATATTAGCTACATAATAAATGCTATTGGATAAGTGCCTTAGAGATTTGACAAAGAAAACACCTAATATCTACCCGTATCTTGTTGCCTCCGACTCCACCCCATCCCCCTACCTCCTCACCCTCCAAAATCAACCATCCACCACAGAAGGGAAGCAGGGAAAGATGCATAGATAGCATCACATTAAACATAGGAAGCAGAGATGACGTGGAAGGTGAGAACACAGGGACAGTCTTCACCCTTAAAACGGCTGAAAGTTTCCTTGTCTAGTGTGTCATAGAGATAATTATTTTCAGGTACGAGTTGACCCTCCCTTGGGGCTGACTTTCCTTCCAACTCATGGAGTAGGAGGAGTTTTATTGTTCAGTCATCTCTGACTCTCAATGACCCAGTTTGGAATATTTTACAGATGAGAAACTGAGGCAGACAGGGTTAAGTGACTTGCCCAGGGTCACACAGCTACTAAGTGTCTGAGGCCATATTTGAATTCAAGAAGATTATTCCTGATGCCAAGTCCAGTGCTCATTCCACTGTGCCTGCCGTCTAGCTGCTTGGTAGGAGGAGTGAGGGCCAGATTTTTTATCTGATTAACTGTCTCTCCTTCCAGTTGTGGCCATCTGGGGCTGGATTATTCTTTACCCCTCCCATTGCTAAACTGCCCCACCCCCCAACTGTTTTTGCCCCAGCTGAAAGAATTACTGTTTAAGATTCCGATACTATCTCCTGATGGCTGGCCAAGGCTGGGAATATGATCTATAGCCTCTAAATGTAACTAAGCTGACTAGCCTGTGTGGAGTTTGAATCTACAACCTGGTCCTCATTAGTACTACCTTTTAACCCCTGGCTAAATAAATAAGGGAAACATGATGATAGAGAATGGTCCCCGTGACCTGTTGTACATATTCTTTAATTTATGGGTTTTTACTTATTGGACCAAACTGGATTATTGGTTAGTTTAAGCAAGAAATTTGATATCATAGCAGAGCCCTGAACTTGGACTGACTGGAATTAGGCTCCCTGCCACTTACTAGCTATATGATCTTAGGAAGGTCACTTAACTCATGGTATCCTTATCTATAAAATGAGTACACCTGCTCTGCCAACCTCACAGGGCAGATCAAGTGACAAGTATTTTGGTTGGTTGGTTGTTTTTTAAATGAACTTAATCAACAAACAGAAACGTTTCAATGAACAGAACAACTAGGAACAGAAAGAGAGGACTGAGCATGGATGGGAGAAGTTCCAGCAGGTACGTTTTGTGTTCTCATCGACTTTAACGCAATGGTAACAAGACAGCCCACTGGTCTGACACCTTCTGACCATCTCTGCTCTCCATTATTTGGATTTTGTAAATGTTGCCTCACTTCTAAACGTGATCTTATCTTTCTTAATTATTATCACTACCCACCAACCACTCAACTCCCACCCAACACACACACGCCCCAAATGCTTTGTAACCATGAACACCACACCATTATTAGTTATTGTTTCCACCTTCCCAGTTAGGGTAGTTTTAGCATCTAGTCTCTCCTGCCCAGAAGTGCTTTCCTGTACTTACTACATTATTATGTCTTGTCTGTCCACCGAATTTAGACGGTGCACAGGTGATGTCTGTTTGTAGCGTGGGCAGCTCCCCTCCCCTCCCCCTCACCACAGTGCTCGTTCAGACGAATGTGAGAGCAGTTTGACCATGAGGCTCCCGTACACCAGTAGATCTCAGCTGATACACTGATGGGAGGCAGTCGGAATCCCCAGGGTCCTCTGCTAACTGTAAATTCATTGTCTCCTTGGTTTTACTAGCAGTGGAACAGCAGTTGAAAAGGCCTTTTGCTTTTCAAAGTAACTCAGCTTTCTCTAATACTGTTTCAGTCAAGGGTTTACAGCTCTGCCTCTGCCTTGGCTATTATCTCCACCCTGATGGAATCTGCTCCTTCTGGTCATGTCTTTGCATTTCTATTAGACAAATGAAGACTTTCTCTCTCTCTCTCTCTCTCTCTCTCTCTCTCTCTCTCTCTCTCTCTCTCTCTCTCTCTCTCTCTCTCTCTCTCTCCTCTCTCTCTCTCTTATTCTCTCTCTGTGTGTCTCTTGTCTCATGTTTCTGTCTGCCTCTCTGTATGTGTGTGTGTGTCTGTCTGTCTCTGTGTCTCTCTCTCTTTTTTTCTCTCTGTCTCTCTGTGTCTCTGTTTTTCGTGTCTGTGTCTCTCTGTGTCTCTGTCTCTATTTCTCCCTCCCGCCCCCTCCCCCCCAGCTGAAATCAGCCATGTGGAAATGCAGGAAGCTGGATGGACACCTATGAAAAAACCCTTCACTTGTACTGCTGGCCACTGGTGCATGTAACAAGGGGCTAATGCAGTTATTATCTGTCAACAGCAAAAACAAATGAGAGAAATTATGTCACTCCATATAACCAAGAAAGGGCTGGCTTGTGGCAAAATTGTTAAATAAATGAAGTTTAATTTCAATCAACATAGTGTAGACTGCAGAGGAAAGGGAAGATGGCTTTGGAAGAGTAAATTCTGGCTGTACTGCTTCTTCCCTGTATGCCTTTGGGCAAGTCAGCAAAACTATTTGGGCCTCAGTTTCCAGATATGTAAAATGAGAAGTAAAGAAACTGGACTTCCAGTCCTGGCTTTGCCGCCAACTAGCTTTCTGACCTTGGGCAAATCATTTCACTTCTCTGCCAGTCAGGTAGGCATAAACACACCTAGGCAGACAGGTGGTATGGGGAAGAAAGTGCTGAGCATAGAATCAGAAAGTCCTGTGCTTAGAGCGGGCCTTAGAACATTTACAAGCTGTGTGACCCTGGGCAACTCACTTAACCTCTTTCTGTCTCAGTTTCCTCAGTTATAAAATGGGGATCATAACAGTGCCTATCTCCCAGGGCTTTTGTGAGGATCAAATGAGATCATATTTGTAAAGGTGCTTAGTAAAATACTAGTACATAGTAGGTGCTTATTCCCTTCATTAAGTGCTTACTGTGTGCCAAGCATGGTGCTAAGCACTGGAAATACAAAGAAAGGTAAAAGATAGTCCTTGCTCTCACAAAGTATATCTTCTAGTGAAAGAAAGAGCTTGCAAACATTTGTGCATACAAGATTATATAGAGGGTAAATGGGAGATAAATTTATTATATATTTATGTATCGTATAATGTGCAATACATGTGACATGTTACATGTATTATAGATTATAGCCAATATATTATGTACATAATATATTACACATATTACATAAAGGTAAGGGTAGATAATTACACAGAGAGGGGCCCAGGAAAGGCCTCTGGCAGAAAGCAGTATTTGAGCTGAGTCTCAAGGGGAAAGATAGGAGGCAGAGGTGAGAAGGGAAAGCATTTCAGGTATGGAGGCTAGCCTGTGAAAATGTGCAGAATTGGGAGATGGAGAGTCTTGCTCAACAAACAGCAAGGAAGCCAATGTCATTGGATTGCACAGCACACCAAAGAGAATGTAGTGTGAGAAACTAGAAAGATAGGAAGGGGCCAGTGTGTGAAGGTTCTGAAGGTTCAACAAAGGACTTTATATTTGATCTTGGAGGCGATAGGTGGAGTTTATTGAATTGGATAGTGATGTAGGCAGAACTGCATTAAGGGAAAAATCACTTTGGTTTCTGAGTGGAGGATGGATGAGAGTGAGGAGAGACCTATGGCAGGAAGACCAACCAGGAGGCTATTACAATAATCCAGGCATAAGTAAGGGGGAGTCTGGAGCAGGGTGACTGGCGTCCTCTGGGCTTCAGTTTTCTCATTATAACCTGGATGATATATATAAGTATCGTTCCAACTCTATATTTATAATCTTAAATGATCTTAGCCTGACTCTTCAGTAACACAGTATGATTTCTTAGCTCTCACCTTACCCCCTCCCCCCCCCAAAAAAACCCTACAACTCCTCTTCTCTGGTAGATGACAACATTTATGCTGAGGCCCTACCAGTTAATGCACACTATTACTATAGCATGTCCTTGTATCCTTCACAGAGCTTATGCCTTGCATAGTGCATTTTATGGGGATCTTCTAGACATACTGGTATGTGAGACTGTCAGGGTACCACCAATCAATGCTGATATTTTTAATTACTTTTGAAGACCTGTTAAAATGTTATTTCTTCCTTCCTTCCTTCCTTCCTTCCTTCCTTCCTTCCTTCCTTCCTTCCTTCCTTCCTTCCTTCCTTCCTTCCTTCCTTCCTTCCTTCCTTCCTTCCTTCCTTCCTTCCTCTCTCTCTTCCTCCTGAGGCTGGATTTGCCTATTTTTATTGATACCCAAATAAGGGAGCCCTAAATGAGCTCATGCCAAAATGGTGTGAGGTGCTTATATCTTTGAGCCCTTTGTCACTGTGTGGTGAACTGGAGGGAATGCCAGGCCTGGAGGCAGGAAGACCTGAGTTCAAATCCAGTCTCAGACACTTACTAGCTGTATGACCCTGGGCAAATCACTTAACCTTGTTTGTCTCAGTTTCCTCATCTGTAAAATGAGCTGGAGAAGGAAATGGCAAACCACTCCAGTATCTTTACCAAGAAAACCCCAAATGGGGTCACAAAGAGTTGAACACAACTGAAAGGACTGAACAACAACATCTTGCAAGACACATTCATATGTAAATACTCATATGGGTGATTGTTACCGACTATTTATTAGATGCTGTTTTCTGTTCATGAAGTCAGAGAGTGGGAAGGGGAAATCAGACATCTATTAGCCCCTGGATAGCCTTCCCACCTGAGACAACTGAGGTGAGAAGAGAATTAGGACTGGGTTCTAATCTCTCCAAAATTCATGTCATCTGAGCTGTTCTGATGGAAAAGACCTAGAACTCAGATGTCCCACCCAACAACTAGGACTGAAGAGAATTTGGTGAAACCTCTGCCAAGTGGTCACTCTAAAGACTATCACCAAAACACCCTCTTCCTTCTGAGGCTTTCAGAATGCTAACATCTGGTCCCTCTCTGATTCTTTTAGTTTCAATAAAGCTTCATGCTGCTTACTAACCACTCACAGTTCAGAAGGATGCCGAGTACATTTCTCATGAAGTTTTAAGCCCATCCTGAGATCCACTTGTATCTTTCCCCATCTGGCATGTGACATCAGGTGCTATATTTTGCCTTGAATACTCCTTTCCCTTGGCCTCTCACCCCATTCCTTATGTTCACGGTGATGCAAGTTAGGCCCAATGTCTTTGCTTGTGTGAGTTAAACACACTTGTAATAAAAGATCTAAACACACTTGTAATAAAAAACCCCTCCTGCATCCCAAGGATACTTACAAGATCAGACTGGGGCACCAGAACAATAGATATAGTGTTTTGTCCCAAAGACATGGCTGTCTCATGGGGATTGGGCACAGGCTGTCTTTGGACACCAATCAAATAATACCATCTTGCAGCAACCTAGTCCGCCTTCCACGATTCCTGAAATCTTAGATTTTGAGACAGAAGGGACCTCAGAGGCCATCTGGTTCAAATCTCAGAGAGGCTAATAGGCTTACCTGAGGTCACATAGGTATTAATTCTCAAGGTGGGATTTAAGCCCAGGATTTGAAACCTCTGACTCCAAAGCTAGTGTTCTTTCCATTGTACCGACCCTTAAGATGTGTGACTGAGAGTGTCATACTGGAAAACGGTGAATGATTAGGCCAAAGATCACCACACACAGGAGCTTCCAAATGTCTATTCAAAACTCTCATCTCACCTGCCAGCTTCTCTAACCTAATTACTCAAAGGAAAAAAATCTATGGGAAGACAGAAAAAGTTAATGAAAGCAGACCTACAACAACCAGGCTTTCTTGAGGACAATTGGAGCTGAGTAAAGGGGAGCTTTGGCAGTGTTTCAAATCCATTCAAACCCCATTGCTTCTTCATTTATTCTTGGGGCAATGTGACTTCTGGATTCAAAGAAAAACATACTTTCAATAACCTTTCATGGAGGCTCTGAAGGTTTCTTGGATATCAAATAGCACTTTGATGAGTTAAGTGTGAATGAATCAGAAACACATGCATTTAATTTCTTTTGAAATCTGCATGGGTTTAGAACTTAATGAGAAAATGTGCTTTATATCCTTCTGAACTGTAAATGGTTGGAAAATAGTGTGATGTTTTTCTGAACCTAGAATGCCCTTGACCTCATTCAGGCAAATGTGCTGAATCAATTGAAAACCCTTGGTTGGTGGATTCTTTCAGGTCTCAGATGCATGAGGGACACATAACCCACCGAGAATCTGGATCTTCTCTTTGTTTGGGGGGTTTGGGGAGGGGTGGAGAATAATGCTCAGAAGTCTAAAGGAGATCTCAGGGGAAGAAATTTTCTTTCCCATCCCCTCCCAGGTCTGATGTAAAAAATGGAGACTACATGGAGAAAAGGTCTACTTGAAGATGCCCTCTGAGAGAAAGGCAGCATCACGAGTGTTAGATTTCAGTTCTCCTTCATCTCCTCTCCTTCTTTTCCTTGTCTTCCTCCTCTTTCTCCTCGTCATTCTCTCCCTCCTTCTCCTCCTCCTCCTCGTCCTCCTCCTCCTCATCCTCCTCCTCCTCGTCCTCCTCCTCCTCATCCTCCTCCTCATTCTCATCCTCCTCCTCCTCCTCCTCCTCCTCCTCCTCATCCTCCTCCTCCTCCTCATCCTCCTCCTCCTCCTCCTCATCCTCCTCCTCCTCCTCGTCCTCCTCCTCCTCCTCCTCATCCTCCTCCTCATCCTCCTCATCCTCCTTGTCCTCCTCCTCCTCCTCCTTGTCCTCCTCCTCCTCCTCATCCTCCTCCTCCTCCTCCTCCTCCTCCTCCTTCTCCTCCTCATCCTCCTCCTCCTCATCCTCCTCCTCCTCCTTCTCTTCCTCCTTCTCTTTCTCCTCCTTCTTCTCCCTAATAAGACAGAAATATAGTTGCCTGGCATATAATAGGCACTTAATAAATGCTTATTAAAGGATGGAAGAATCCACAGAATCATGGAATCATAGAACATTGGAACTTGAAAGAAAAGCTGAGGTCATCTAGATTACAGATGAGAAAACTGAGGCTCAGAGATATGAAGAGACTTGCCTGAGGTTACACAGCTAGTTAGCAGCAAAGCCAGGACTGGAAGTCATTTTCTGACTCCAAGAGTAGTACTTGTTTCACTATACTAATGATATAAATACTAAAACAAATGATTTATAACCTGGCAATATATAAGAAGAGTCACAAAGCTTTCCATATCCTTTGACTTAGTGATCTTCTTGCTAGAACTTTATCCTAAAAGTATTTTTTTTTCAAAAATGATCTATTTGTATAAAAATGTCCCTGCCTTACTTTCCATCCACAGTTTGACAGCTCAGTGATCACATGAAAGTATTCCCTCCAGTGATACACATTGCAACCCATCTATACCTTCCCAATCTGTGCATGTGGGGGGGAGGGGTCTTGTGAAGTTCAAATACAGTAATTGCAAACCTTAAAGTGCTGTACAAATTCCAGTTATTATTATTATCATTATCATTAATTAGCTTTCAGTGACCAGGGCTCTGCTCTAGTGACAGCTTTGTTCTGAGTTATCTATTGCATCCATGCTGAGCTCAGGCAGTGTTTACAAAATAATCCATGGTTGTGTTTGTAAATGTTTAACAATCAGACTCAGAAAAAACAGTATGCTCACTTACTTTAAGTTTAATCTATTTCATTAACACTTTCTCAGGTCTAAGCAATCAAGAAAATAATAAATTAAGCACTGGCTTATAGTGGTGCTGATTTCTGAGATACAAATTCTCACACCGAACGTTTTTAATGGGCTCTTAGAAGCTGGTTAGAATTGGTACATCCTAGGGACCCTTTTCCATAGTCTCTTTTAAAATGAAAATAAAGAATTCACCCACAATTTCTCTTGGTTTCTTTACATTATCTGGATACCAATGGAGCCCACAACTAAGTGGCTAGTCCTTGACCCACTGTGTGACCAGACATCTTTCTTTTGTGATCATCCAACCCTCAGATGATATCTTTTATGCCAATTTGCTTGTGAAAGCCTTTGTTTAGAATGTGTTACCCCGCCCCCCCTTCCTCCTCCAGCTCAGGCCAAGCATGGGTCACTCCCGCCAACCTCGCCGCTCTCCCAGGCCTAGGTCATGGCCAATAGAGAGACGTCCCAGAGGAAGGAGCGTGGTCTCTGTTCGACTTGGATGGGACCCTCACCCCTGTTCGCCAGAAAATCGACCCCGAAGTGGCGGCCTTCCTCCAGGCGCATGGAGGACGGGTGAAGATTGGGGTGGTGGGAGGCTCCGATTACTCCAAGATCGAGCTGGGCAAGGGGAACGAAGTTTTAGAAAAGTTTGACTACGTCTTTGCAGAGAACGAACAGGACGGTGCATTACAAAAACGGAAGGATGTTCTCCAAGCAGACCATCCAGAAGCACCTCGGAGTAGAACTTCTGCAGGACCTCATCAACTTCTGCCTCAACTACATGGCCTTGTTGAAGCTGACCAAGAAGCGAGACCTTCGTCAAATTCCGAAAGGGGATGCTGAATGTCTCCCCCATTGGCCGCAGCTGTACCCTGAAGGAGAGGATTGAATTCTCCAAGCTGGACAAGAAAGAAAAGATCCAGGAGAAATTCATGGAGGCCTTGAAGGCAGAGTTTTCGAGCAAAGGGTTGAGGTTCTCCCTCGGGCATGATCAGCTTCGACGTCTTCTCTGAGGGCTGGGACAAGCGCTACTACCTGGATCGCCTGGACCAGGATAGCTTTGACACCATCCACTTCTTTGGGAATGAGACCAGCCCAGGTGGCAATGACTCTGAGATCTACGATGACCCCTGCACAGTGGGGCACAGTGTGGTCTCTGCCCAGGACACAGTGCAGAGATGCCGGGAGATCTTTTACCCAGAGAGGGCATGAAGGGTGAGGCCGTGGCCCCTGAGGGTTCAGGGACCAAGGTGTCTTCATCTGGGGATTGGGAACACCACCAGCGCATGTGGCTGGCTGCAGCAGTCAGGGAGGGAGAGGGAGCTTCGCCCTTCTCCCTGCTGGCGTCTTCTTTCCCTTCCCCACAGAGGAAGAACCTCCCCTGCCTGTCTGCTGGAAAGGACGCAGAGCAAGGGCCTTGGGTTGGAAGGCGCTCAGCTGAGCTTCGTCATGGTAGCAGGTGGACAGATGGACAGAAAATGCGGTGGTGGCCCAAGTCATCCCTCAGGGTGTCTATAATCTAGGTTACTAACCTCTGACCCCAGATTTCAACACACTTCCCTATAGTCAGTTACAAGGTTGCTAGAGTGGGTGGGACAACAGGCATTCAGGAAAGGATGGGTTTCTCTTTCTCTCCTCTCTCCCCTCTTTCCTTCTTCTCTCAAGCTTCTGCAAATGAGAGAGGGGTGGTGAGGTGGGGAGTCCATCAGTAAGCATTTAGGAAGTGCTGGCTATGGGCCAGGTCCCTTCCTGCCTCTGCTCCACCTTGGCTTTGGGGCAAGATGAAATCCACCCAGCTGCATACCCGGGGTTACCCAGAAGGTGGGTGCTAGCCTCATTCTTGCATATCTAAGAGCTTAAACCCCAACTGTCCCAGGAGGCAAGTCCTGAAAGGCAGGGATTTAATGCCTTGGTCACCTTTTATCCCTCCCCCCACCCAGAGCCACTATTGGCCCCCTGGCATGCCATTCAACTAAGACCCACAGCTGTGGGCTAGTGGGTGAGCTCCTTGCTGCCTCCCTCCACACCCCCAGCCTTGTGACTGCCAGGCTGAGGTAGGAGGAGGGGTCCAGAATACACCATCCTAGGCCTGATTTGCCTCTACACCCATCCCATACCATATGACCTGTTCCCACAAGGTCTGACCCTTGTGCTAGGACACTGTCCATCCTCATCTAAAATCAATCAGTGTTTGTTCTTCTGTGCAAAAAAAAAAAAAAAAGATTTTTATGTTGGAGAGAGTGTACATACGTAAGAAAAAGCTCTGCATATGTAAGGCACAGCTCTGAAAAACAGAGAGTTTTATTATGTCACAAATTCTATTCAACAACAGCAATCCAAAAAAAAGAGAAATCCCTACTAATAACTACAGTGAGCCTCTCTGTTGCTTTTTGGGTGATTCTCATCATTAATCTTTTGAGACTACCAAGTTCTATGACTCAAGACCATATAGCATCGCAAGAAAAATATTAAGAATGGTCATTGTTTCAGAGGGACACTTAGTCATCAAAAGAACTGTATAATCTCCTAAAGGAAATGTAATCCACTATCCTGCTTTTGTTCACAGTGTCTGTCCAAGATACTGATAGACCTGCTCTGTAGCAGGCATTTAATAACTCCCTGAGCATTGATTGGTTGATCTATAGTCAACAAATAAGCATAGTGAGTGAGATCTTATAATCCCCACATCTTTCAATAGGTAAATCACTTAGTCTCTATGAGCCTCATCTATAAAATGGTAGGAAATTGGACTCTATGGTCTCTAACATCCCTTTAAGCTCTAAATTTATGAACCTCCTGATCTCTGCTCAAAAACAAAAGTATTCATGATATGTAAGAATATGGTGCTTTATAGGCTACAAGGTCTTTGAGACCTTTCATTTCTTATTTCTGTATTATATTTTCCATTACGTTTTTCACCATCCTCACCTATGCTCCCAACTTCTTCGCACTAACATCAAGTATGAAAGTATTTCGTTTGGAAAGTCCTGTCAAGTTTTTGCTGGAATCCTCCTTCTCTACAATAGATATTGATACATAAACTGCACTTATTTTCATAGTCATCTTTTTGTAAGTACTTGTCATGAGCACTGCCATACGAGATAATCAAATATTCCATGCAATGGTGTTTCTTGTTGCCTTTGGATGTAACTCAACCACTCCTTTGTCACTCCAATAGAACCTGTGGGCCATCCTTCCAGTTCACCCCCAACTTCCTTTTGTCTTCATGTTTCATTTAGAGCAAGAATATGAAAATGAAGATAATTTATCTCCCCAAGTTGCATTCCATTTATTGGCAGCTGAACAAGGATATCACATTTAGCTTGCCAATATCTATATTAATGCTTATAGATGGTCTAACAACTGTTTGACCCTTAGCACCCCTCTCCTCCCAAATGTGTTGTTCTGTCATGGTCACAGAAAAATCAGGAGGAGTTTCATGAGACCAAGGACAAATTTGTATCTTAAAATTTATTTTAAAGGTTATTGTGGCCAAACAACTTATCAGCAGATGGCCATCCTACTGATAGTGAATCTTTCTCTACTATGCCAGGCTGGTGTTCAGAAAACAGACAGTCTGTTAGTGAGACTATGCTAGGAATGTTTCCATTGGAGGGGAACCTGACAGAGAATGTATAATCTTCAAAATGTATGTATAAATAACAAAATGTGTAACATTTGAATAATCTTCAAAACCTCGGGGTCACCTCCACAGCAAGATAAGCAAAGGATCCTAGAATGACTTTCTGGAGAGTAAATTGGGGTGGGGGAGAGGTAGGACTTTGTCATAAAGAATTCAGAAGCAAAATTGGTGTTTTGTAGTTCTGCTCTCTCTCTCTCTCTGTCTCTCTGTGTCTCTGTCTCTGTCTCTGTCTCTCTGTCCCTCTCTCTCTCTCTGTCTCTCTCTCTGCCCCTCCTCTATTAGTATGATCCCATCCACCCCACACAGAAGTCCAATCCCTTCTTTGATGTTCATCTTCATCCCAAACAATATTATCTCCAGCTTAAGTACATTCTAGGCTTTGATATTCATCCTAAGTTACCTGTCTTGCTTCCATATATGCAGTTTTTTAAGAATGAATAGGTAGATTTAGATAACTCTTTTTCTTTCTCATTGGAATCATTTGATTTGTTCTTCAATAATTTTTCTGTAATATCTGATTCTTTGGGACCTCATTTGCAGTTTTCTTGGCAAAAATAAGAAAATAATTTGCCATTTCCTTCTCCAATTCATTACAGATGAGGAAACTGAGGCAAACGAGGTTAAGTGACTGGCCCAGGGTCACATAGTTCGTAAGTGGCTGAGGCTGGATTTGAACTCAGGAAGTTGAGTCTTCCTGACTTTAGGCCTGGTGCTCTATCCATTGTGCCACCTGGCTGCCCTAATCATTTGATTATATGTTACCTAAATTTTGTTCTCCCACTGCTCTTAATCCAACTTTCCTTGGAGAAGATTCTTAAGCCTGAAGATCCAATGGACACCTTTTCTCCGAACTTTTTGAATTCTATCCACATCTAAGGTGCATATTAGATCAAGATGCACATCCCTATTGTCCAGTCATGAACTATAAGATAATATAATCTTTATCCCCAGTTTCTTGCCATTTATATTCAACAACCAAATATTCCTTATTGGAAAGAATCAGGTCAAGAATTATAGTTTTCCTACACAGATATGGCATGTATTGAATTGCTTGCCTTCCCAGTGGGGATGGGTGGGGAGGGAGGAAGGAAGAGAAGTTGGAACTCAAAGTTTTAGGAACAACTGTTGAGTATTGTTCTTGCATCCAACTAGGAAATAAGAAATACAGGTAATGGGGTATAGAAAGTTATCTTGCCCTACAGGACAAAAGAGAAGATGAGGATAAGGGAAGGGAGGGATGTTAGAAGGTAGGGCAGATTGGTGATAGGAGTAATTAGAATGCTTAGCGTTTGGGGGTGGGGGAAGGGGAGAAATGGGCAGGAAATTTGGAACTCAAAATTTTGTGGAAATGAATGTTGAAAACTTAAATAAGTAAATTTAAAAAAAAAGAAGAATTGTAGTTTCCTTAATTGCTATCTCTCTCTACCTTTGGAAAATTCAATAATCAAAACAAATAAAGAATTTTTTGGTGTCCTATTAACAAACAGTGAGAGGGCTTGAGATGTCAAAATAATTGAAATTTCTAATCATGAAGACATGTTTGAAAGACAGGTTTACTATCTATTCCCTAAATTCATCACCCATTCTCTACTTCCAATCATTTGGTGTATAGTATACTGTAACCAGAATATCACTTCTGTTGCTTTTTTCATCCAAATACTCTTTGTAATGCTTGTTGGACACCTCTTCTTTCTGGATTTCTACCTAGGACCATATCTTTTTATATACCTATCATTACTACGTTTATCTCATCTACTTCCTTTTGCATGTGCTATACCCTTCAATTGTCATATTAAAAGAAGAATATATATCCTAACAAATTATAGTGATATTTAAAAGATATATTGGCCTCCTTATTTTTTAAATTAGTTTTTCAATTAAGCATTTATTTTCTCCTTTCCAACTTCTCCTCACTACCAAAAGAAAATCAAAAGTCTTGTAACAAATATGGATGATAAAGCTTAACTAATTTCCATATTGGCTATGTCCAAAAATATTTCTCCTTCTGCTTCTGTCACAGAAGGTAGGTAGCCTCAGTCCTCTGGAATGGTTGATTGGTCATTTAGGTGATCAGAGTTTTAAGTCTTTCAGAGTTCTTTGTCTTTACAGTGTTCTTAAATTATAAATTGTTTCTCTTACCTTTGCCTCTGTTTATACAAGCCTTCCCAGATTTCTCTGAAACCATCTCTTTCCTAATTTCTTATAGCATGATAATATTCATCTACATTCATATACTATTATAATTTCATCCATTTAGGTGTACTACCTAAATTTCTAGTTGTTTCTACAAAAAGAGCTGCTACAAATATTTTTTTACATATAGGACCTTTTCCTTTCTTTGATGACTTTGGGGTATAAGTCTAATAGTGTTATCACTGAGTTAAAAGGTATTGACAGTTTGTAGTAAATGGGACTTGTTCTAAGTTGCTTTCTAGAATGACTACCAATTCACAACTCTACCAACAGTGCATCAATGTGCCCGTTTTCATGCAAACTTTCCAACATTTGTCATTTCCTTTTTTGTCAGTTTTACCAAAAATGATCCTTCTGTTGCTTCATCTCCAGACTCCTCAGATGAGAAGAGAAGCCAAACCTTCCTCTGACCACATGCCTTCTACTCTGCCTTATGCCTTGCATCCCCTGCTGAGCAAACGATGCCCCCTGAGGGAAGGTGACAATGGATCCAGGCTGGGCATCTTTCATCTACCCCAAAGCAATGACTACCATATGTGCCAGCATAAGGCAATTTCCACCTCCTGCTGTCAGTCCCATCTCCCAACTGGGATGTGGAGAATCTCCAGTGCAAAGAGGAGCAAGCTTCCTTTTGATCTGAGGCCTTCCATCTCCTATTGCATCTGTCCTGAAGGGAAGAGGAAGAAGGAGAAGTTGGTGGGGACTTTCTCCAACTGCACCCTTTTCTACCTAATCTCCAACAGTCAAGGGAAGAAGAGTGGTGAGGCGGGGCCTCTCATCTCCCCATCTGTCTCCCATCTCACCCTGCACTTACCTCCAGCTTCCTTTGTGAAGAGGATTGGCCCTCCTCACTCAGTGAGGAACATTGGTCAGACCTGTCACATCCCAGTGATTCTGAACCCCATCTTCTACCCCCACTACTTGATTCCTTATCCCCATCCCCTGCATCCCTCCCACCTCAAAGTTTCAACCAAACACCCCTCAGCTCTTTCCTGCGCCTGTGGCATTCCTATGGAATGCCTATTTCATAAGCAAGAAACACCTTCATTCTAAATCTTTTCCTCTCCCACTCCTTCCGTCTAGCTCAGGGGTGGGGAACCTGCAGCCTCAAAGCCTCATATGTCCCTCCAAGTCCTCAAGTGTGGTCCTTTGACTTTCAGTCTCTGTCTACTGCTTCATACCGTACTGCCTGCAAGCATGCCCATGTCTTCTGAAAAAAAAAAAAAACCTCACTTGATCTTTCCATCCCCACTCACTATCTTTCTATAACTCTTCTGCCCTTTGTAGCCAAACTCTTTGAAAAGGCTCCATTTTCTCTTCTCTAGTTCTTGCTGTTCCACAAACATCATTCCATCTCTTGTCTCAAGACATTTTATCTGACTATCCCTCTGGCCTGGAATGCTCTGCCTCTCTGCCTTACTGGCTTCCATTAACTTCCTTTAAATCCCAGCTAAAATCCTATCTTCCATACGAAGCTTTTCCCAACCCTTCTTAATTCTCTGTTAATTATTTCCTATTTATCCTGTATATAACTTGTTAGTATATAATTATTTGCTGGTTCCCCCATTAAATTGTGAGCTCCTTGAGAGAAAGGACTGTCTTTGGTTCTTTTTATCTCAAGAGCTTAGCACAATGCCTGACAGAGATAATTTTAAACTGTTGATTAATTGTTTGACATTCTTTGTTCTGCTTCAGTATATATGTTAAGGATATTTGCCTTCCTACTCTTCATTTTCCATATAAAGTCACATTCAGTAGAGTCACAAATTTCTAGACAATTATATTCTTCGTGGTCTACATTAGATGTACTCCATTTTTGGCCAAAAAATCTGTCATTCCTGTGAAATATATGTGGTTATATCTACTATAAATATGGCTGACCCACATGTGGCATGGATATATCTGATCTGCAATTTGGCCTACACTGTCTCCAAGAGGATTGCAATTTCTGCCTTTGGAGAATAATATAGCCACTGCCTATAACCTAGTGGGAAAGGGATATACAGGATCCAAAAAGGCATTTCTCCTTCACTAGCCACATTCTTTGATCACCCTCAGAAGGGAGGGTAACAGTTAATTTTCTCTCACCAGTTGATGAATGTTAGTTACGCAAAAGACCATCAAAATAGCTAGTAAACCTTCTTATCAAGAAGAGTAGTAAACAGAAATCAAAGAGTTACGCAGATTAGGATGGAAAATAAAATACGCCAGAATAAATGAACTTTTTGATTTAGGAGAGAGATAAAACCTCAGCGCAAACAAGGAAAGAACTATCTCACTAGTGGGGAATTCACTCATATCATAGTCTCTAGGGTTGCAAATGCTGGAAATCAAGGGACATGTTGGGAACTGGCTTTTTCATATGTCTGCAGCTCTGAAGAAATGTCCAGTCTGCTGTTCAAAAGTTTGTGCTCTCCTCCCTCAACCTCCTCCTTGGACTTTCTCCAAAGTGTTCTCTAACAATATTAAGTCATGTCTTCTTCATTTATGTCATATACAATGTGAAAGGGGATTCAGCACACACATACACACACACACACACACACACACACAGAGCACAAAGTGTCACAGGGATGTCCTTTAGGGATCCAGCCAACTCTATGGGTGAGATATTATACATGTATCTTACATATGATCCAGAAATTCAGATTGTATTCTCTGACATCATCTTCATAACCTGCTATTCCTTTCCCATATCTAATACAGCACTTTTCTGATCCCACCTTAACTACTGTAACTTCTCTTTCTGAAGTCCCTACTTTAACTTTCCTTTCTGAAATCCATTCCTTTGCTTCTTGGAAATACTGACAATTATTTCATTATTGGGGTAGCTACATGGTACAATAGATAGAGGACCAGGCCTGGAGTCAGGAAGGATCATCCTTTATAGTTCAAATCTGGCCTCAAAAAACTTACTAGCTGTGTGACCCCTGGGCAAGTTACTAACCCCATTTGCCTCAGTTTCTTCATCTGTAAAATGAGCTAGAGAATGAATTGGCAAACCACCTTAGTATCTTTGCCAAGAAAGCCCCAAATAGGGTTATGAAGAATTAAATACAACTGAAAAATGATTGAAAATATTATCTATGATTCTAAGGCCTTCAATTTTCTTCCCAGCCTTCAAAACTCTTCTTTTAAGGGTTTCGTAATATAAATAAAATTAAATTAAAATGAATTTTGAAATTAAAATTTGAAAATTAATTAAAATGAAAGATCAAAAATGAATTAAATGGAAGACTGTCTACATCTGTTCATGAAAAGGATGCTTAGCAAATATCTAGGAAAAGACATGATGATCACAAAAACCAACACAGCTTCCTCAAAAACTTGTTATGCCTGGATAGCATCATTTCCTTTGTCAACAATGTTATTAAACTTACATTGGGGCAAAGCTATATCTATAACTTCCCTAGAGTTTAGCAAAGAATTTGACATCTTTCATGTTATTCTTGTTATCAAAAAGGGGGGAGGCAGTTTTTGGCTAGATCACAGAATAGTTATGTGATTTCAGAATTGGTTGAATAGTTCGACTCAAAAAATAGTTATTAATTATTCATAATAAGCTTGGAAGGAGGTCTCCAGGGATGGGCTCTTGGAATTTGTCCTTGACCATGTGGTTTTTAACCTTTTTATCAAAGTTAAAGATGATACAAAGTTGGGAGGAATAACTAACACACTGAATGTAACTGTCAGGATTCAAAAAGACTGTGACAACCTAGAACATGGGGATGAATCTGAGTAGCTAAAATTTAATCATCATAAATCGCTTGCATGCTTACCATCCTTCAAGGTTTTTGGAGCACGTTGCAAATATTATCTCATTTGATCCTTACAACAACCCTGGGAGGTAGGGACTATTATTTTTCCCAAATTACAGATGAGGAAACTGATGCAGGCAAGGGCTGAGTTATCCAGGATCACACAGCTACAAAATATCTAGGGCTATCTTTGAACTCAGGTCTTCTTTACTCAAAGTCCAGCAATCTATCCACTGCACCACCTAGCTGCCTATCTGACCAAGGATTTGGACTGCTATACTCTTGGGTTCAAGGAATTGACTCAGAAGTACAAATTGGGGGAAGTGGGTAGAGAGAAGCTTCTCTGAAAAATATTTTGGTGTGTTAGTGGACTTGAAACTCAATATGAGAAACAGTGTGATATGGCAGCCGAGAAAGTCAATGAAATTTTTATGTTAAAAGAGGTATGATGTCTAGGACCAGGATGGAGATGCCTCCTTCCATCTTCTTTCCTAGTCGGACCTTCAGTCTTGTGTTCAGTTCTGGACACTGGAAGGGAAGTACCTAAAAAGGACTATTGATTCTTAAAGTCATTAAAACCCTGCTCATATCTGCTAATTGTGAAGTCAGTATTATGCACATAAAAGACAAGATGAGCTTTTCCAAGGAAGTGATCTGAGATTGAAAGGAATAAGGATGCCATGACCAGTGAATAACAATGATGATAAATAACGGAAAACCCAATGTAGCACCATTTATTCATAGTAGGGTCATCTCTGAAGTATCAGAAAACCAAAATTTCCACATGTGCCTTGCCAGCGCAGTCTATTAGTCATCATTCCCTATGAGACTCAAGTCTTTGGTAAGCCTCTGACCACTTCATTCTGTCTGTCATACTACTGTACTCCCTCATCTCTGCCTAAATTCCTTGCCAGGAAGGGATAGGAATTGAGTTGGAGATTTATTCTGGGAACTAGGTCTTTGTGATTGTTAAATGATATGCTTGCTAATGGAACCAATGGCTCCTGAAAGCAAATTCCTCCTTTCTAATGTTTCATTTCTACTTCAAGTAAAAAGCTCAGTTAAAGGGACCACAGCCCCGTCAACGACAAAAGCAACATTGATATAGCACTTACAGTTTAAAAATATCTTATGTACATGATCATATTTGAACCTTACAAATTTCTGTAAGGTAAGTCATGCAAATATTATTGTTTCCATTTTACAGATGAGGAATCTAAGGTTCAGAGACAGATTATATACTTTTTTTAATACTGAGGAAAGGTAGCCATTAACACTTGGAAATTATTATCTAATCAGGCAATATGGCGGACTATTAGGATTCCATATTGCCAGAGGTATTCTGCTGGATAGCAGGAGTCACACTGGCAGGTGATAGAAGCTTCCCTCAAAGAAGGAACAGGAAGGTATGATTCAGGGAATGGATAAAAATTGGTAGGAAGGAAAACTAGGGCAAACAGTTTCCTACTTATGATAGGTCTGGAGTAAAGGCAAGAAGAAACAATCCCAACATATTGGGTCAAGGTAAGAGGGAGATCCACCCTCTGTATGTAAGGAATGGAGTAGGGTAGGTAGAGACGGAATAAATAATGTCAGCAAACCTAGTGAAGGCACTGGAAAGACCCAATCTCTGGGAAGTAAAATGGGTAGGGTGCATAGAGCTGGCATTCACCTAGACTGGAATAGAAAACTATACATCAGCCAGGAGTTAGCTATTTTATGAATCAATTCCTTCCCTACCTTTATACCCATTGTTTACTTCTGTAAGAACTGAGCATTTTCATCACACTGCCCAGAAATATTTGTGGGATTTTTTTTTTTACTTCAGTGGGGCCTAGAATTCTTATCCCCAAAGAAGGAATACTGAATTGATATTCTGAGAAGCAGAATTGTTTTTGGAATAATAGTAATTCCCAAACAATACTGCAACATAAAGTTGTGCCATGCTTTCATTTCATGAAAGGTTAAGAAATTTATCCAAGAGATGGAGTTAAAAATATTTCAGTGGCCATGGAAACTCATGCAATTTAAACCCCATTGAAAACCAAGGCTAGACTTGGAGAAAAGGATTGTACATCAAAGAGGTACTGAATATCCAGTGGGAGAAAAGTGTGCTTTCTTGATGAAAAATTAAAGAATACATGTCAAAATTCCATGAATTCAACATCAAACCATGTAAAACAATTGATTGCAGCAAGAGAAAAATATATATTTTAAAATTTTAGATGTAAAAATTTATAAAATTTATTATACATCAATAACTTTGAATATTTTACTTTGTCACAGTTAATTTGAACACTGCTGTAAGCAGCAAAGAATGAATCTAAATACCATGTAAATGTAATGACCAATTTTGGCCACAGAGAAAAAATGAGGAAAGGTACCTCCCTTCTTTCCTTGGGGAAATGGGGGAGGAGAGGGCTATGGGAATGGAATGGTACATACACTGTCCGTCTCAGTGCTACGTCTGTTGGTTTTAGTTAACTATTTTTCTTTATTATAAAGGAAGGCTCTTAGTTGGGGTGGAGGGAATATACAGAAATGGCTATGATGTAAAAAGAAGGGTCTCAATAGAGCTTTTCTTTCTTTTTTTAAGAAAATAGTAGAAGCAGGATTTGAACTAGATTCAGATCTTCATTCTCCAAGTTGAGCAATTTTTTTTAAACACCAAAAAAGAGAAAAGACAAAACTCACACTTCACAAAAATATTTCACCAACCTAACATCTCTTTGGGCTTACCACCTACTCTCATGATATGGTTGTGAAATAAATTCACAGTGTCTACCGCTAGCCAAGTAATTTCACTTGTAGAGATATACATTTAACTGGAATGCTACTTTAGAGAATGTATTAGCCTGATATTTAGCAACATTGGTATCCTCATAGTCATTTCTTTGTCCATATCTGCTTTTAAAAGAGTGAAATTTTTTTCAAAAAGAAAACAGAGGGAAAGACATTTGAGTTCATCACATGAGGATGAATCCAAGTAAGAATTCCTTCAGAATACAAGTGTGAAAAAGGCATGAAATTCAAATGGCATTTCGGTCACTTTGTGACCACTGCTGTGGTTCAGGCATTTTCAATCATGTCTGACTCTTCATGACCCCTTTTGGGGTTATCTTGGCAGAGATACTGGAGTAGTTTGCCATTTCCTTCTCCAGCTCATTTTATAGATGAGGAAACTTACACAAACAGAGTTAAGTGACTTGCCTAAGGTCACACAGCTAGTAAGTGTCTGAGGCCAGATTTGAACTCAGGAAGATGAGTCTTCCTGACTCCAGGCCTGGCACTCTATGCACAGGACCACATAGCTACCAGTATGTGACCATTTATGATCAGAATTGTCTTAATTTAATTTTTAACTATTATTTTTCAGTATTTAAGTATTTTTATGTTTTAAGTATTTGTTTATTTATTTCAAGTATTAAAGTTTTCCTCTGATAGAATATCATGCCCAGAGGTAAACCCAGGCTCTTACAGGCTAGGTGAGCCGAACTAAGCAAAGTCTACCATTTTGGAAAGGTTTTAATTATGGGTCCCAACAACAAACTGTATCTATTTTCTGAGGATCAGCCTACGGATGTACAGAGAAACTCGTTACCAGTAACCTGGCTAATTAGAGATGAATTCTTTTTCTTATGGTGATCCATGAAACAAAGAAGCTATAAAATGAGCCTTAGTCCTGCTTAGCCTCCCCTTCCACTTCTGCTATAACCATAGCAGAGCAGCAGAAAAGGGAACAGAGGTTGCTAAGAATAACGGTGTTTTTAAATTGTCTATAAACGTTAACTGTAAGGTACTATCAATGTCAAGCCACTGTCCAAAGGGCATATTACTGGAAGAAATGAATCTTATAATTCTTGATATTTCCACTGTTAATGAAACCAGGAAACAAAAGGACATTGAAACTAAATGGAAGAATGTTTCTCATGTTCTCCTTAAAGGGACAAAGAAGGGAGTTGGTGATTTTAAATTCATCAAGTATCCAAAGGCAACAAGAGATATCATTTCATGGGACATTAGGTCACCTTATATTACTTATATTACTCATGGCAAGTATTTGCAAAAAGACTATCATGAAAATCAATGTAATTTATATCTTAACATCAGTTCTAGAGGATGAAGAGGTAGAGAAATTCTAGGAAAAGCTTGACAAAAACCCATTTAAATTAAATCAACAAGTCATATGACACTTGTCTACTTCAATATAAAGGTGGATAAAAAGGAATTGGTAAACAAGTATTTGTGAACAAAAATATTTGCTGATTTAATGTATGTATATATAGAAAATATGGTAGAAAAGTAGAAAAGTAAGAAAAGGAGAAAAGACCAAGCGCTTATTATAGACTACCATGTATTTTTAAGAAAATAGTTAGGGGGAGGTGGAGTGCTAAACATTGCAAACCCAGAATAATATAAAAATTAAATCAATTATATTTTAATGAAAGGGTGTTAACTGATTAGTGATGTCAAGTATTAGTTAATTAAGATTAAAACAAAACTAGAAAATAAAAATGACAAAAAGAAAATGTATTTAATTAAAATAATTCCAACCTGATCAATTTTAAAAAGCTATTGATGCTAAATATCAATGGGCAGGGAAACGCACCCCAGCATTCATTATTTTTTTTTGTAATTTTTTATTTTAAACTTAAATACAAAATGAGAAAAGAAAAAATACATTGTCATGTGCACAAAAGATTATAACAGAAGATTCAATATAAAACAATAAATTTCCATTTCAAGAAAATCTACATAATAAATAGTGCACATAGTTTTCAAAGGCGCCCAGCTTTTCTTTGCTTCCTTGGTGGGTTTTTTTTGGTTCTCTGCTGGGCATTTTTACTTTATTTTTTCTCCTCCCTCCCTAACCCTAAAGAAAGCTACAATGAAGCATGGAGATATGTGTGTGTACATATGTACATATAGATCTATAAACATACACATATATGTACAAATATACATATATGTGTATATATACTCCATACACATATGTGTAAGACAGTATTCTACTTATTTCTCTCTGTTGTCTGTTTCTCTGAAGGCGGATGGAACTCCCTTCATAAGTCCAAGTCTTTCTATACTTTTCTAAATCAATCAGCTTATCATTTCCTGCACCACAGCAAAATTCTAACCCAATTGCATCCTACCTGAGAGATTGTCCATGAAAGTTTTTTCCCCTATTTTCTGCATTCCTTCAATAAAATATATGTTTTATTTATAAAAGAAACTTTCAATTTAAAATAATTGAAACTATCCTTTTTATATGCCAACAATGCTTTATCTTATAATATAGTTTGAGGTCTGATACTGCTGAATCTACTTCCTTAACATCTTTTTTCCTTGTTTCTTTTGAAGTTCCTAACCTTTTGCTCTTCCAAATAAACTTTATTATTTTTCTAATTCAGTAAAATAATTTTTTAGCAGTTTAATTGGAATGACATTGAAAAAATAGATTAGTTAGGTAAAATCATCATCTTAAAAATTAGGTTTTACCTACCCATGAACAATAAATATTACTTCAATTATTTAGATCTGAGTTTATTTGTATAAAAAGCATTTTATGTTTATGTTCATATACTTCCTGTGTGTTTTGGCAGATATATGCTCAGGCATTTTATACTGTTTAGGTAATTTAAATGGTCTAAAACAATATTGAATATGACTGACACATAGTATAGTTTTTTTATTTTTCACTTTTGATTTAATCTATTTTAACTTTAACTTTGTCTGAGACCATGATTACAATCCCTGCTTTTTTTACATCCTGCGCTTTATTTTATCCTTGTGTGTATCTCTTATTTTTTATTATGTTTCCTGAAAGCAACATATTGTTGAATTCAAATTTTTAATCCTCTATCCATTTCCGTTTTATGGGTAAATTTGTCCCATTCATATCCTAAGCAACACTTAATTGTGTATTTTCCTCCCGCCTTACTTCTACCTGCTACCTTGCCCTCCCATTCCTTAACCTACCCACTTCTCTGAAAGTCCCTTCCACATCCTCTCCCCCCACCCTGTCCCCTTGCCTTCTTAGTTCTTTCTGAATTTAGAAGACTTTTATACCCTTCTAGATTTATATGTTATTCTCTCTTTAACCCATTCTCAATGAGAGTAAAGTTCTAGCACCAACCGTCCTCCCCCTTACTAGCTTCGTCTGTTTCTTTCATCCTTTATTTGTATGAGATAATTACTCTCTCCCTACACTTTTTAGAATCATCCTATCCTCCTCAGCTCAGCCCTCACCTTTCTTTCAAACTGCCGCTGTCATGAAGATTCAGAGTCTGTTCAGATGGAAGAAGAATTCCCTATGAGTGGGGAGGTTCTCTAGATGCTTTTGTTTTTGTATAACTGTGCCATTTGCAGGAAACCACAGAACACTGCTCAACCTCCTCAATAAGATCTATAAGCACTCAAAGGAATTTGGCATAGGCTTCCATGAACTGAGGCAGAACCTAGAAAACAATGCACAAAATTACCGCAAGAATGGAACTGGAAAGAGCAACTGCAAAACAATAAAAAATGAATGGTGTAAAGTTACAAAGAACAAGTTGGTCCCCAACGAGGAGATATGAAAAGATACTTACTTACTCCTACTTCGTTGCAGAGGTGGGAGGTCCATGGTTGTGGCGCATGGCATAGATGGTCCAAATTTTTGATAATTCATTGGTTATACTGATTTTTTTTTCTATTCTTCCTCATCCTTTTTTCTTTTTAAAAAGTTCTTTGTTATATGGGGGAAAGGGAGATGGAGAGATTTAAAAGGCATTAATATTTTTTTTTTAAAAATAATAATTTAGCCTAATAACCCACATGGGAGGGGGAAAACCTAAAGGGATGAAAACTGTCTGTTATCCATACTATGGTATGTAGTTGTATGGATAACACACAGAGTTAGTCGATCAGATCATCCATCTTTGAGAAGAGAATACAAATGGACATGAGCCAGACCCAGAGTAAAAGGGAATGAGGGAGGTAAGGTGGATTTCCTCTGGGCAATTATATCTTTCTTTTAAGGACATCACTAAAATAAGGGCCATCTTTTCCAATACTAATATTCTCCACTGTTGTTGCATGATTACAATTTGTGTATTATGCTTCAGAAATTGAAGTTGAAGTTTACTCAAAGAGGAATGAAGAGGAATATAGTGGATATGAACAAGCAGAACACATTGCAATTGAGCAAATATGCAGAAGGATCTGTATAAAGGATGTTGTCAGAAAAAAAAAAATCCAAAAAAAAAAAGATGGATCACTCACATTGTAAAAGCAAGGAAAAACCAATGGACTACCTATGTGTCCCAGTGGTATCTATATTATAACAAGAGAATGAGAGGAAGGTTCCCAGAATGTCTATGGTGGATTTGGGAGGAGGATTTGGACAAGAGTACCTGAGAATGGGCCCACATGGATACACTGCAATCTGTATCATTGGAGGGAGTGACCGTATCACTGAAACCACAGATTCATTTGCATCTTGGAGTATTCAAAGCATTGATTTTATGTAACTAAAGCGTGATCATGGTGAAATTCAGAGATAAGGTTTGTCCAGATCTCTTTTTTTGTATCCTTAGTAGCTGCATGTCGCAAATATGCAACTAAATTTAAATATAAATTTACTTGCCAAATTGACATTCCCCATTGTATTTATCCATTAAGCACACCCATGGCCTTCCTTCAGGAACTTGGACTACGGGAAGGAATGCTTTGGCCCTGAAATATGGAGTGATAGGCGGAGGAAAGCCTTGGTAGTAGGTTTCTATTAACCAGTCAATCACTGGATGTCTTAGGGTCTTTGATGCAATTTTCTGTGATCGAGATTAGGGTGTTAGTGAAGAACAAAGATGATCTCTTGTCTTAGTGGAAGAGAGAGTTCAAAGAAATAAGGAATATCCGACTGCCATGGGCTTTTAGCCTTCCCACTAAGTCTCCAGTAAAATTACCACATTTGCTGACTATTTCTTCTCCTGTAGTTAACCAATGCTACTCAGACATACAACTAGTTTTTGTTTTTTGAAATAGGAACCAAAATGGTTGGGAATATAGGTTAATGCAGTACATCTGTGACAGCACAGAGACCAGTCCTACCATGGAGGCAATTAGCTAGCAGAGAGTTTAGAAGATTGAGAAGGTAGACCCTTAGCAAGTAGCACCATAGTGACAGAACCCTGGGGGTAACAGCCCAGGGACAGTTGTATGCTGTAACAGCAACAATCATCAGGAGGAGAAAATGTAATTCCCTTCCTCCCAGTTATTGGTGCCCTAGTTCTAAGTTCTGTTTGCCATGAACTAGTTTCAGCTCTGATACTAATGATTATGAGTTGAGTTTATTATTTATTATGGGTTGAGTTTTATACATTTTCAAGCTCTCTCATCATAGTAATTTAGGATTTAACTAACTATGCGGTCCCCTGGGCCACTGTCTGAGGAAGGCTTTTGAGTTCTGGAATGATGATACCAGCATGGTTAGGACAACTAAGGAGCACAGTCCTAAAACAGAGTGGTCTGGGACTAAAATTAATGAAGCATCAGCTTAGAGAAAAATAAAAAATAAAAAAACTCTAGGAAAAGTGGAAAATATGACTCAAAGCAATATTCTCCCCTGGAATTACTGATTTCCTTAGACTAAAACAGAAAGCAAAAGAATAGCCAGTGAGAAGCTCTAAGATAGGCAAGAATTCCTGTTGGCCCAGAGACTGCTTCAATCTGAAAAGCTAGCATCCTCTTCTTCAGCAGAAAGGTGTTGCAGAAATTGGATCTAATCCATATCTGTTCTTCCAGTGGAGGACAAACCTTTCCCTCAGACAGGACAATTTGATCACATGCCTCACCTTAGGGCATTCAGGGCTAACCCTGGTAAAATGTCACAACTGATTCTGATTAAAAGGAAAACATTTAATAATCCTCCCCAAAGCGGGAGCCGAAAGGAAACCATGGCAGTAATAATTGAATTTGGGCCAATGGCTCATCTTCCCTGGCCCTCTCTCTCCAAAGAGCTGATCTTTTGTTTGTTGGAATATAGTGAAAATAAGTTCAATCATTCTTCTTGGGTTCCCATTACCAGAGTACAAAAAACAAATAAAAAAGGTTTGCTTTAGCTTTCAACTGAGTTGAAACATTTTCTGTATTACTCACGGATGTTAAGAATCAACTCTCTTTCAGAGTCTTTCCAAATGCTTCCTTACCCTGCAGGTAATTAAATGTACCAGTTCGGTAACTCCTCCTCCCCCACAGTATGGATTGTAGTCCAAATTGTAGTCAACTTGCTCCTGATTGGCTAGTTTTTAAAGGGACCTCCCCTTCCTGGAAAATCATATAAAATACATTTATTTATACTTAGTCGGAAGCTCTTTTCCCTCAAAGATCTTTTCTGTTTCCAGAACTTTTACTTTGTGGAGATGACTTCCAAATCTATGTATCCAGCTTCAGTGCTGGTCCTTCAATGACCAATTTCCACCTACTTGTATGACATCTCTGTTTAGAATTCAATGTGCCTCCGGAGAAACTTGTCATTCTCCTTTCTGCTCCTGGCTCCTTCTCCATTTGCCTTCTTCTGTTTCCCAGTCTTGAAAACTTGAAATCATTTTGGATTCTGTCAGTGAATTCATCAGTCAGCCAACAAACATTTATTAAGCTCCACCTGTGTACTAGACACTGTGCTGGGCATGAGGGCTACAAAGAAAAAAGTACCTTAGAGGAACTTTCATTCTATTGAACATGCACAAATATGTACATTCCACATGGATACAAAAACCATTGCAAGATCACTTTTTGGCAGAAGGCACTAACAGGGAGGAGATCAGAAATGGTTTCATGTGGAAATAGCTCAGGAGCTGAGTCTTAAAGGGAACTAGAAATTCTAGGAAGAAGAAGTGTGATTCAGGTATGCAGGACAGCCAGTGCAAAGGTGCAGAGAGAGAGAGGATGGATTTCCATGTATGAAGAACAGTAAAAAGGCTACTTTGACTAGACCAAAATGTATATTAAAGGGAGTAATGTGTAATAAAGCTGGAAAAATAAGTGGGGAAATCCTTTCATTGCCAGAGGAATTTATATTTGATCCTAGTGATAGGAGGGAGCCACTTGAGGTTACTAAGTAAGGGAATGACATGGTTAGACCTGTACTTTAAGAAAATTATTTTGGCAGATGTGTGAAGGGTGGATTAGAACGAGGAGAGGCTGGAGGCAGGGAGGACATTTAGGAAGGTGTTAGAATAAATCCAGCAAGAGGAGATGGGACTATCCCAATAAAGTCAAATATATGTCCATCCTTGGTAGGGTTTGGATACAGGGAGAGAAGGGGGTCAGGCTACATTCCAGATGACTGTACTTTTCCTGCTACTGCCCTATGACACTGAGAAAGAATGAGAACTGAGGCTTCTGCCTTCTTTCCCAACCAAATTTCCCTTGGTCTCTGTTGGGACCCCAACACTAATTGCTTGTCAATTCCTGACACTCTCATTCCTCCATGGGCCTGACTGAGCTATTTTAGGAGAGACAAAAAGACAAAATTTTTTCAGCTTCTATGCATTTAATTGCTCAACCACAGCTTGCATTTCATTCCCTCAGATTTTCAAAGGCAAAGCAGAACTATTTATATTGTACTACAAGGAACTAAGAGCCTAAGTCCTTCCATCTAATGAGATATAGGGGAGAAGGAAGGATTGGATTCCTTTCTGCATGTGGTTACCTATGTTTAACACATACTTTAGGTTTAGAATTAAAAATATGGTACTATTTCACAGATGCCAAATCCCAATTCCTGGAGTTTTTTGTTTTGTTTTGTTTCCAGATGAGATTTTTCTATATAATGAGTCACCACTTCCCACTGAGCATTTGATCCAGCAGCTGGACACTGGGACTCTGACCTCAATTCTGCTGCATGCTATGTGTGTGACTGGAGCGAATCAATTCCACTCCCCTGGGCCTTAATGCTTTGAAATGGGAAGGATCCTTCCCCAACCACAATGGAAAAGCATTTGACATGAAGTTAAGAGAGGTAGATTTGAATCTTACATCCAAACTTCTTAACAGTATGATAGAGAGTGAGGAAGACTCTCTAAGCCTGGATTCTTCATCTGTAAAATGGAGATCCTAAGGCTTCGCACTACCCATCCCACTTGGATAGAGTGGAATTTTGTTAGGATTTTTTCTAACTCTATAAAACAATTTCTTGGGGAATTTGATTATTATGACACTGAAACATATATGTATTTAAAGCCAAGAATGCGAATAATGTAAACAGGGAGAAAGACTGATAGCTGTGCCTTCTTCAGCTAGTTTTGTTCCTTATTCTAGCTTCATTTTCATGACATTTTGGGAGAATGTTGGATACCAGGAGAAGCTTGATCTTCTTGGCCCCCCATATAACTCCTCTGGGTTTAGAGGATCAGACTCTCCCAAATGGGCTTGATAGAGACAGTCATAATTAGGAACTGAAAAAGAGTTAAAAGGGATTTTCTAATCCCAAGTCACAAAGCTGTTTAGGACCAAGGCTATTAAGTAGATACCAGCAAACAGGCAAACAAAAGAATGAAAGAATGATGAAAAAAATTTATTAAGCACTTACTGTGTGCCAGACACTGTACTAAGGACTGAGGATAAAAATATTTTTAAAGCCCTCATGAGCTTATATTATTATAGGGGAGTGATGACTAGAGCCGAGTATTTTCTTCTGGGAAGGTGTAAAGTGGGACCCCCACATTAAAGTGAAGGAAAGTAGATGATAGCAATGACTGAGTCATGAAGTAGAAACATGGTCTATGGGCTAGGTCCTGTCACCAATCAGCTGAAGCCAATTCTAGAGAGCTCCAAAAATGGTTGAATTAACTTCCTGAGGGACTGGGGTCTAGGTTCTGGAAGGCCAGATGTTTAGCTGTAGATCTCAAGTCTGGTGTGGAATGTCCTGGTCCAGGCAGGGAGGAATAAGTAAGTGGGTGGTGCAGTGGAGAGAGCACTAGTGCAGGAGTCAGGAGGACCTGAGTTCAAATCTCACCTCAGACACTTGACACTCACTAGCTGTGTGACCTTGGGCAAGTCACTTAACCCCAATTGCCTCATTCTGGGTCACCTCCAGTTATCCTGATGAATATCTGGTCACTGGATTCAGATGGCTCTGGAGGAGAAGTGAGGTTGGTGACCTGCACAGCCCTCCCTCACTCAAAACAAAGCCAAGTGCAAGTCATGTCATCATTTCTCTGATGGCACGGTCTTCTTTGGCAACAAAGGATGAACTCACACAATGTGAGGGTCCCACTTTACACCTTCCCAGAAGAAAATACTCTGCTCTAGTCATCACTCCCCTATAATAATATAAGCTCTTGAGGGTTTCACAAGCAGAAGGTAAGCTAGCCTAAGGTGGATGGTTGAATGAGGGTGTGAAACCAAAACTTAAGAAAAGATTTAGTCTGGGAGTTTGACTGGCTGGATGGGAGAGCTCAAAAGTCTCAACAAGAACCTACAAGCACTATAGTTTACTGTGAGAAGGTGAGACTTTCTAGTCACTGCACTCCAGAGCATAGTAGCAGAGAGTAGCACTTGATTCTTAAAAGACTAAGTGGCTCTGAAGAAACTAAATAACTGAGGCCTGAAAGATATTAGCAAAGAATAGTTCTGAGACCATCGGAGATTTTCAGCAGACCAGATCAACAGAGAGCAACTTGATGACATCACTGAAGGACATGAGTACATTGAAGAATTGGACTGTGAACTACCCTGGCCCTGAAGATACCTAGCACTCATGTCCTTATGCGTATACCCTCCGTCAGTGTGCCCTGACCACATGAGCTCTAGGCAGGTGCTACTTCATATATGTTCCCTGGTCACAAGTATGATATGTTGAAAAGAGCACTGGCTCTAGAATCAGAGGACCTGAGTTCAAATTCAGCTTCTGACCCATTCTATTAACATGACTTTGGGCAAGTCACTTCATCCCTTAGGTCCCTAGAAACAAGAGAATGGGCTGGATGGTGTCTAAGCTCTACCCTTCTGGCTCTGAATCTGTGTTCCTATAATCCTATGCATTCTCTACTTAAATGCTACCCTGTGTATTTTCCCTGCATGTGTGATCTCCTTCATTGTTGGTATGGTAAACCATGGGAGAGTGTAGCACATATGGCCATGTTCCTCAAAGTCTATTATAACAGATAGTATGTCATAGTGCGACTCAGGATATCTGCATACTAATCTTACCTCTGATACTTTAGCTGTATAATATGGTTACCTAGATCTCTCTAAGCTTCACTTTTCTCATCTATAAAATGGGGATAGTAATACCTATAGTACTGATTTTGTAGATTTATTGTGGGGATCAAATGAGATAATATGTGTAAGACACTGTGAAAACTTTAAAGTACCATGCAAACATTGGTGATCATCATTTTTATAATGATCATTTGACTAAATGTTTTTGAACTAATGTATCCTATAGTTGACTTGTAATAGTAAAACCATCAGTAGGGACTCATCAACTAAATTTTTTTACATGGGTTTTCACCCACAGAGGAAGCTTTGGAGCAAGCAGGAAAGTGCAATATTTGCTAAGGGCTAAGTACTTTACAAGGAAAAATAAACTAGAGGCAGGTAGGCAGCACCAGCCCTGGAGTCAGGAGGACCTGAGTTCAAATCCAGACTCAGACACTTACTAGCTGTGTGACTTTGGGCAAGTCACTTAACCCCAATTGCCTCGCCTCCCCCCTCCAAAAAAAACTAATAGGGCAGTATCCATTCTTGCAATGATTGAAACACAGAAAGTTATTATCTCAAAGTGTAGTAAATCACTTACACAGTCAAGATTTGAAATTGAGTGTTCCCTACGTTTGGCTAACATTTATAAAGTTTTTACCAACCACTATCCTCTCACAAATCCTACAAGGTAAGTAACACAGGGGCTCCTAGGTGGCATAGTGGATAGAGCACCAAGCCTGGAAGACCTTGAGTTCAAATATGGCCTCAGACACTTCCGAGCTGTATAACCCTGGGCAAGTCACTTAACCTTGTTTGCCTCAGTTTCCTCATCTGTAAAAGGAAATGGTAAACCATTCCAGTATCTTTTCCAAGAAAATCCCATGGACAGCATTGGCCTGCTAAGGTCCATGGGGTTATGAACAATCAGAAATGACTCAACGACTGAATAAATGAACACCTAAAGAAACCTCCCTAAAAGGAGGTATAGACTCAAGTGTAGAGGCTGCCCTTTGGGACCATGAAGAGCTAGACACAACCAAATTTAAAAAGAAACACAAAAACGACTAAATAACAAAAAAGTAACACAGGTAATCTTACTTTCTTCCCATTTTACAGATGAGGAAACTGAGGTTGAAAGAAACTCACTCTCCCAAGGTGTCATAGTAAGTAGCAGAGCTGAGATATAAACTCAGATCTGCTCATTACAAATTCACCATTCTTTTCTTATTGGGGCCATACAACACCCAGTCTGACCGCTGGGTAAATTCCCATGGTGACAGAGTGCTAGAAGAGTTTTGGAATTGACAGACCACGGCTGCTCTTTCTTTGCCCATAAAAAGTACAGCTTATTCCACAGGTCACTGGGCAAGTGGCCAATAGTCCCCTCTCCACTCCTCTGTTTCCCCTGTGATTTATCCGGCTGTATTCAGCTGCTCTGGATTGTGCTTACTTCTCAGAAACTCGAAATAGCCATTTGTGATGTTTCCATGTGGTATCCACATATGTTTGTGCCATCATCTATTTACTTAAAATGCTCCCTTCAGTGGGGGTGGCCTCCTCAGATAAATATTTGGTTGAGGAATGCCTCAGGGGACAGAGTCTTGCTTCCTTATGCTTCTCTGACAGCAAAACAAACCATAAGCATTACATGGGTCCCTTTGCAAGAGAGAAGCTACAAAAAGTCTGCGTCAAAATGATGCAAACTTAGGAGGCATTTTCTGTAACATCCCATCTGCCCCAAATTCTGACCAATAAAATACATTCATATGAAAAGAAAAGAAACCAACAATAAAAAGACTGGGCTGACCTTTTGATAAAAAGCCAGTGCTGGAAGAACAACTGGGAGAACTAATTGAGTGGCGCAAAAACACACACCAACTTGAACTGCAGAATTGCTTCACAAGGATTCTTCCTCTCCTCCAGTTACAGAAAAATAAGTTTTCATCTTGAATGTCTTCCCTCCCTAACTTTCTAGAAAGAATTGGATGTTCCCTGCGTCAGACATCTGTGGTACCAAAAAACTTGCAGTCTTGTGAAGTGACAGGGTATCCTAGAAGTCCTTGTGCAGTTTTAAGATTTGGGGGAGGGGTACCCAGTATTTTTGGCCAGCTCTAATTTTCAGTCAGTTCTTATGCTGAACTGAAAACTGTCTGCAATGGGTGACCTTTGTTGGGGCAGACATGATAGTAGCATCCCATGAGTTCAGGTTCAATTTTAGGGTTAAATGGGGCACTCATAACTCATCAAATGGTTAGCAAAAGGAGATTTGCTTTGCTCCAACATAGAAATGATATTCAACAAGGATATAAGGGCTCTAGCTCTTCTAGACAACCCACCCCCTTGTCTCCATAAAGGCAGCTAGAATGTTAGGCCTGCCACCTAGAAGATTTGTGTCCAAGGCTATTCTCAGATACTTACTAGTCTCGTGACCCTGGGCAAGTCACTTAACCTCTGTCTTCTTCAGTTTCCTCAACTGTTAAAATGAGGATAATAATATCACCTGTCTCCCAGGGTTGTTGTGAAGATCAAATGAAATATTTTTAAAGCTCTTTACACCAGGCCTAGCACACAGTAGGTGCTTAATAAATGTTGTTCTCTTGCCTTCCTCTTCCTTGTAGAAATAGATCTGGAAAGTAAAGCAGGGTTTGGTGACTCAAGTCATCTTCAGACATCCACCAAGTTGGAGGACCATTGATTCCATGTAGGTGGGACTTTTTATGATCTTAGGAGACCAGGAAGGGATGTCAAGGGTGGTTCTAAAAACAGCTTTGTTGCTTTTTAGGGAAAATTAACCTTATCCTGGGGGAAATGGTGAGGGAGACCCTGATCCTATCATAGTCTCCTCTATAATCATCAGCCTTTGCTTGAAGAAAACCCGTGAAGAAAATCCCCTTAAACTCCCAAACAACCTACTTCTCTTTTGTATGTTTCTAACTGGTAGCAGGCTTCTTTATATCAAGCCTAAATCTATCCTTTTGAATCTTCCACCTAATGCTACCTAGTTCTACTTTCTAGAACCAAGCAGAGCAAGTTGAATCCTTTTACTATATGGTTGTGTTCGTCCTTCATTGCTAAAGAAGACCGTGCCATCAGAGAAATGATGAGATGACTTGCACTTGACTTTGTTTTGAGTGAGGGAGGGCTGTGCAAGTCACCAGCCTCACTGCTCCTCCAGAGCCATCTGAATCCAGTGACCAGATATTCCTCAGGATAACTGGAGATGACCCAGGATGCACTGGGAGACCTTGGGCCATTTAAGCCAAGGTCTTTGCAGGCACTGACTTAGGGTGAGGTAACGCCCATTCACTGAATAGGCCTGTTTAAGAAGTAGCCAGGGCATGACCTCTTTAATGTGGCCAAGAAAAAGAAAGACATCAGGTTAGGTGGGAAATAGCAACAGTTACTATTGATAATCACTATAAAAACTAGCAGGGTCCAGAACAGCCCTTAGGCAAGGGCCCATTGGCATCCCAGTTTCAGAGTGCAGTAGGTTTAAGGTTTTTGGAGATGCCAGGACAGGACAGGACAGGACAGGACAGAACAGAGCATGGGAAGGGAAGGGAAGGGAAGGGAAGGGAAGGGAAGGGAAGGGAAGGGAAGGGAAGGGAAGGGAAGGGAAGGGAAGGGACTTGTAAAACCCAAGTCAACTGGGCATCTTTTGGCCATCCAAATTTACCATCCTTTGGAGAAGAGAAGGAAGGAGAGGGGAGGCAGACAGGAGAGGAGGAGCTGAGTTGCCCAGCTAGCTGGGTCCCCATTCAGCCAGCTGCATCTACTCACAGGATTGTGTTCGTCCTTCGTTGCCAAGGAAGGCCATGCCATCAGAGAAATGATGACATGACTTGCACTTGACTTTGTTTTGAGTGAGGGAGGGCTGTGCAGGTCACCAGCCTCACTTCTGCTCCAGAGCCATCTGAATCCAGTGACCAGATTGAATACCTGAAGACAGTGATCATATCCCCTTTAGATCCTTCATTCTCCAGGCTAAACATTCCCAATTCCTTCAAATGATTTGAATACAGCATGATATCAAGGCCTTTAATCATTTTGGTTGCTCTCCATTTTGTCATTATCTTTCCTAAAATTTGACTTCTAGAAGTGAACATAGTACTCTAAATGTGGTCTGACCAGGGTAGAGTATGTAGTAGAACCAACACCCCCATAGTCCTGGATATTGTTGCTTCTTTGAATGTGTAAGATCACATTCAGTTTTTAGGCTATCACATCACACTGTTGGCTCACTGAATTTACAATCCTCTAAGACCCCCAGATCTTTTTCTGGCAAACTACTGTGAAGTCATGCTTTCCCCACCGTATACTTAATGAAGTTAATTTTTAGCCCAAGTGAAAAACTTCCGATTTCTCTATATTAAATATCATCTTACCTATACTCAGTCAAATATTGTAGCCTATCAGGTTTGTTTATGTATTTGTTTTGGATCCTGACTGTCATCTAACATGGTAGCTATCATTACCACCTTTACGTGATCTACAGAATTGATCAAATAGGTTATCTGTGTCTTAATCCAAGGCATTGATAAAAAATGTTCAATAGCATAGACTGAACACATATTCCTGGGACATTCTACTGGATACCTCCTTCCAAGTTAACCTTGAATTATTCATGACTACTTTTGATATCTCATAATTTGAGTCAACTGAACTGTACATAAAGTTAACCCACATCTCTCCTTACCATTCACAAGAAGAGCATGAGAAATTTGGTCAAATGCTTTGCCAAAATCTAGGTAAGCCAGTTTCCTTGTTCCACCAGTTTAGTTTGTCTGAAGTGGCCTGTTCATGATCAAGTCTGTTCTTGATCATCTCCTGCTGCCTAACATTGTCTTACTGGTCATATCACAAACTCATATTTAACTTGTAGTCATCTCATGCACACACACACACACACACACACACACACACACACACACACACACACACACACACACACACACACACCTTCCCTCGGATCTTCATCACATGAAATGCCATCCAACTAAGATTAGACAGTATGACTTCTAAAGGCCATTCAAGCCCTGAAATTTTGATTCCTTCAAGGCTGAATTCAAGACACACCTCCTCTATGGAACCTGCCCTGTTTATTCTGATTCCCACAGATCTCTCCCTTCCTTGAACTCCTTTTAGCCTCATTGTCAGCAGCCACACTACTTAGCACTCAAATATTTACTGTCTTTTGATATTCTCTAATCAATACAAGTATATTAGTCTTTTCTCTCCAGTTGGAATGAGTTTAAACTCTAGTTAAAAGAGCAGGGATGTGCCTTCTAATTTTCTTGTATCTCTTGCCATACCCCCCACACAAGGGTGGAATACAAATAGAAGTATGCCAACAAATGTTTAACAACTGGTCCTCCAAAAAAAATGTACAATGTAATAATAGCTAACATTTAAATAGCACCTACTCTGTGCTAAGCACTTTACAAATCCTCTTTTCAATTCTGACAACAACAACTTTGAGGTAGGCAGTATCATTATCTCCATTTTACAGTTGGGGAAACCAAGGCAAATAGTAGTTAAATTATTTGCCCAAGGTTACACAGTTTGTGTCTGATGCTGGATTTGAACTCAGGTTTTCTCAGGTATCTCCAAGGGAAGAACACACTTTTAAGTTTAATGTGCATGATTGATGTTTTCTTCATGACTTTCTTAAATCTGTATAATTAACAGAACAGTAAGTCAAGTCCTGATTTGTATCCTTTGCTGTCTCCAAGGTGTAATGCTCACCCTGAAAATTTAACGATCTACTTGCCTGCTGGTTAGAGATGGCTCCAGTACATCACCAAGTGCACAATAAAGTCCCGATTAGTAGGAATAACAAATCCTCTGAAGTGGTCACATAATAAAAATTCACACCATACATGCCCATTGGGCTGGAATTAATGATGATATTTTATAAAATTATAATTTCAAATAGCACAAATTTGAATACATATGATCATTTCACAGGCTCAATAAATTATTGATTATTGAGCCTCAACTTTCTGACCATTTTCTTGAAGAAGTATTAAGGATATTTGGAAGCAAATAGTGTCTCTCATCATCTCAGAAGCAAATTTTTTCTCTTCATCTTTTTGTCAAAGATATTAAATATCACAGCACTTTTCCAATTCAACCAGAAAATAGAGATTATCCACATGATCTGGAGTCTCAGAGGTCAGAGGCTAAAACGGCTTACTGCCAGGCAGTATACTTGGTGCTGATTCAAGCTCTTGCATCCACTTGCTGCAAACCTGAGGTTTTGTTTTTTTTTTTAGTTTCATTAACATGGCTTATTAGGTTGCTTACAATAATTTGTTATCGCACTGAACAATCACTGTAAAAGTCCTAATCCCTGCACAGGGGAGATGACATGAGTCAATGGATTAAATATAGAACCATGGGAACTGAGTTCTTGTCTCTATTATGTAACTTCCCATCACCTTGATTTCCTCATATGCAAAATGGAAATGATTATATTGGCTTTCTTCCTATAGGTTTTATAGGGATTAGTTAACAAATGATTAAGAAGAGTTCTCCAAATGTAAAGTCTCCATTCTGGTTGAGGTATTTAGTTTGGTTTGCCCACATAAAATAGTGTAAACGTGTCCCATCCGATGCCAGAGAGCTGCAAAGTGCTGTGCTGAGATGGAGGAATGGCATTATCAGTTAAAGGTTTGCTTTCAGGACTTGTTAAATGATAATTATCATCAAGAATATAATTTCAAAGTCATATAACTGATGAAAGCTGATGACTTTGTTATTTCACTACTCAGGAATCATCTCTGAAGCCAGAAGCTCTGACTCAAATAACACTCTTTTCAAAGTACTTATTAAGTTCCTGTAGTATGCAAAGCACTGTTGTAGGAATTCTGTGTGTGTGTGTGTGTGTGTGTGTGTGTGTGTGTGTGTGTGTGTGTGTAAGGGCGGAAGGGGCAGGAAGCAGAGCAAGGGAGATTGAAGAGAAGGAGAGAAACAAAAATGAGTCCCATCGCCCCTGCTTTCACAGAGCTAGTTAGAGAGATGACATATGCACAAAGATGAGGTAGATAGTGAAAAGGCAGGAAAAGAGGTATAAAACACTATTATGGCATCGGTTCCTATGGTGGGAGCCAGGCACTTCCCTCACAAGAGGGGAGAAATGAGCTTAGCTGGCCGAATGCAACTCTTGGCCTTAATCTATAACATATACCATCCTGCAAGCTCTGGCATAGAACACACGTATGTGTCTGTAGAGTCTAGGAATATACATTCATGCTTCTTGCCTTCTTCAAGGAGGAGAAGATCTGAGCATATACATGCTATTCAAATTCAAACTGCATATCTCCATTGGGCTGGAATCAATGACCATATGTCACATAATTATAACTTCAAATACAGTAGTGTGAATTGGAATACAATGATCACTTCATGGGATTCATTATTCCCATTAATCCAGACCTGGCTTTTTAAGAAAGATCCAGGAATAGAAAACGCAGCTACAACCGATCAAACAATCAGCATGCGTTTATTAAGCCCTTACTTTGATGTAGCCACTGTGCCAGGCACTGAAGAGACGAAGAAGATGAAAATAATCCCTGCGTTCCAGGAGTTCACATTCTAGCAGAGGAGACAAGAAGTACACAATACAGCTTAGGTAATCCTAGAGGGATCCCTGAACTTCAGTGTTCTAACCTCTAAAGTGGAGACAGTAATTTCTGCGCGATGAATTTCACAGTTGTTGTTGTCTCAAAATGAGACAAGGTATGGAAACGTTAAAGTATTATATGAATGTCTGCTATAATTATTTTAAATAATATCTTATTTTCCCCCCAATTACATGTAAAATGATTTTGGGGGCGGAGCCAAGATGGCAAAGTAGAAAGCCGCACATACACATAGCTCCGAGCCCACAACCCACAGAAGGGCTACAGGGGAGCAATTCACGGCGAATTCTGCACCCAGAGGCCGCGGAACATTGGAGCGAGGGAGATTTCTGTTCCGGAGAGACCTGCAAACCTCTCGCAAAAGGTCCTTCGCACTGCAGACGTGGAGCCCAGCCCCGACCTGCTGGGGCCGTGGCCGCAGCACCAAGAGAAACAGATCCAAGCAGGCTTCAGGGACGGGATCTCTAGCGGACGCACAAGTCCCTCCACCCACAGGTGACAGGGGTCGGTGAGAGAGTCTCTTTGGCGGGTCGAGAGGGGAGTGGGGTGCCCCCATAACTCAGGCCCTCCCCCCCCCCCGGGAGGTAGAAGCTGAGAGGCGGCTGCAGACAGGGGCTCCCCAAGCAGGCGGGAGCCTGGATCCATTGTGGAAGGTCTGTGCATAAACCCCCTGAGGGAACTGAGCCTGAGAGGTGGCCCTGCCCCGACCTCAGCACCGAAACTTAATCTCATACCGAATAGCAGCCCTGCCCCCGCCAAAAGCCCTAAGGCTGGAAGCAGCATTTGAATCTCAGTCCCCAAACGCTGGCTGGGAGGATCAGGAGGCGAGGTGGGTGTGAGGAGAATATTCAGAGGTCAAGTCACTGGCTGGGAAAATGCCCAGAAAAGGGAAAAGAAATAAGACTATAGAAGGTTACTTTCTTGGTGAACAGGCATTTCCTCCCTTCCTTTCTGATGAGGAAGAACAATGCTTACCATCAGGCAAAGACACAGAAATCAAGGCTTCTGTGTCCCAGCCCACCCAGTGGGCTCAGGCCATGGAAGAGCTCAAAATGAATTTTGAAAATCAAGTTAGAGAGGTAGAGGAAAAGCTGGGAAGAGAAATGAGAGACATGAAGTCAAAGCATGAACAGCAGATCAGCTCCCTGCTAAAGGAGACCCAAAAAAATGTTGAAGAAAATAACACCTTGAAAACTAACCTAACTCAATTGGCAAAAGAGGGTCAAAAAGCCAATGAGGAGAAGAATGCTTTCAAAAGCAAAATTAGCCAAATGGAAAAGGAGATTCAAAAGCTCACTGAAGAAAATAGTTCTTTCAAAATTAGAATGGAACAGATGGAGGCTAATGACTTTGTGAGAAAGCAAGATATCACAATACAAAACCAAAAGAATGGAAAAATGGAAGATAATATGAAATATCTCATTGGAAAAACAACTGACCTGGAAAATAGATCCAGGAGAGACAATTTAAAAATTTTGGGACTACCTGAAAGCCATGATCAAAAGAAGAGCCTAGACATCATCTTTCATGAAATTATCAAGGAAAACTGCCCTGAGATTCTAGAACCAGAGGGCAAAATAAATATTCAAGGAATCCGCAGAACACCGCCTGAAAGAGATCCAAAAAGAGAAACTCCTAGGAACATTGTGGCCAAATTCCAGAGTTCCCAGGTCAAGGAGAAAATATTGCAAGCAGCTAGAAAGAAACAATTCAAGTATTGTGGAAATACAATCAGGATAACACAAGATCTAGCAGCCTCTACATTAAGGGATCGAAGGGCCTGGAATAGGATATTCCAGAAGTCAAAGGAACTAGGACTAAAACCAAGAATCACCTACCCAGCAAAACTGAGTATAATACTTCAGGGGAAAAAATGGTCTTTCAATGAAATAGAAGATTTTCAAGCATTCTTGATGAAAAGACCAGAGCTGAAAAGAAAATTTGACTTTCAAACACAAGAATGAAGAGAACCATGAAAAGGTGAACAGCAAAGAGAAGTCATAAGGGACTTACTAAAGTTGAACTGTTTACATTCCTACATGGAAAGACAATATTTGTAACTCTTGAAACATTTCAGTATCTGGGTACTGGGTGGGATTACACACACACACATGCACACACGCACACATACATAGAGACAGAGTGCACAGAGTGAATTGAAGAGGATGGGATCATATCTTAAAAAAAAAAATGAAATCAAGCAGTGAGAGAGAAATATATTGGGAGGAGAAAGGGAGAAATTGAATGGGGCAAATTATCTCTCATAAAAGAGGCAAACAAAAGACTCATTAGTGGAGGGATAAAGAGGGGAGGTGAGAGAAAAACATGAAGTCTACTCTCATCACATTCCACTAAAGGAAAGAATAAAATGCACACTCATTTTGGTAGGAAAACCTATCTCACAATACAGGAAAGTGGGGGATAAGGGGACAAGCAGGGTGGGGGGGATGATAGAAGGGAGGGCATGGGGAGGAGAGTGAAATTCGACGTCGACACTCATGGGGAGGGATAGGATCAAAAGAGAATAGAAGTAATGGGGGACAGGATAGGATGGAGGGAAATATAGTTAGTCCTATACAACACAACTATTATGGAAGTCATTTGCAAAACTACACAGATTTGGCCTATATTGAATTGCTTGCCTTCCAAAGGGAAGGGGTGGAGAGGGAGGGAGGTAAAGAAGTTGGAACTCAAAGTGTTAGGATCAACTGTCGAGTAATGTTCTTGCCACTAGGAAACAAGAAATACAGGTAAAGGGGTATAGAAAGCTATCTGGCCCTACAGGACAAAAGAGAAGACGGAGACAAGGGCAGAGAGGGATGATAGAAGAGAGGGCAGATTGGTCATAGGGGCAATTAGAATGCTTGGTGTTTGGGGGGGAGGGGAGAAAAGGGGAGAAAATTTGTAACCCAAAATTTTGTGAAAATGAATGTTAAAAGTTAAATAAATAAATTTAATTATAAAAAAAACTAAAAATGATTTTTAATATTTATTGGTTTGTTTTTTAAATTTTGAGTTACAAATTCTATCCCTCTCTCTCTTTCCTCTTCCCTCCCTGACATGTTAAGAAATCTGATACGTTCAATCTTGTAAAGCATTTCCATATTGGTCATTTTGTGAAGAAAAACACAGAGAGAGAGAGAAGAAGAAGAAGAAGAAGAAGAAGAAGAAGAAGAAGAAGAAGAAGAAGACGAAAAGGAAGGAAGGAAGGAAGAACGAAGGAAAGAGAAAGAAAGGGAAGAAAGAAGGAAAGAAAGAAAGAAGGAAAAAAAGAAAGAAGGAAAAAGAAAGAAAAAACACTTTCTCTGGAAGTGAATAGCATTTTTCATCATGACTCCTTTGGGATTGTCTTGGATCATTTTTAAGTAAAGTAGTGAGACTACATGACCAAGATTAGGAAACCAGTACATGGAAAATTCCTGTGGTACATCCCCTTGATGGGGAATTTAGAGGATTAATATCAATCAATGAACTGATTAATAAACATTCCTGCACCTGTAATGTATTGCAAGGAATTTGGTGCCCCAGAATTCCAACAAAGATAGAAGCATTGATGTTTTGTTTTTTGTTTCCAAGAGATGTCCTTTCTCATTAACTGAAGGAGGTGAACTCTGGGGGCGCAAAACGATGGCAGCAACCATACACTCATAGTTCTATAAATGCTGTGGTAATGAGGAGAGAGACAACATGACAGAGAAGAAACTTAGCAGGGTTGTGGCAAGGTTTTCTTGAAGCAAGAGAGATAGAAGCATATTTATAAACAGAATGGAAGGGGCCAGTAGAGAGGGAAACACTGAGTAATATAGCATAGTAGAAGGGTCACTTAACTGAGATTTGGAAGACCTGAGTTCTAATGGGCATGGAGTCAGAAAGACCTCAGTTCAAATCTGGCCTCAGATGCTTACTACTGTGTAACCCTGGGCAAGTCACTTGACCTCACTATGCCTTCATTTCCTCAACTGTAAAATGGAAATAATAAGAGCATCTACCTTCCAGGATGAGGATCAAAGGAGAATAATAACTGTAAAATGCTTAGGAAAGTGGCTGGCACATAGTACGTATGATATAAATGCTTATTCCCTCCCTCCAAGCTCTGTACAATTACTAGCTATGCAACCTCAGGCCAGTAAGTTTACCTCTCTGCACCCCAATCTCCTCATCTGTAAAATGAATGGATTGGACCATGTGATATTTTAAGCCCCTTCTAACTCTAAGCTTCAATGACTCTAAGACAGAAGGGACTATAGAAAAAGGAGGAGGAGATGCTAGAGGAGTGTGATCAAGGGTAGAGGCTGTGGGTTGACCTTGGGAAGAAGGAGACTCAGGAAGGGGAGCATCGACACCACCTTTCTGATTGATGTTCTGATGTCATCTTGATGACAGGATGTTGGATATCCTAAGGCAACAGGAGGCTGCTGGCTCGCCATTGTTAATTAATGTCCCAGGATGTGACTTTTCAAGGTGGATGTTTTCTCTCCTTCTGGAATCAGAGTAATATGTTGTGGATTACAGAAGCCAGCTGTTCTCTAGGGGATGAACATATATAATTCCAACTAATTTTTAAAATATGCTTTTAATTCCCTTTTCCCTCTTATCGAAATGTATCACCAGTGCGAGTGTTTTCCCACTTTACAAAAGTCTTTAAAAAGTGCTGTGGAAAGCTGCTCTCCATGCCAACAACCTCCAAGTTGCTTGTGAGGTGAGAAGTCCGCTTACATGAGAAGAGAAAAGCAACATTTCACACAACCAAATGAAAAACACATAGGCATGAAAACCAGTGAAAGTCTGTCAATTTGTTTCATTGTTAAGCACATTGAACCAGACACGTTTTCAAAAATTGCGAAGTCCTAACCTATAACCTTCTTCAGAAAACTGATGTGGTTACTCAGTATTGTCCAAAAAATAGAATCCTCATTCGTGGTATGTTATTAGAGGTGGGAAAACAAATTGACTCACAGAAGATCTTCTTACAATTTCAAATGGCAGTATCTGGGAGGATGAGATGTAAACTGAGCTTTGGTGACAGTCTGGGACTCAAGGATGACTTTATCAAACAGCTGCTGCCTTCTACCCCAGATGCTGCCTTATTTCACAGACATATGAAATGGCTTCTGTGTATATAGTCTTTTAGGAGGTTTGAGATACCATGAGGAAAGGCGTTTCTGTAAATGTTGGTGATTCTCAAGGGCAACTAGGGCAGGACAACTGCAACTTCGCCCCAGGGGAGTGAATTTAGAGGGCACCAATAGCACTTGTACTCCTGCCACAAGGTAAATACAACAGAGCTAGTTAGCAAGAATAATTAGTAATAAATAAATAAAAATAAGCTACCAGATGGCTTTCTGGGGTGCGCTTTTGCTCTGCCTCATCCTGATTGCCTTCTCCCAACCCCCACACAACTGAGAGCTGACTTCATGCCAAGTTGTGAAATTGTCCTCAGGCACAAAAATTCCTAGTTATAACTCTGACGGTTACTAATTATTATTAGGTTATAAGTGCAAGGTTTTAGGGTCTTAGGACAGGGACCTATAATAGCTAGCATTTATATTTGCAAAGAGATTTACACTTATTATGTCATTCAGTTCTCACAAGAAATTCTGTGAAGCAGGTACTTTTATTATCTCCATTTTACAGATGCAGAAACTGAGGCTGTTAAGTTAAATGGCTTTGCCTCGGGTTGCACAGTTAGCATGTGAAGCAGAATTCATATCTGGTTCTTCCTGACTCCCGGGCCAACACCCTATCTGCTACACCATCTTGCTACCTGTATTCTACAAAATAAAATAATACCATAGCATACAAATGCATTGTTTTCATCTGAATTGTTCTTAAGTGTCCATGTTGATTTGCCCTTAGAATCAGCCACAATCATTGTGGCAACCACACCAGACAAATAACTGGATGGTAGTTTACATATCTCTATATAGAGCATGAGGAGCCAGTGTGGTTCAGTAGACAGAACCCTAGACTCAGAGCAGGAAGACTGGATTTCCAGCACTTAGTAGGTGCTTAATAAATGTTGATTAATTGATTTCTAGTATAAGGGGATTTGCCACTCATGTGACTTTGTATATTACTCCCTTTCTTTGAAACACAGTTTGTTCTTCAGCAAAATGGCAGGGCTGGTCTAGGCGATCTCTCAGGTTACTTTTAAATTGTATGGTTGAAATATAATGCTTTATCTGAAGATTAAGGGATAAGGACAGAAACCAAACCTGTGATTTCAGCAACCTGTGATTTTCTCAGTGTAGTGAACTACCAGTGACGAAATTCCTTCTCCTAATGTAGGTAGGCATCTCCACTGCAACTTATCATCTTAGAAAATTATCTAGAGTCCTGAGACGTGTCACAATCTCTCCAGGGTCACATAGCTAGTATGAACCAGAGATAGGACGTGAACCCAGGTCTCCCCAGCTCTGAGGGCCATGCCTAATTATATCGTCTTTACCCTAATAAGACTCGTGTTTTCTGTATCTGTGATTCAGACTACTTGAACATTTGAAGATTCTATTCAAAATAAGCAAATCTTTTTATGAAGGGCATTTGTTCTGTGAAGTTTGGATTCTGTCAAAGGGCCGCACTTGAGGACCTAGAAGGCCATGTGTGGCCTCAAGGCCACAGTTTCCCCATCCCTATCTGAGGCTCCTTCTCTGCCTAATGAAAATCTACCACTCTATTCATTATAGCTGCATTATATTAAATTACAGTAATTATTCCTAGACAAGAAGAAATGGAGAAAATGCATAGAAACAGCTGTCAATGTCATTAGGTTCCAACGGACAAAGAATAAGAGGAGTCACATTCAGGGTTTGTGTTTTCTGTATTTGAGACTCAGACTACCTGAATACTGCCATTTGAAGATTCTATCCAAAATAAAACACAGATTCTTTTTTTTTTCTTTTTTTTTTTTTTTTTTGCTGTGGTTTCTGGGAGGGGTGAGAAGTTGGAAAATGAGAGGAACTTAGGTTCATTCTTTCCAAAGCCAATAGATTTTTGTGTATCGAAAGGAGGTGCCTTTCTCTGGTAGCATAATGAATCACTGTGCATTAACTTTGTTTACAGCCAAGAGGGGTATAAAGGAACAGATGGCAAGGAAACAGGATTTAAAGAAGGGACAGATGCGTGCCTATTAGGGAGCTTGGGTAAATCTCTTAGATTCCTGTGGCATCACTGCTAACATATGATGAGCAGCCGAACAGCTCTCTACGTTTGGATTGAAGTTCACAATTGCGTTTAACTCTGTTTGGATCTTGCCTCTAAGGAAAACAAATTAATCCTATTACAAGCATTGGTAATTGTCTCTCTTGGGGAGCAGGGTTGTCTGGAGATTTGTGCATTTGAAATCCATTTTACAAAAAAAGACTTTCACGATCAGTGAAGAGCATACATATTTAGACCAAACAATTCCAGAGGACTGGTGATGAAGCATGTTACTTCTCGACTGAGAGGTGATAGACTCAGGGTGCAGACTGAGACATACACTTTTTGAATATGGCCAATGTAGGAATTTGTTTTACCATGCATGTTTGTTACAAACAAGGGTCTGACTTTTCTTTTTTTTCCAAGGGGTGGGGCAAGGTGGAAAGGAAAGAAAATAAATTTCTGTTCATTGAAAAAATTAAATTTTAAAAAGAATATGCACTTAAATACACATTTGTAGTAAGGCTGTGGAGGTTGAAAGTCACAACAAAGAAATTTGAGGGGGAGAGGGAGATTCTGATCTGGATTTGTGATGAAAGGCAGCATAGTACACAGTGGATAATAGGCCAGCCCTCAATACCAGAGCACCTAACTTCAAGCCCTGGATGAGATTCCTAATAACTGTGTGGCCATGGGTAACCTTACTCTCAAACTCCCTCCCTCACAGGTATATTGTGAGGAAAGTATAATTCTTAAACATAGAATGTAAGCTTCTTGAAGGTAGGGTCTGTTTCTTTCTCTCTCTCATTTTTCTCCTTCCTTCCTTTTTTCCTACCTTTCACATTTGAAAAAGGACAATTGATAAGATAGAGAAAGGCAACCAGGGTAATGAAAGAATTCAAGATCATGCCATCTGAGGATTGGTTGAAGAAAAAGGAGATGTTTAGCCTGTGGAAAAGAATCCTTCAGGAGACATGAAAGTCATCTTCCAGTACCTGAAGGACTATCACCTGAGAAAGGGGCTGAACATCTTCTGCCTGACTCAGAAGCCAGAACAAAGAGCAATGGGTAGAAGTTATAAAAAAAAAAACAAAAACGCAGATTTAGGCTTGATGCAAAGAACATTTCTTCACAATTACAACTATGCAAACATGGAACATCCCGCTTCAGAAGCTGCCAGGTTTGCCCTCACAAGAGGTCTTTAAACAAAAGCTAAGTGGTCCCTTGCTGAGTTTGTTATAATGGGGACTCTTATTGAGATGTGGGGCCAGATGGTCTTTAGGAGTCTGAGATTCTGCGATGCTGTGAAGTCTGTAGAATAAGAGTTGTTTGGTTGAGAGCTCAATTTAGTAGCACTTTTAGAAAATGGATGCTGACTCGGGTCCAGTTGTGTGATGACATAATCAGGCACACAAAAAAAGTTTTCTCAACATCCATCAATCCTTCATATAGTGATATAGCATCAGATGTCATAATCTTACCAAACTGTATTCTCCAAAATGAGTTGAGGAACATTTATTCAAGGTTCTTCGGCCTTTGTAAATAGACTCATCACACATCCACCAGAAGCTAATTCTGTATGAGGGCCATCGCTAGTCATCCTGATCTATATCTCGCCACTGGACCCAGATGGCTCTGGAGGAGAAAGTGAGGCTGGTGACTTTGCACAGCCCTACCTCACTTAAGTCCAATTCACTTTCCTGTCATAGCATGCCTCCCTGATATCATGATCCTCTTCGAGAATGAAGGACAAACAACAACTCTTTGTATATTGCTAAATCCATTTTCTCCCGTGCTCCTCATACTTTCTTCTTTAATAAAGGATATAGTATGCGATTTAAATCTAAAAAGCACCACTGGTCACTCTTGCCTGAAGGTCAGGAAGATTCAATCTTACCCTTTTCCCACCAGGGTTCTCCAGTACCATAAGAGGGGACTGGGAAATATATTGCATGGTTTCCAGTTGTCTTATCAGTCACCCTCCTTTGGATACTCTCCATCCCAATATTGTTTCCCCAGTTGTAGATGGGTGGTCCCCTGGTATCCCAGTTCCATTCAGCCACTAACAGTCAGATTAACTTTTTTTATTTAAATTTATTTATTTAAGTTTTCAACATTCATTTCTATAAAATTTTGGGTTCCAAATTTTCTCCCCATTTCTCCCCTCTCCCCACCCCAAAACATGAAGCATTCTAATTACCCCTATCACCAATTCACCCTCCCTTCTAACATCCATCCCTTCCCTTATCCCCATCTTCTCTTTTGTCCTGTAGGGCAAGATAACTTTCTATACCCCATTACCTGTATTTCTCATTTCCTAGTTGTATGCAAGAACAATACTCAACAGTTGTTCCTAAAACTTTGAGTTCCAACTTCTCTTCATCCCTCCCTCCCCACCCATCCCCACTGGGAAGGCAAGCAATTCAATATAAGCCATATCTGTGTAGTTTTGCAAATGACTTCCATAATAGTCGTGTTGTGTAAGACTAACTATATTTCCCTCCATCCTATCCTGCCCCCCATTTTTTCTGCTCTCTTTTGACCCTGTCCCTCCCTAAGAGTGTTGACTTCTAATTGCTCCTTCCTCCCATTGCCCTCCCTTCCATCATCTTCCCCACCCTGCTTATCCCCTTCTCCCCCACTTTCCTGTATTGTAAGATAGGTTTTCATACCAAAATGAGTGTGCATTTTATTCCTTCCTTTAGTCAAATGTGATGAGAGTAAGCTTCATGTTTTTCTCTCACCTCCCCACTTTTTCCCTCCATTGAAAAGTCTTTTACTTGCCTCTTTTATGAGAGATAATTTGCCCCATTCCATTTCTCCCTTTCTTCTCTCAATATGTTTCTCTCTCACCCCTTAATTTCATTTTTTTAAGATATGATCCCATCCTATTTAATTCACCCTGTGCTCTCTGTCTCTGGGTGTGTGTGTGTGTGTCTGTGTGTGTGTGTGTGTGTGTGTGTGTGTGTGTGTGTGTGTGTGTAATCCCACCAACCACCCAGATACTGAAAAAAGTTTCAAGAGTTACAAATACTATCTTTCCATGTAGGAATGTGAACAGTTCAAATTTAGTAGGTCCCTTATGACTTCTCTTTGCTGTTCACCTTTTCATGCTTCTCTTCATTCTTGTGTTTGAAAGTCATATTTTCTTTTCAGATCTGGTCTTTTCATCAAGAATGCTTGAAAATCCTCTATTTCATTGAAAGACCATTTTTTTTCCCCTGAAGTATTATACTCAGTTTTGTTGGGTAGGTGATTCTTGGTTTTAGTCCTAGTTCCTTTGACTTCTGGAATATCATATTCCACACCCTTCGATCTCTTAATGTAGAAGCTGCTAGATCTTGTGTTATCCTGATTGTATTTCCACAATACTTGAATTGTTTCTTTCTAGCTGCTTGCAATATTTTCTCCTTGACCTGGGAACTCTGGAATTTTGCCACAATGTTCCTAGGAGTTTCTTTTTTTGGATCTCTTTCAGGAGGTGATCAGTGGATTCTTTCAATATTTATTTCCCCCCCTAGTTCTAGAATCTCAGGGCAGTTTTCCTTGATAATTTCATGAAAGATGATGTCTAGGCTCTTTTTTTGATCATAGCTTTCAGGTAGTCCCATAATTTTTAAATTGTGTCTCCTGGATCTATTTTCCAGGTCAGTTGTTTTTCCAATGAGATATTTCACATTATCTTCCATTTTTTCATTCTTTTGGTTTTGTTTTGTGATTTCTTGGTTTCTCATAAAGCCATTAGCCTCCATCTGTTCCATTCTAATTTTGAAAGAACTATTTTCTTCAGTGAGCTTTTGAACCTCCTTTTCCATTTGGCTAATTCTGCTTTTGAAAGCATTCTTCTCCTCATTGGCTTTTTGGACCTCTTTTGCCAATTGAATTCACCTATTTTTAAAGGTGTTATTTTCTTCAGCATTTTTTGGGTCTCCTTTAGCAAGGTGTTGACCTGATTTTCATGCTTTTCTTGCATCTATCTCATTTCTATTCCCAGTTTTTCCTCCACCTCTCTTACTTGATTTTCAAAATCCTTTTGGAGCTCTTCCATGACCTGAGACCACTGGATATTTATTTTGGATGTTTGGGATGCAGAAGCTTTGACTTTTATGTCTTTCCCTGATGGTAAGCATTGTTCTTCCTCATCTGAAAGGATGGGAGAAGATATCTATTCACCAAGAAAGTAACTTTCTATGGTCTTATTTTTTTCCCTTTTTGGGGCATTTTCCCAACCAGTTACTTGATTTTGGGGTTCTTTGTCAAGAGTAAGGTATACTCTGGGAATCTGTAAGATCTCAGTTCCTCCAAGGTGGCACAATCAAGCATGTACACTGGTCTGGGAGTAGGGAGAGATTTTTGTGCCCAGAATCTTAACAGAGTTTCCTCTCCACAGCCATGTGGCCTCCAGTTCCTCCAAGGCAACACTGCGGAGACTGAGATTCAGTTAAGTTGTGGGGCCAGAGCCAACATTCAGTGTGAGATAAAGATCAGCCCTTGCAGGGCCTCTACGCAGGGCTGAGGTAAGAATGGGCTGCTCAGTGCCCCCAGGGGTTTTACGATCCAACAATGGATGCGGGCTGCTGTGGGAACTGCTGCCTGCCTGATGTGGCCCCCATGGCTGCTGCCTAAGGCCAGAGCTATGGGAAGGCCCTTCTTCCTTCCTGGCCAGCTGAAAAAACCCTGTCACTGACCTTTGGCGCCTGTGGGTTGAGGGATCTGCGAACCTGCTGCTGCTGGGACTGGGGATTCCCAGACTGGAGATTCTGCCCCTGAGGTTTCCTCCTCCCAGAGCTTTGTGGCCAAGGCTGGGCTGGGCTCTGCTCTGCGTCCAGTGCAACAGACATTTCCTGTGGGCCTTTCAGGTCACCCTAGGCTGGAAATCTCCACTCTGTTGTTCTCCACTTCTGCTGCTGCAGAATTTGTTGAGAGTCCCTCTCTACAGGTATTTTATGGGCTGTGTGGGGAAAGCCTGCATATGTGTGTCTTTCTACTCTGCCATCTTGGCTCCATCCCCTTCCAAATTAACTTTTATATAGAAATATTTACTTTAGAAGGTATAATCACAAATATGTAAACTTGCTTCCTTGACCCTTTTGTTCCACCTCAGTCTCGAGAGGAGAAAGGAAGTAGGTCCACAGCTCAGCTCAGTTCCTATAGAGGGCAGTCCTAGTTCCAAGTCCAACCCCTCCCCCTCAGACTCAAGTCCCAGGCACTTTGGCTTCTCAGGCTTTCCATGACAGGTGCCTGCCCCATGCTAACTGTAATCTTGGTTCCAAGGTGTTCATGTCTCAAATTCCCAGGTACTAGCCCCATGGAGATCACCTCTAGCAGTTGAAGCTGAGAAGGATACACAGAATAGACACAAACACCACCACCACCCCACCCCACCCAGGCCCATTTCTTAGAGCTCAGGTAAAAAAGGAAGAGCAGGAGAAGGGAGCCCTTCACATCTCACCAAATCAGTTAATGGAACCTGTGTTGTGGGTGAATTGTGATCTTTACCCTCTCAATGCAGCAGATTAGGGTGGTCAAAAAGATTCCATTGGCTCAGAATGCCAGTCAAAGAATGCCAATCACCTGTGTGGTAGGGGATGTAGGCCTCCATGTTAAGCAACGTTGACATGTTCCAAAGGCCCACCAAGGGCACCTCCCTCAATATTAAGTGAACTGGACATAAGCAGACATGCCCAGGATAAATTTAAGGGGGAAAAAAACCCTTGAAATTTCCATCTGTGAAAGGTATTTGACAGAGATAACAGTCTCTATCAAATGTTTCACGGTCATTGAATGAACAGTTTTGTGACTATTTCCTTTTTTGACTGTCCTAACTGGTTAGTGAAAAAATAAGAGCATTGGTTATGTAGGAGATGTTATAAAGTTCGGGGGCAGGTTTTAAGGATGATGAAAAGCTGGAGTGTATCCAAAGGAGGGTGACTAGGATGTCATGTGAAATGATTGAGAATCATGTAATATGAGGATGAGTTGGAAGAACTGAGGATGTTGAGCACAGCATAAAGAAGACTTGGGAGAGGGAAATGACAGTAGTCAATCAATCCGCACTGTGGGCCAGACAATGTATTAGCACTGGGGCGGGGCACAAAGAAAGGTAAATCACAGTTCCTGTTCTCAAGGAGCTCACAGTCTGTTCACAGAAGACAACATGTAAATAACCAGGTATAAACAAGCTATACGCAGGATAATTTGGAGTGATCTTAGAGGTGCCGCTCAAACTAAGGAGAGCTAGGAAAGACCACTTGCAGAATATGGGACTTTAGCTGAGACTTGAAAGAAGATTGGGAAGCCAGGAGGTGGCTATGAGATGGAAGAACATCCTAGTCATGAGGGATGGCCAGAGAAAATGCTCAGTTAGGAGGCAGAGTGTCTAGTATGAGGAACAATAAGAAGACCAGCATCATCCTCACTTGAAGGAGAGAAAGGCATAAATAAGAAACCAGAAAAGGTAGGGAAAAACCAGGTTATGAAGGACTTCATAAACCAAACAGAGGATTTTATATTTGATACTGAAGGTAATAGGGAGCCACCGAGGTTTATTGAAAGCCAAAGTAAAGTGGGGCAGTGTGGCATGGTCAGAATTATGCTGTAGTAAGATCAATTTGACAGTTGGAGGGAGGTTGGATTAGAGTGGGAAAGGATTTGAGTCTGGGAGTCCAACTAGAAAGCAGAAGGCTTCGAATATTTAAATCTGGGGTAAAAAGATTGTATTTACTCTGTTTGCACTCCAAGGGTAGAAATAGGAACAGCAGGTGGAAGATATTAGCCTGATGTAAGGGAAAATATCCTATAATCAGAGCTAAGTAAAAGTGGAATGGACTGTGCTGGAAGGTAATGAGTTCTCCTTCACTAGAGGTCAAGTGGAGGTTGCATATCTACTTACCAAGAATGGTATTATATAAGGATTCTTGGCAAGTAGGACAAGATGACTGCTGGAGACCTCTCCTCCTATGAAAATCTGTGATTCTATGCATTGAATTCATGAACTCATTTCCTGAAAACATTTTTTAAAAGAGTTCTTAGAACTTAACAAAGAAAACACCCAAAGCTCAAAGCTTTGAAAAAGTGGCTCTCCTGCTTCCCCTCCCCTTCTTCCAGTCTGTCTTTTCTCCCTTTTCCCCCACCCCCACCCCCATTTAATTTTTTCTCCTAGTAGATAAAAGTTGAAATTTTAGGCTTCCCCTGTGTAAGCACCTATTTTCTGTTCCAAATTGTTTTCCGTTTTTTCCTCCTCTTTTGCCAGTATCCCACAGGTGCATAGCTTTTGTTGATTCCTATTATGGGATAAAAATGGTGTGGAGGATAGACTGCTGGGAAAATAGGCTTAAGTAATCTCTGCACTGATGAGTAAGAGTTTAACAGTCACAAACAGGTGAAACCAGTCTCACTACACCAGCGATGCAAATGCCAGGTCTATCAATCTCTAGATCTCTTAGACTCAAACATGCTAATTCTTTGTCAACAGAAACGTATGTACCAGATGTTGTCTTCTATAATCAGAATGAAATGTACAGTACTGATTCTCTTTCCTTCAAAAGCAAGTCTCCCTGTACTTGAATTCATTTCTTCTCCCTCTAGGACTTAATTTTTTTCTATAACTTTTTTTCTATTACTGCTACTCTGATCCTAGCCAGTAGAATCACTGGGAAAGAACATAAGGAGTGTCCTTTTCTAGTAAACATGAGTGCTGCATCATCCATGGTCTTTCATTTTTAGTGACCTAACACATAATTGAAAATTATGTCCATGCCAAAGTTTTGTGCATGTGAAAGTCACAGAGTAATCGTAGAGCAACTGTATTATCATGTTGGTCCATGCTTCATACATTTCGTTATGGTTTATGGGTATGAATTGACATGTCTGAAAACCATAAATATTGAGAAAACATTTTAGCCTTGTCAGGAGGCTGAGTCAGCGTTGGTGACATTAACCTGGCTTGATGCTTTCATTGCTAGGCAATTATTACCAACGTCTTCTATAATATGAGCTGACTCAGCCCTGCAATTACACGCCCTTGCCTCTTTTGAAATGATCATTTCTGTAGTGCCCTGGTGCTTTAATATCTCCAGTTCATACTAAAGATCTTAGCTCACTTCCACCCTCTTTGTTCCAATTCTATATCGTCAATGAGTGCTCTAGTATCACCTCTTAGGTGGACAGTAACGTCTCTTTTTTGGTCTCTATGTCTCCAGTCAATCTCCTTTCCAATCCATCCTTGTACAGTTGCCAAGATGATATCTCTAAAATACAGGTTTGAACATATCTTTCCCTTGCACAAAAAACTTCAGCAGCTCCGTATTGCTTCTAGGATAAATGCAAACTTCTTCTGAAGAATATTTAAGTCCCTTCATAATGTGATTCCAACCCTATCTTTCAAGACTGATTTCAAATTGCTCCCACTCATTTGTTCTGCTTCTGTAAGAATAAGAGCTGTTCCCAAATTGAAAAATGATCAAAGGATAGGAGCAGGCAATTTTCAAAGGAAGAAATCCAAGTTACCAATAACCGCATGAAAAAAAATCACTAATCATTAGAGAAATGCAAATTAAGTCTGAGATTCTACCCTACGTCCAGCACATTAGCCAATAAAAAAGGAAAAATGACAAATGTTGCAGGGGTTACAGGGAAACATATTTAATGCACTGGTAGCAGACCTGCAAATTGGTCTAGCCGTTCTGGAAAGTAATTTAGAACTCTGCTCAGAAAGTCATTAAACTGAGTCTACATTTTTACCTAGAAATACTACCACTAAGCCTATACACTAAAGAGTTCAAGAAAAGAGGAGGAGATATTTATGTATTTATATGCATACATACATATACATGCATATATATACATGTATATGTGACTATGTATATGATATTCAAAGCATCTCTTTTTGAAATAGCAAAGAACTGGAAACCAAGGGAATGTCTATCCATTGGGGAATTGCTCAACAAATCATATCATATGATTGTAATAAAATAGTAATAATAGCTAGCACTTTAAGGTCTTTAAAGCACTTCACAAATGAGAAATGATCAAAGGGACAGTTTCATTGAAACCTGCCAAGATGTGTATAAAGTGAGGCCAAGCTGACGTGGGCAAAACAAGGAGAACATCTTACATAATAGCAACACTATAAAAACAAATAACTGAATATCTTAAGAACTCTGATCAACTCCATGATGAACCCACCATTCCCTACAACCAATGATAAAGGATCCTATCCACCTCCTACAAGGGTGCAGAATGATACAGATATTTTTGAATGGTGCTAAGATGGAAATTTATTTCACTTAATTAGACAGATTAGTTACCAGGATTTTGTTTTTCTTTTTCTTCCAATGGTAGGAGGAGATAAGGAAAGAAAGTATTTCTGGTCTTTGAAAAGACTAAAATTTAATTTAAGAAGAATATTCTTTATTCAATGAAACTGGATAGGGAAAAAGTGAGAAAGGAGGAGCATTTTATACAGGGAGAATATATGGTCATGTGGAGGAATCTAGGAGCAGGGTGGTGAGCATTTGGGAAAAAGTCAATGGAAGCAGACGTAGAAATTATATCATGAGTGTTCAACATGTCACTGGTACAGATAGTGGATTTAGACCATGAGTCTCATTCAGAAAGATGACATAGTAATGATGGGAAACATCAATTATATGCCTATTGCTGGGATTTTTCTTTCTAATTCTTGATTTGCCTTCATTGATTATTTTGGCCTGAAATGACCTGATTCTGACCAAAAGAGAAGATCTGATTGCAAGAGAAGAAATAATGGGAACCTTGGGTGCAAGAGGCCACTTCATTTAAGATTTGTGCAGGGAAGAGGAAAGCTAGTCATAGTCTGGCATAGATGTAGGATTTGGGGGAAATTATTTCAGAGTATAGAGAAAGGATATTATGACCTAAAATCCTAGAGAGTAAGTCAAGGCATGAGGGGCAAAAAGCTCTTAAAAATCAAATTCTGAAGAGAAACAGAAAAACAACTGAGATCAGATAGAACTGTCTAAAGGAACTTATCAATTAATTTATATGTGATGGTGTTTTTTTTAAGCATATACAGAATACGAAAGCAAAGGTAGGAAATAGAGCATGAATCCAAGAGTGCAGCATTAACCTATAAATATAGTTTCAGGAGTGTTAAAACTTCAAATGAACTAAAACTGGTTGGCAGAGATATGCAATGGGAAATATAGGTAGTGTGAAAACATAAGATAATAATAAAAATGTATTTTTAAAAAACAGGCCATGCCAGACTAACCTCATTTTCTTTTTTGGACAAGGTCTCTGGACTAATCGGTCAGGGGAGTGTTATAGATATAGTTTACCTAGATCTTAGCAAAGTATTTGATGTTGTCTCTCATTCTGTTGTAGAAAATATTCAGATATATGGACTATACAATAGTGCAGTTAGGTGATTTTGGAATTGGTTAATGGTCAGACTTAAAGAAGAGTCATTAATGGTTCTTATATACATCTCCAAAACATGTCAAGAACAGAACTCATTATCTTCCCCCATCAAAATCACCCCCTCTTCCTTACTTTCCTATTACTGGGGAGAGTGGTCTTCCCGGACTCCTAAGTGCCTCTCTCTAACTCCCACCACCACTCAATTGCCAAGTCCCATCATTTGTTCTAACACCTTCTAGCATCTTTCATATATGTCCCCTTCCAATATCCTGCTGGTGGGATTTCCTGCCTCAAGTTTCTCACCACTGAAGTCCATCCTCCCTCCAGCTGACTATCAAATTTTCTTTCTAAAGCATAAGTCTGCCCTTGTGACTCCACCACCATCACTTCCGTATTTAATCAACTCCAGTAGCTTTCTCTTTCCTCCAGGATCAAATATAAAATCTTCTGGCTTTTAAAGTCCTCTGTAACCAGGTCCCTTCCCATCTTTTCAATCTTCTTACTCCTTACAGCCTTCCCCCAGGTATTCTGTCATCTAGTGAACTGCTGTTCCTCTCAGTAGACACTAAATCTCCCAACTCTGGTCATTTTTGTTTGTTGTTCCAAATGCCTGGAATACTCTTCTTCCTCATCTTTACTTCCCAACTTTTCTGGCTTCCATCAAGTCTCAGCTAAAATCTTGCCTTCTGTAAGAAACCTTTCACTATCCTTCATAATACCAGTGTCTTCCCTCTGCTGGTTATCTCCAGTTTACCTTGCATATGTGTTGTTTGTGTTTTGTCTTCCATCATTAGACTGTGAGTTGCTTGAGAACAGAGACTTTCTTTTTCCTCTCCTTACACCCCTAACATTTAGCACAGTGTTTGGCACGTAGAAGATCCTTAATGTATGCTTGTTAACTGACTGATTTAATGTCAACTTGGAAGGGGGTCTTTAACAGAATTCCCTTTGAATCTATGTTTGACTCTACGCTGCTTAACATTTTTTTCAATGATTTGCGATAAACATAGGATCAAAGGATGATAAATCTAGTGCTGGAGGGGTCTTCAGAAGCTCTACCTATTCCAACCCCTGCATTTTACAGGTGATGAAACGGATGTTTAGGGAGGTGAAGGACTAAAAGGCACCTGAACTGTAAGGAAATGAAAAATCAATCATAATTCTAGAAAACAAATCATGAAATATACTTTCCTTCCTCATGACAGAGATGGAAGTCTACACAGGGGTACTGTAAATACTGTCCTATGTGGTCACTATTTCAGGTGTTTTTTCGTAATTGTTTTTCTTGGTTGCAAGGATTTCAGTCTGCCACTATGGAGAGAGGAGAGAGTTGCAAAAGTGATTGTGATGAAAAGACAAAAGGCATGAATAAAACATTTTAAAAAGAAAATATGACAGGATAAAGGTGTAGATAAGGTAACTTGCAGTTTGCAGACAATACAAACCTAAGAGAGATAGCAAGAGTGCTAGATAATAGGATTTCATCAATTCCTTAGGGGCTAGAACATTGGGAAGAAATTTAGGTTTAGGATGAAATTTAATAGGAATAAATGGAAAGTCTTACACATAAATTCAAAAATTTAACTTCACAAGTATAAGATGGAGGGGTGTTTTGCTATACAGGCAGCTAGGAAATTAGGAAGACTTAAATTCAAATCCTGCCTCAGACATTTAACCAACTATGTGCGTCTGGGCAAGAGTTGCAGCCTCAGTTTCCTCATATGTAAAATAAGATAATAATAGCACCTTCTTCACGGGATTGTTGGGCCAAATGAGATTGCATATATAAAGAGCTTTACAAACTGTACAGTGTTATATAAATGCTAGCCATTATTCACTAGTAGTTCATAGATTGCAGACTTTATATTAGTCAATGGTATGTTCTGATAATCAATAAATTAACAATAATTAAGTGACAACTATATACCAAAGTTTGTGTTAGGTATAGAGAATAATAGTTCTTACCTTTAAGGAATTTGCATTCTCTATGGAGAAAAATTAACCAAACACTAGTGCAATCTTGGGTTCTATGAAAAGAGGTAAAATGTCTAGGACTATGGCGGTGATAGTCCTGTTATACTCTGCTCTGGCCAGAAATTTCTACCAGCCTCTCAGTCACCCATGTTCACAACCTCTGAGTCCCGTTGGGCTCTTCCCTCCTCCTCCTCATTGTCTAGATCCAATCAGCTTTTAAATTTGGTTGATGCTATTTCTCTTTTCTCATTCATCACCTTCCCCCCACTCCCATAGCCACCATCCTAGTAAAAGTCCTCCGCACCTCTCACCTGAACTACTTTTTTAGAATTTATTGTATTTTCAATTCACAGAAAACAAAACAAATATTTCCATAACAGTACAATAAAAAAAGATGATCCCACATGAAACTGCAAATTTGCCACATACAATTTGCTTTTTCATCTAAACATACAATGAAGTTATCGTATAAATGTCTTTTTTCTTTTCTTCTTCCCTCTTCCCCCCACCTTCCTTCCCTAGAGACTGCTGCCATTAGACATAAACATATGTATATATATATATATGTATATACATATACATATAAATATATATGTAAAATTATTATGTAGGTAATATATGTATCATATGTATATGTAAAATTATTCTATATGTAAAATGTATGTGTATTGTATATATGTATATGTAAAATATATGTAAAATTATTCTACACATACTTCTGTTTATCAGTTCTTTCTCTGAATGAAAATAGCATGTTTCTTCACATGTCCTTTGTCTTTAATTTGTATCATTAGAATAATCAAAATGACTTAGCCCATCAGTCATTCTTAAAACAATATTGCAGTTACTGTATACAGTGTTCTCTCTACTCTGCTCCCTTCTCTCTTCATTTCCTGCAAGTATTTCCATGCCTTTCTAAGATCAATGAGCTCATCGTTTCTTATAGCACAGTAGTATTCCATCACAACTACACACTACAACTTGTTCAGCCATTTCCCTGCAATTTCCAGTTCTTTGCCACTACACAGAGAGCTGCTATAAGCATACCATTCATATTCAAAGTTGTAATTATTCTATATGAATTTCCCTTCATCCTATTTTCCCTTTTCTTTCTCAGTCTCTCTTTTTTCCCTATCCCTGCTACCTTGTCTTCTCCCCACCATGCTCCCACTCCACTTCACTCCAGTCCTCCTAGAGTCTCCCCTTCCTCTCCCCCACCTCCTAAATCCCAATCCACACACCCTTCCAAAAGTCCCTTCCCCACCCTCAATTTTCTCACCTCTCTAGTAGTTCAAGACTTCTACCCCTGAACTATTGCTAAAGCCTTCTATTTGGTCTCCTTGCCACAAATCCCTCCACTCCTCTAATCCATCCTTCCCACAGAACATCACAAAGTGATTTTCCTTAAGCATGAATCTGACTATGCCATTATCTTACTCAAAAAACTCTTGTGGTTCCCTACTATTTCCAGGCTCAAATAACAAACTCCTCTACTTGGTATTAAAACCCCTTTACAATCTAGTTCCAGTCTACCTTTCCAACCTTATTATATATTCTTCCCCTCATATATTCTTCCAGTGCAGGCAAACTGTGTTCCTTAATCCTTTCCATCCTTTCCAAACACATTCCATCCTTTTTCATCAGCTGTCTCCCATGTCTTCCTCATCTCTGTTTCTGACAAATCTTAGTTTCCTTCAAAGCTCAACTTGTCATTTCCTACACAAGACCTTTCCTGATTCTCCTTTGCTGTTAGTGCCTTCTCCCCAAGCATCTTTTATTCATATATTTTTATATACTCATATACATCCACATTGTCCTCTCCCAATAGACTGTCAATTCCTTGAGGATAGTGACTATTGAATTTTTATATTTCTATCCCTGGTGCCTAGCACAGTGCTTTGCACATAGTAGGCACTTAATATATATTTGGTTGATAGCTATTGGTTTTTTTACCCTCTGAACCCCTAGCCCATATCTCTGAACCTTGAATATAATTCTTAACTCTTATCCCATGCTTACTTCCTGGTGATAACCAGTCCTTTCGTCTTATCGGGTTCTCTAATTGTATCTGGCCATTAACTACTAGAACTATTGTTTGTGCAGATGGCTAGATCCAGACCAGTCCTGTCTGCTGGTGTTTCAGCCCTCTCTGTGGCCCTACCTGCCTGAGTCAGGAAGAAAAGTAGAATTGGAATTTTTAGGAGTTTGGATCCCAGTCCAGGAGACTAAGCAAATGGTTTTAGTGTTGAGCTATGATGGAAATGGAAGGTTTGTTGAGCACAGTCCTGCCACAAGCTCAAAAAAAACACCTAGGAATAGGCCTGAGAAAGGGATTTAATATGCCACATTTTCTTGTGGCCAAAGTATAACTTCCCAGAAGGAATTCCTCTGCTTTGGGGATTTATCTATGAAGCTCAGAGGTCAAGGCAGAATCTGAGAAAGAGTTTAGATAGAAGGGCCCTGAATTGCTCAGAGGTCAGGGAATGAATGTGTCTCATTACAGAAGCCAGGAAATACTGACTGTGGCACAGAGGTCCAAGATTAAGGGACAAGCAAAAACAGTGAGGGTAGCAGTGAGATGTCATTTTAAAAACTAAAACAACAATAAAAACCTCAGAATTTTAAGTCAAACCCATGGCTTGCTTTGATGTAACTGCTGGCAGTGTAGAATGATTGAGTTTGTACTTTTGAAGGTAGAACAAGTTTTCTTTGTGTGTGTCAAAATAATGTCACACAACATTGCTATGATACACACTGACCTTTTGAGAAATTTTATATATTCCACATGCTGCTATATTTATATTAATAATGGTGTAGAAAATAGTAGGAGAAAATCTTAAGGTCAACTTGATGAATCTAGTGAAAACTGAATGATCAGCTCCTTTTGTAAAAGATCAAATGCCCCAAATTTGTTTATAATCCATTTCTACTTCTATCCCTACCCCATCCCGTCCAATACAGCCTAAGTCACAGAACATCAAAATTTGCTCTTAAATGGAAGCAAAACATGATCTTTATTCCCCGTTGAGTTCAACCTTCCTTTGAGGAAATACAACCCTTTTAATCATCCATTAGATGTCATGTCTTATCCCATTTTCCTTGACCAACAGGTCCAGGAGAAGAGGTAGATGTTCAATTCTAAGCCAAGTAATGCCAGTGTAATACATACATACATACATACATTATATATATATATGCATATATATATATAATGATATAATTTGGGGAGTATGAATTCTTCATCCATTTAGTCCTTCCTGTATGGATTTTCTTTTGAGTTACTGTATATCTAATTGAGGAGGAAGTTTAATGCATTCAGTATAATGTGTCCCACAACGGTAGATACCTTGTTGGAGGAAAGGTTTTTAAGGCTATGTTTTGCTCTACTGTGCAAAATGTACTTTGGGGGGGAGGGGGTAGAGCATGCTGTTAATCTGCAATCACATTTTGTGAGATCTCTGAGAGAAAGTGTAGAGAGAGAAAAGAGATCCCAGACTAGAGATCTGGGGAATACTCACATTTAATAGGTGGGAGATAAATGATGAGTGAGTAAGAGAGACTGAGAAGGAGTAGTCAGAGAGGTAGGAAGAGAACCAGGAGAGAAGTCAAGGGTGAGGAGAGAATCTATCAGAAGGGAGATGGCCAAAAGTATCAAAAGCTTCAAAAAAAGAACATGAGAAAAGAAATCACTGGGTTTAGCTCTTAAGAAGTAATTTTCCTCGTGGTAATCTTGACAGAAGGGTTGGAGGGGTGGACAGCTAGGTGGCCCAGTAGATAGAGTGCTGGATCTGAAGCCAGGAAGATCTAAGTTCAAATCTGACCTCAGACATCTGCTAGCTGTGTGAACCTGGGCAAGTCACTTAAAACCTGTTTGCCTCAGTTTCCTCATCTGTAAAATGAGCTGGATCTTTGCCAAGAATGGGTTTACAAAGAGTTGAATACAACAGGACAACAACAGAAACAGTCTTTTTTTTATCATGCTGAACATAATTTAAGGCAAGGTGACCAAGTATCCCATGAGGCAATGTTCTTTGTTATCTTTAGTTGCACAACGATACCAACTTTACCAAATCTTTTATTTGCCCTTCCAGGTGAACTGTGAACTGTGCTTCATGATATTACAATTTCTATATGTCTTCTGGTTTCATTTATAGTAAGAAATTCTTAGTAACTGAATCAGCTTATAAGTCAACAGACAAAGATATCACATTAGAGTTCCAAGAGCCAGTAGAAAACCCAAATGTCTATTTTATTGTGCTTTGCAAACTGTCTTTGTTATAAATAATTTTATTTTTTATCATTTATTTATAATGCATTTATTATATATGAATATTATGTTTATATTTTATATCTGTAATTTATTTATTTATAATTGTATATAAATAAATAATTCTGTATGACCTATGTACAAAAATGCTTTGCTGCAGATAATATCAAGGTGGGTGATCCTTAGTGACGTCTACAAAAGCAACATTCTAGTATTTCATAAAGGTGGAGAGGGGACATTTGGGTTCTTGAAGGTCACGTGACTGAGTTCGATTCCTGTTGAGTTTTACAAAGCTAGAACGTCTTAGAGTTTGTTCATGGCAACAGAATTGTCTGCTCTCTGAGGACCAGTCTAGATAGAGACAGAGAATTTAATCACCAGCAAATTGGCCACTAGGCAATGAATTGTTGGGCTATGGTAGCTCATGAAACAAAGAAAAATGCCTCCTTTCTCCTTTTCAGATTCAAATGGATATAGTATTTTAGGGAGCTGTTACTATTAATGATAATAGTAATAATTGTAAGATAAATAGTATTTTAAGGTTTGCAAAATGCACATATCATATCTCATTTGATGCTTACAACAACGCTGTCAAAAAGACACTATTATCATCCCCATTTTATAAATGAGGGAAGTTAGGCTGACAAAAGTCAAGTGATTTATCCAGAGTCATACAGCTAGTAAGTACCAGAGGAAGGATTTGAAGTCAGGTCTTCCATTCTACTCACTGTCACCTGCTTACCTGTATAATATTAGTAGTAAATGCTGTGATATCTAATGGGACCAGGTCTAAGAGTTGTGATCATGGGCACAGATATGTGTACTTAAAAAAAGACAGTGTGTGTTGAGGGCAAAAGATAGACTCAAAAAAAGTTCTCTCCAAAATTCTGAGCAGGGAGGGAATATTTCCATTTGGAGCAATCAAGGAAGACTTTGTGGAGGAGGTGGCACTGGAGATGATCCTGAAGAAAGAGAACTTTGAGAGTGACCAGGTGCAGAAGAAGCCTGCATCAGTGTGCAGTAATGGGAGGACACACAACAAATCTGAAGAACAGTGGTCCATTTTTTATGGAAAGTCAATGTATAAGATGAAGAAATTCAAAAAAAGCCTGGAAGGGTAACATGGAGCCAGAGCTCAGAAAGCCTTAAATGCCAAGCCAATAAGAGCCCATAGAGAAGTTACGGTTTTTGAGCAGTAGGGTGGCAGCCAGACTTAAGCCTAGGAAGATTAAGGCAACTGTATGAAGAATGGATTAGAAAAGGGAGAAAAAGGAGTGGCTACACACAGGACTAGGGAACCTACAGCCATGAGGTCACACGTGCACCCTCCAGGTGCAACCTTTTGACCAAATCGAAACTTCAGAACAAATTCCTTGATGCCACATGTGGCCTTCTAGGTCCTTGGGTACAGCTTTTTGACTGACTCCGTTTTACAGAACAAATCTTTTCATTAAGGGGATTTGTTCTGTGAAATTTGGATTCAGTCAAAGGGCCACCCTTGAGGGCCTAGAGGTCACATGTGGTCTCAAGGCCGTAGGTTCCCTACCCCTGGTAGGTACTCAGTTATCCCTATGCTAAGGGTAACAACAACAAAACTATGCAGTCCACAGTATGGAATCCTAGGAGGAAATAAAACAACCATTGGAAACCACTATTCCTCACATCAGTCCTCTTGCTCAATGTGGTCTAGCAAGGAAGTTCTTCTGTATCCAGGTCCCCACCCGCAAACCAGTCAGGTAGAGATGTTGGCTGTCACTGTGCCCCAGCAGCCGTAGATAGCTCTTCATCTCTGCCAGCTCAGCTGTTTAGAGCCAGCAGCCTGCCCAGAAATCAATTCATGCTGACGACCTTGAGTACCAGAGCAACTTAGGACCTCCCAGACACTAAATTGTATCCTCTTTCTCCACAAGGTGTTTCCCCTTAAGTTCTCTCTCCTTCCCCCTTCTAGGATTTCTGCTGTGAGCTCTGACCCTGTGTACCAGTCTCCTAGGAATTGAATTACTGATCAAATAGCCTTTCATCTGCTGCAAAGGACACTAGAAACCCTCCTCTCCACCCATCGCCCACTGCACTATTATTATTACAGAATCTGCTTCCATGCTTCTCATCTCCATCCTTATTTTTTACCTTTGGGTGGGTCAAGTGGTTACTGTGTCATGCCCATCTTAGGTAATCGATGTTCCACTTCTGGGTCCATATATCCTGAGTCTTAAACCTTCTATGTTCCAAGATTTTTTTGAACCTCTCAAAACAGGAATGTCCATGCCTAGACTGACTAAATGCTATTAAAATAAATTTCTGGGTTCAGATCCTACCTCTTTCACTTACTACCTTTGTGACTTTGGGCAAATCACTTTACCTCTCTGGGCTTCAGTTGCCTCCATCTGTAGCATGAGAGATTTGGACTAGAGGGACTGTAAGGCCCCTTCTGCCCTTAAAGATATGATCCTATGATCCATTTACAGCAAATTTCTTGCATTAATATTGTGATACTAGACTGCCAGACTAGAGAGATTATTAACAATCTATAATCCTATGTTAGAGCTAGAAAGGCTTATAGAAATCACATAGTCCAGATTATTCACTTGTCTCATCTTACAGATGAGGCAAATATTTCCTGATTCCACTCATGTTGAGCAATATCTGATGTAACTAAAATTCAGGGCAGCTAAAGGCACAGTGGATAGAGGGCTGGCCCTGGAGTCAGGAAGACCTGTGTTTATATACCGTCCATACATGGAACCATCGGTTACAACAAATGGAGAAGTTTTGAATGCTGTGGATAAGTTCACTTACCTTGGTAGTGTGCTTTCCAGGGATGTACACAATGAGGTTGATGCATGCATTGGCAGAGCTAGCTCAGTGTTTGGGAGGCTCCAAAGAAAGGTTTGGGTGAGAAGAGGTATTAGACTGACTACCAAACTGAAGGTCTACACAGCCATTGTGCTGACCTCATTGTTATATCCTTGTGAAACATGGACAGTCTACCAGCACCAAGCCAGGAAACTGAATCGCTTCCATTTGAACTCTTAGGAAGATTCTGAGGATCACCTGGCAGGATAAGGTACCAGACAGTGAAGTCCTTGTTCAAGCTGAACTGCCAAGCATTCAAACTATGCTTCAGAGAGTGCAACTCTGATGCGCTCACATTGCGGTCACGTCGTTTGAATGCAAAATGTAAGCTTGCCAAAAAGACTATTTTATGGAGAACTTGCATGGGGCAGATGATCACATGGTGGCCAGAAGAAACGATACAAGAACACTCTCAAGGTCTCTCTCAAGAACTTTGGATTTGACTGTGCAACATGGGAGACACTGGCACAGGACCGCTCAGCATGGTGTGCCCACATAAGAAAAGGTGCTGTGCTCTATGAGCAAAGCAGAACTGAGACAGCACAAAGTAAATGCAGGATATGCAAATTTGGGATATCCATCCCAAATATTCAAATGGACTATCTGTGCCCAACCTCGGGTAGAGCATTCTGAGCTTGTATTGGTCTGATCAGCCACAGTCAGACACACTGAAATTTCACTTTACAATAGTGATGTCATTTTAGTCCTCTTCGAAGACAAAGGACAACAACCAATCTGTGTGACCTTGGCCAAGTCACTTCACCCTATTTGCCTCAGTTTCTTCATCTGTAAAATGAACTAGAGAAGGAAATGACAAACCACTCTAATATCTCTGCCTAGAAAACCCCAAATGGGATCACAGAGTCAGACACAACTGAAATGACTCAGCAACAACAGAGAATGTATAAAGGGACTTGGAATTCACTGTAATGGTCATTGATAGACATATGTATCAGTACACATCATATCTAGACTTGTAGTGCCTTTATTCTAGAATGCATTATCCTATATGACTGGATTATGAGAGGGTCTTAAGAAGCATCCTGGCCTAGGCCTTTTCCTCCAGGCAGGTTTGTATCCAAATAAGTCATTACAATAAACTCTGGTCCACGTTCTCAAGTCCTAAAAGAACTCATAGTTGATCAATAAGAATTAGACATAGGAGCTAAGATTCAGTGGAAAAGATACAACTTTCCCTTCTCTTCATATCTTTGGTTGGCTTTCATAGCAGCCTGTTGGTGGGAGAATGGAGTATTTCCCTGGAGCAGATGGCTGTGTTCTCTTTGTCGAATGATATGGGATCGAGTGGATATAGGCCAGAAAGAGGGTGGCAACAGCATACACAGACAAAGCTCACACAAATCAATCAGACCATTTAGAAATTCTGCAAGTCTAGGAAATTTTGAAAATCACAGTATTTATAAGTCTGAAGCATATAAGTCTGAATCTAGGCATTATCATATTAACTTTACAGATGTGGAGAGTAAGACCCAAAGTCACTAAATACCTACCTATATTTTGTAAGGTACTTGAAATTAGGGACCGTGTGTGTGTGTGTATATATATATATATATATATATATATATATATATATATATATATATATATATATATATATATATATATATATACATACACATATATATGTATATATATGTGTGTGTGTACGTATACATGTACATATATATGTACACACATACAAATACGTACCTATGGATATATATACGCATATTATACAATATAGTATGTATACTATATGTGGATATAGTACATGTACTATATGAAGGATAAAATATATATTATAAGTAGAATGTAATATATATGCTATATGTATAATATAGTACCTATATTATATAAGTGGAATATAGTATATATTATATATGTGGAATATCATATATTCCATATATGAAATATAGTATATATAATATATGTGGAATATAGTATATATGTAGAATGTTATATATGCTATATGTGAAATATAGTGTATAATACTATACGTGGATTATAGTATATATGCAAATATACTATCTGAGTGTGTATGTGTGTATGTGTGTATCTCTTCTCCATCTCCCTTTCTTGCAGAAAGTACCTGGCACAATGCTGTGCACATGGTAGGCACTCAATGTGTTGAATGAAAGAAAGAGGCCATGTCTCCTGATTCAATCTGGTACTCATTCCATTAAACTAAAATGAACTTCCTACTCTTCTTAACTCTTCCTGTTTCTTTAAGCTTTATTTTCTTATTATTGTTGTATGTTCCCAATGGCCTGGACCATTATAAGGTGGTTGTACCCCATGAGTTTTCTTTTTTTCCCCCACACCAAAGCATTTTAAAAAGAATCTAGTAGTCCAGATGCATTCTCCTTAGGACCCAAATCATCTTTGTAATTATGGAAAGAGTGCTTTGGAGAAGTGTTTCTCAGTCTTCCAAACAAAACACAGTAAGTCGGTTTATTCCCCACCCACTCCACCCTTGGTCAGTGTTAGATTCAATGGAAAAGTATTTTCAAATGCAAATGTTTCTATAAACGCCTACTCTTTTGAGGATGGCATCAAGTTTGAAGAAAACCCCTTTTTTTCTTTGTGAATTCTGTACTTTGCAGCTAGCAAAGTATTATTCTAGTAAAGTGGGCTTAAAATGAAGTCTCTTTTATTTGGAAATAAATCTTTTTTATATCTGTGGTAGATTTTTATCCGTAAAAAATGGATACAGTGGACCTAGCCATACCAGATTTCAAACTGTATTATAAAGCAGCAATCATGAAAACCACTTGATACTGGCTAAGAAATAGAGGATTACACCAGTGGAATAGGTTAGGTACTCAAGACACAGTAGCCAATGAATATAGCAGTCTACTGTTTGATAAACCCAAGGACCTCTGGGAAAAGAACTCACTATTTGACAAAAACTGCTGGGAAAACTGGATAATAGTGTGGTGGAAACTGGGCATACACCAGTGCCTGACACCATACACAAGAATAAAGTCCAAGTGGGTACATCAATGAGGTATAAATTAGAGAAGCAAGGGATAGCATATTTGTTAGATTTATGAAGAATGGAGAAATTTATGACCAAAAGAGAGATAGAAAACATTATGAAGGACAAAATGGATAATTTTGATCATATTAAATTGAAAAGGTTTTGCACAAATAAACTCAATGCAACCAAGTTTAGGAGGGAATCAGAAAACTGGGAAAGAATTTTTGCAACTAATGTCTGTGATAAAGACCTCATTTCAAAAATACATAGAGAACTGAGTCAAATGTAAAGAATACAAGTCATTCCCCAATTGATAAATGGTCAAAGGATATGAACAGGCAGTTTTCAGAGGAATAAATTAAAGCTATCTATAGTCATATGAAAAAAATGCTCTAAATCACTATTGATTAGAGAGATGCAAATCAAAACAACTCTGAGGTACCATATCACACCTATCAGATTGGCTAACATGACAAAATAGGAAGATGATAAACGTTGGAGAAGATGTGAGAGAGCTGGAACACTAATTCGTTGTTGGTGGAGATATGAGCTGATCCAACCATTCTGGAGAGCAATTTGGAACTATGCCCAAAGGGCTACAAAAATGTGCATACCTTTTGACCCAGCAATGTCACTTCTAGGGCTGTATTCCCAACAGATCTTAAAAAGGTCACACATGTACAAAAATATTTATAACAACTCTTTTTGTGGTGGCCAAGAACTGGAAATAGAGGGAATGCCCATCAATTGGGGAATGGCTGAACAAGTTGTGGTATATGAATGTAATGGAATACTATTGTGCTATAAAGAAATGATGAACAGGAAGACCAGAAAAACCTGGAAAAATGTATATGAACTGATGCTGAGTGAAATGAGCAAAACCAGGAGAACATTATACACATTAACAGCCACAGTATGAGAGGACTGTTTCTGATAGATTTAGCCCTTCGCAGGGGCAGCTGTGTGGTGCAGTGGATAGAGCACCACTGCAGGAAGTCAGGAGGACCTGAGTTCAAATCTCACCTCAGACACTTGACACTCACTAGCTGTGTGATCTTGGGCAAGTCACTTAACCCCAATTGCCTCATCCTGGGTCTTCTCCAGTCATCCTGATGAATATATCTGGTCACTGGATTCAGATGGCTCTGGAGAAGTGAGGCTAGTGATCTGCACAGCCTCCCTCACTCAAAATAAAGTCAAGGGCAAGTCATGACATTATTTCTCTGATGGAATGGTCTTCTTTGGCAACGAAGGATGAACACACACATAGCCCTTCACAGCAATGCAAGAACCTAAAATATTCCTAGAGGACTCAAGGCAAAATGCCATCCACATCCAGAGAAAGAACTATGGAATTGGATCGCAGAATGAAGCAGACTATTTTCTCTTGTGTTACATTTTGTTTTGGTTTGGTTTTCTCATGGTTTCTCCCATTCATTTTAATTCTTCTATGCAATGTGACTAATGTGAAAATGTGTTTAATAAGAATGTATGTGTAGAACCCACATAAGATTGCATGCCATCTTGGGGAGGGAGTGGAGAGGGAGGGGGAGAACATTTAAGACTTACAGAAGTGATTGTTGAAAACTGAAAACAAATTAATTAAATTTTTTTAATGGATGCAATATATGAAAAATGATACTTTTTATTATACTGTTATGGAAGTGCTTATTGTATTCCATTAATTACAAATAAGTAAATAAATGTGGTAAAATCAATATTGTATTAGAAATCTCTCTAAACTGCCATGAGTTTGTAATACCCCAAATTTGTTAGGCCCTACCCATGGTGGAACAATTAGAAGACACAAGGCTTATGCTGTACTTTAAGGTTAGTTCCAATAAAGGGCTCTGGGCCATTTAAAGTGGCCACAGACATTCAGATACTGTGGGAATTACTCCCTGGATTCCAAACTGGTTCTGGAGCTTTTGAGGCTAGGAGTCTAAAATATGGCAAGTCCCTGGGAAACTACTGTAGACCAAATCTCCCTTAGTAGGTCTGTCCTGATCCCAAAACAGTTCCTGGTCCAGATAACTTTCTCATATCTGTGCTAAGACTCCTTTGTGTCAGGTTCTTGTGTTGTAGCTATTCAATTAATCAATCAACTAATTAATCAATAAGTATTTATTAAATTCCTAGTTTATGCCAAACATTGTGGTAAGTGCTGGGGATACGAATACAAAATGCCCATGCCCACAACGAGCCTACATTCTGCTGGAATGTTGGTGGCCATGGGAAGAGATACAAGACATGCTCTTTTCTTTGTGAGATCACCAAGGGAGGGAGTGTAGACAGAGAAGAGAAGAGAACCCAAGCCAGAGCCTTGGAGGACTCTCACACTCAGGGGACAGGAAGTAGATGATGATCCAGCAAAGAAGACTGAGAAGGAGCCGTCAGACAGGTAGGAGGAGAACCAGAAAGAGGAGGGTCACAGAAGTCATTGGAAGAGAAAATCTAGAATGGGGGGATGGGATTGTCAACAAGCACATCAGAGGGATCAAGAAGGATGAAGACAGGGAAAAGATCACAGGAGTTAGCAGTGAAGAATTTATTAGTTTCCTTTGACAGAATAGATTTAGTTAAGTAACGGGATCTAAGGCCAGGTTACAAGGGAGGGGGAAAATGGAGGCGAAGAGAGTAGACAAATCTTTCTAGGATCTTAGCAATGAAAGGAATCTAGGGGTGATGAGTGCGGTAAATGTGGTTTGGAAGTGGAAGGTTTGGGGTTTTGTTTTTAGGATGGGGAGACCTAGACATGCAAGTAGGTGGAGGAAAGGAGGCAATAGATAGGGAGAGATTGAAGATGGGAGTGAGAAAGAGAAAATGGTTGAGATGAACTTCTGGAGGATCAAGACAAGGACTGGAAATCAGAGTATGAGTGGAGGAGATGGCAGGTAGGAGTGTCTTTCTCAGAGATTAAAAAAGAGGAGAAGATAGAGGTGAAGATGAATAAGGGTTTTGAGAATAGGAGCACAGGACAGATATCTTCTATTTTCTCAGTAAAAGAGGAGGTGAGGTCACCTGCTGGGAGAGAGGGTAAGGGAGGAGAAAGCAATATTGGACCAGCTGCTGTGGAAAACATGATTAAGAGCCAAACAGGGAATTATAAAAGTTATGAAGAACAAACTGAGGTTAGATAAAAACAAATCTGTAGTATACCCAGGGGTCCATAAGAGCAGGAACAGAGAAGGCAGATGGCAGGGGTGACCTACGGGTGAGGATTGGAAGGATTAAAATAGCAGTAGGTAAGAGGTCAAGGGTAGAAGATGGCGCAGAGTTGTATAATTAGAACTCTGACTTTTCATTCTATCCCAAAGTGAGAATGGAACCCTCCCTTGCCCTGGAACCAACAGAAAAATCCAAGGGCCAGCTTGAGCCCTCCAAATCTCACTCACAGTTTTGTTTTCTACCTCTCACCCTCACCCCCAAAATATTAATTTTCACTCGAAGCAAAAATTCCATCTTCTGCCAATATTCTAGTTTAATATTTTTAGCTTGGAATTCTTCGGTACTATGGTGATAGGTGCCTTAGAAACTACCTCAGTGGATAATATTCTCCTACTCATAATCAGATCCTCCCCCATCAGCAAATAGTAATTTGGTGCCAGCAAATGCTATCTGAAAAGCAAAGAAACAAAGATCGTAGATTAACAGAATTCTGTGTAGTAGGCTAAAACAAGGACTTTTGATCAAGGAATAATTGGGTCGCTTGGAAAAAGTTCACACTTTCAAAAACATGGAGCAGGTTATAATAGGTTCTTATAAACTGTTTCTAGAAAAATAAATTCTTGAAAAAAGAAGTATTTTTTTCTCTAAATTTGCTAACTTGACTTTTTAAATATTGGATGTGGTCTCTGGGAAGTAATAACAATGTACAAAGTTGTATCTCAGTTACAAGAATGAATTTGAAGGTGTACTATCTAAGGTAATATTATTTTTAAAAGTAGCTTGCGGCTTTGTTACATGCCCCAAAGCAAGGCATACAAGTGTTTCCCTTTGTTGATTATCTTTAATTTATCTTGTACGTACTTTTTCTGTAAAAGTTGATTACATGCTATCCATCCCATTAGAATGGGAGCTTCTTGCGAGCAGAGACTGTTTTTGCTTTTTTTATCCCCCGTGTTAAGCACATAGTAGGTGCTTAAATAGTGTTTAGTGACTGACTGACATGGGAAAGTAGAACTAAACCTCAGTTTACTTATTTACAAAATAACCAGGTTGGACTAGATGACTCTGGCATCCCTCCTAGCTCTAAATGTGTGAATGTCTCTTCCTGCTTAGAAGTTCTATGATTCTAACTGAAGAGTAATGAGATCGTTTGATAGTTTGTTTCAGTTCATTTGGTTAAAAGTTGAGTAAGCAGAGTCAGAGAGTAAATTGATCCAAAACCGTAAGGACTGGAATGGGATTTAGTCACTTACTGTTGTATCAACAGGGTTCCCTACAGGTTCCCTAACCTTGATGATATGATGATATAAAGAGAAACTTCAGTATGAGTTAAATAAATTAAAGTCTATTTCTCTGACACTTCAGAAGGTCTGTAAGTTATCAACATTGGTACTCCCTTCATTAATGCAGAGTTTGATTCTTCAGTGAATGATCTACACGAGTTTTTGTGGCCAAAAATTCACTATTGAGGGAACCACATTATGGTAATGTACTTCTCCACAACAGGCTAGGCTGGCCTTTGGACAATAGACATAGAGTCTGTCACCAGGCCCATAATCAAAGCCTTTTTAGCTGGGGAGCCACACTGTTGGCACAGCCTTTAAGAACCCAGATTTTCCTTTGTGAAGAAGAGGAATTTACTGGAGGATTACAGACTACTATTAAAAGAAAATAAGGGTTGATTAATCGCCCTTTCCCTGTGACAAGCAGCATAAAAGTGAGGACTGAGGTAAGGCATATTGGGGTTTGCAAACAAATCATCATCCTTTGAAATTTGACTTAGACCAGTATTTCAACTGATACCTGTTGATTAGTAGACCACTGAATATTTGATGCAATTCAACTTAAAATAATCTGATTCTCTTTAATTTTCTTTTTTCACTGAACTGAAGCAATAAGAGACTTTTGAGATTCTTGTGTCTCTCCCCCTGTCTTTTTTCTAAGTCCTGCTTTCTAACTTTCAGTCATTTGTACTTTCTCAGGTTTCATACTAAATAAAAGAGTCTATTTTTACTGCAAGTTTTTATAGGGCACCATCACCAGACACCTAAGCTAATCTATCTTCCAGCACCGACGTCATTGTCCTAGAATTCTATTACTACAATTACCTTAATAATATGTTTTGGTTCTGAATTGTATTGAACGCATTGGGTTCATGGTTTTAAAAATATGGCTGATGTTGTGATATCCTTACAAAGTGGCCCATAAGAGGCAGAAAAAATTATGTAGTTTAGTGGACAGAGTGTTGAACTTGGAGTCAAAAAGACCTGAGTTCAAATCCCCCAACTCCTATTAGTTATATGACCAGTTTCCAACAACTCTCTAAGATTTATTTACTAACTTACAGATGGATTGCAATTTATAAGCAGTCCATAAGCGGTAATTAATTTTATGATTCCACAGTATTAAATATCAATCCAATATGTCACCACTGAACACGTATTCAATCATGTAACTATGTGGGTGGTTGAAAGCATATATGCAGCCCACATATCTATAACCTCTAACCCACTGTGTGACCCTGGGCAAGCAATTTAACCTCCCAGTGGCCCAGACAATTCTCTAAGATTAAAGTTGCAGAATAAATGTCCATCTGCATTGACAGAAGGAATCCCTCCATCCAAAATCCCTATACCGATGAAGTGACAGGCCCAGTTGCTCCCCCCAAAACCTACCACATATTTCATATTGTTGTTGTGAGGGTCAAAAGAGATAATGCGTACGTTAAGTGCTTTGCAAAATTTAAAGTACCATGTAAATGACATTATTTTTATTAACGAACGCATACTCAATTGGAATGAACTTCCACATCATCGACTGTCCACAGCACTTTTTGGGGCAGCTAAGTAATCTCATACTGTTTTCCATGCTATTCCATTATTGCCTGGATTTTTGGTTCTGTGTCCCAGCTCTCCTGTACTGCCTAATATTTCTTGTATATCTATCATCTCTCTCCCTTCCCAAACAAGGATTAGGACAGGACTAAACACCTCATAAGTACTTAATAAACATTTGTTGGATTTAATTTTAAAACTGAGAAAAACATGCCTGACTTTAGTTTAAAGATAAGGAAATTTCCTTTACAGAATTTGAAGCCTGCCAAGTAAAGGAGGTCATGCTCCCCTGTGAGTTTTGGAAAAAACAGATCACTTCAGCAGTTGTCACTGTGAAAAAATGCATGGCCATAGGAGATGAAAAGTTCACAGGGCTCCAATACTCATACTCAAACAAAGCAAAGGAATATCTTCAGATATGTCATTGTTGTACAGCTTATTCAATAAAAAGCTTAACCTGCTACAAAAAATATGTTGAAATGGTGGTAGGGGTGGTAGGGGTATCATTGGACCTCCCATGTAGATGGTGAATAAGAAGAAACTTTAAAGTTCCCCCCCAAAAAAACCCAGAATATTTCTTATACAATGATCCCCTTTCCTAGTTAAAGTGGTTTGAAGAATAAAGAGTAAGGAAAAGAAATGAAATTTTACACAATTGGGTTTATCTGGATTTATACATAACACTCAGTAATCTGCCAAGGACAGGATATAGCGTACTCAAACTCTCTATAATTTCTGTTATTTTTTATATCATCTTTATCTCCAAATATGTCCTCCCCTTGTCTAGCCATTAAACTATCCCTTGTACAGAATAAAAAAGAGAAAGGATGTGGTAGGAGCAAAACAGTAACCTCTGCCCTTATGTATGTTGGCCTAGTGTTTTCTTCAAAGATATTGAGGTCATCCTTGTGACTTGGTTGGCACAGGGAGCCAACAGGTTCATGCTGTTGACATCACTTCCTGGTCACCTATGTTCCAAAATGACCATGAGAAGCTTCTGGTTCACTTTCAGATGCTTGACTGGTGGACAACAATGGGCAACTCAAGCCAGGGAGCTTGACTCATCTGAATCAGCTTGAGACAGTCCTCAATACCTATCCTTGTTGAATACATTTCTCCTGCTATGGCTAATTAAATCTCCTTTAGTTAACTGTTTAATGACCTATAAGCATCTCATTTTACTCTAATATTGCACCTAAACTACCATGGGACTGGCCTGAGTCAGGTCCAGACCAAAATGGCAGTGGGGGAAGCTCCGTGAAACTGACCAACGTATCTAGAATTTGATAATCTGTACAATGTCTAACACCTATCATTGCTTTTCTCTGCGAAGAAGGGAGAGACGTCAATTTTCTCATCTCTTCTCCGGGACCAAGCTTGGTTGTTATAATTAGTTTCTATGGTTGTTGTCTGTTCTTTCCATTTATCTTGTTATAGTCTTTGTACGTATTGTTTTCATGATTCTATTTACTTCACTATGCATTTATTCACATAAATAGTCTTCTTAAACTTCTCTGAAGTTTTCATATCCATTGTTTATTATAGCACAGTAATATTCCATAGCATATTCATGCACCACAATTTGGTTAGGTATTTCCCTATCAATGGGCAGTTTTGTTTACACTTCTCTACCACAAAAAAGTAATGTTATAATTTTGGGGGGCAAATAGGGCCTTTTTGTCTTTAACATTCTTGGGGAATATGCCCAGTGAGATTACTGAGTCAAAAGGTATGGACTTCTAAAAAATCATTTTATGTGCATTACATACGCACATACATATATATAATTTATTTATAGTTTGCAACAATCACTTCCATAAGATTTTGAGTTTTGAATTTTTCCCTCATCCTCTCCTCCCTCCCCCCCAATATGTTGTGCAATCTTCATATTAAACATCTTTTCACATTAGTCATGACGTAAAAAAGAATTAGAACTAATAGGAGGAACCATGAGAAAGAAGAAACAAAACAAAGCAACAAAAGAAAAGGAGAACAAATGGTATGCTTCCATCAACATTCAGACTTGAAAGTTCTTTCTCTGGATTGTGGATAGTATTTTCCATCATGAGTCTTTTGGAGTTGTCTTAGATCCTTACATTGCTGAGATGAGCTAAGTCTATCAAGATCAGCCATCACATAATGTGGCTGTTACTGTGTATAATGTTCTCCTGGTTCTGCTCACTTCACTCAGCATTAGTTCATATGTCTTTCTAGGTTTTTCTGAAGTTCACCTGCTCACAGTAGCACAATAGTATTCCATTACATTCATATGCCACAACTTGTTCAGCCATTCCCCAATTGATGGACATCCCCTCAATTTCCAATTTTTGGCCACCATCGAAAGAACTGCTATGAATATTTTTGTACATGTCGATCCTTTTCCCACTTTTTAATGATCTGTTTGGTATACAGATCCAGAAGTGGTATCACTGAGTCAAATTTTATAGTACAATTTTATAGCCCTTTGGGCATAGTTCCAAATTGCTCTTCAGAATGATTGGATCAGTTCACAACTCCACCAACAATGCATTAGTATTCCAATTTTCCCACTTCTCCAACATAAAATCACTTTTTAGAACAGTTTCAACCTGTCACATTTTTCATTTGACTGCTCCTAGGAAGTGCTGGAGATTGAATTTAGGGGTACTATTTTTTTTTGGCCCAATACTACTCCTTACAGTTGAAAACATTTGTTAAACAACTATTCTAATTTCCTTGTCTCATCAGAATAAATAAAAACAGGAACAATTCTGGATAGTTTGATTCAAATGTTTATGGAGAGTTTCCATGTTCCCTTTACTATAAATGAAAACTCATCTTAGAGAATGACCTTGGACAAGGAAGGTCAATAAGCATAACCCCTGTGTCAGAGATCTGCTCCTGATAAGAAAGGCCAAAGCACACTTTGGGGGATTTCTTGCTTTGTTTGCTTATTCTTGCCATTCATATCATCTGGGAACCCAACTGGGAATTGTCTAGCATGGGCATGTCACTTTTTACCAATTTCCCTTACAAACAATTGGTTCACAAAGCTCAAAGAATGAACAAATTCACTTAGAGATTCATGAAAATGAATAGAGCCCATCTTAAGACTCAGAAAGATTTTTAAAAATTGGCTTTTTACAGCACACAATGGATAGAATTGCATTGCAACCCTTCTTTATGTGACTTAATAGTAGCTGCTGCTTTTTGTAGATTCTTTTCTGGTTTAGTCACATGCTCAATGCTACCACACTTAAAATGCTTCCTAGCATCTAGTTAATGTTACCCAAAGTTTTCTTCTATTCAGCCTGGTCATCCATCTTTGCTTCTCCAGCAACCAACAACTTTGTAAGTCCAAGGATAGAGTGTGTAAGGATGGCACTTAGCCATAAATTGTAAAAATAGTATTTTCCTCCTCTTTTTCTCTCTCCCCAATGCATATTATACATTGCTCTCACCATGTCTTTTGCTCCTAGTTTTGTTCCCTTTCTTTGAATGCTCTCCAGTTCACTTTCTCCTCCTTGAAAGTCCAGCTCAAATCCTTCCTTCTTCATGAAGATTTCCCTGACTGGTCCAGCCAGCAGTTTCTCTGGATTCCTATTGTGCATACTGGCTGGATCACTGTATCTCCTACTTTATTCTATTACTTATAATCTCATCATGTGTCTAGCCTTCTCAGAGTTTTGTCTGGCAAGGGCTTCCCTCAAATATGACTTGGAGGAGACACTTATTATCCAAGAGAGGTATACCACAAGTGCTAGATTTTATGATTCAAATCCCATAATATGCTTTTTTAAAAAAAAGGAAAAAAAGTAACACAGGACTTGGAAACAGAAGACTAGTATTCTAATATTTTTAGTGTTAGTCTTGCCATGTGACAAATCATTTAACTTTTTTCATATGTGAAATGAACATGAAAATAATCATACCTGATTTATACTATAGGTTTATTTAAAGGGTCAAGTGAAAAAATGTATATAAAATGTTCTATAAGAGTTAAAATGCTTATATAAATGTCAGCAAATATGGTGACATAGCTAAATATTTGAGACCTATAGGCACAATTTTTTTTAATATCAGCTATTTTTAAAATTCTAATTTTATGGTCTTAGCACAGTGCCTGACACATGGTACATGACTACAAGTGCTCGTTAAATTAAATTGAATTGAATGAGATGGCTAGATGCCCAAAGATTTGCCTGAGGTCATGCATCAAGCCAGAATCAAACACAATTTGGACTAGAACCCAGGCTGCCTATTTCTTAGTCTAGAGTTCTTTCTCCTAAATCCACTGACTCCTTTTATAAGAAAGAGCTAAAATCTGGGGGCACAAAGGCAAAAATCATCCTATACCCTCAATTGCAATCTAATGGGGAAAATGGCATGCAAACAACTATGAGACAACCAACAAGCTAAATACAGAATAAATTGAAGATGATCTCAGGAGGAAGGTACTGGCATTGAGGGGGACTGGGAAAGCTTCTTTCAAAAGGTAGGACTTGAAGGAATCTGGGAAGCCAAGAGGCAGAGATGAGAAAGGAGAGAATTCCAGGCACGGGAGACAATCATGGGAAACAGACTTCACTCTGAGATTGTAGATTTAGAGCCAGAAGGGATCTTGGGGGTTATTATAGGCACACATTTTTAGAAAGGGTCTCTTTACTCCTTACTTATTATAAGGCAAACATATTTGCATTCCTCATCAACATCAATCTACTTGAATTGTATTTTCCAAAATGGTTGGGGTAGAAAAAAGGGCAAAAGGGAATAGAGGAGAGGAAAGAGGTGACAAGGACTATTTTCTTGGTTCTGACACTTACTTGCTTTCCATTCTATTTTGCCTTTTCCCACAGACCGACATTTAACACACTCAACAGTCAGAGTGGGTATTGTATATAGATTCTATGTTTTAGGAGCCTTAGAGGCTTTCACTATTACTGCTCTTCCATGTCTGTTTCTGAAAAAAGTCCTGTAGTTATTTTTATGCATAAATGTCATTACAAAGAGAAAATCTATTTGACAATGTTATTTCCATTTTCTAAAAGATGGGCCGTAATAGACAGTCCTTTGTCAATCTGATTAGACAAGGAACAGTCCAGGATAAGAGTTTTCTCCTTCACTATTTGTGACCAAAGGGACAGTCAACTGCAATATTTTTTTTATATTAGTGTATGCCCTTAGGAAGAGGAACTGTATAGATCTGTAAGATCTGGCTTAAGTCATTTGAAGTTCTTCCTTGGAGGAAAAATATGCTGTTTACTTAGGGGTCAAGTGGGAAAGTGAGATTGGAGAACTTTAAACTTCTACTGGGGACTTTCCTCAGCAAATCCCATGCTTGATAATATGGTTTGCAACTGACAGCTTCTGGCTGTTAGAATGAGGATAAGTGTGATGGGAAAACCATCTCCTATCCTCACTTAACCTGCTACTATAAAAATATGTCTTGATCAAACATGGGATTTGGGGAAATATGTGCTTGTATACAAATATGTGTGTGTATGTGATAGGAAACGTATGAACCAGCCTGACCAGAAATATTAGAAAGGGCTTCTGGAGTTCAGCTCTTGACCTGTCTTCTTATCTCTTTTCTTTCCAGCCAGTGACAGAATAAGTCACCTCTAGGCATTATTCTGACGCTTTCTTTTCTTCCAGTGGGCCTGAAGAATGCTAGTTTCAAGGTTAGCTTTCTGTCCCACACCTGCTGACCATGAAGAGGTAGCCTGGATCTACTCTAATCTGAACTAATCTAAATTGAGGAGTAACTTTGGAGTCTCTGCCTGTCTCCATTTCTATCTGTCTCTCTTTGTCTCTCTATCTCTGTCTCTTTCCTTCTGTGTCTCTACTAGAAGCTGGAACTTTGTTGAAGCAAGAAAATGTATTGCTTTACTGATAATTGTGTGTTTTATATATTCAGGATCATTGTTAATGGTTTTAATTGTAGGAGGTAGGAATATTTTTCGATAGACTGACGTGTTTATTGGTGAGTTAAGAACAACCTTATAAGCAAGCATTCTATGCAATGGGGACAAGCTAGATGTATTTCCAATAAGATCAGGGTGAAACAAGGATTCCATTATCACCACTGTTATTCAATATGGTATTAGAAATGCTAGCTGTAGCAATAAGAGAAGAAAAAGAAATTGAAGGAATTAGAATAGGCAAAGAAGAAACTAAGTTATCACTCTTTGCAGATGATATGATGATATACTCAAAGAATCCCAGAGAATCAAGTAAAAAACTACTTGAAATAATAAACAACTTTGGCAAAGTTGCAGGTTACAAAATAAATCCAGAGAAATCATCTGCATTTCTATATATTACTAACAAAGCCCAACAGCAAGAGATAGAAAGAGAAATCCTATTTAAAGCTAGGGTAGACACTACAAAATATCTGGGAGTCTACCTGCCAAAACAAGCCCAGGGACTAGATGACCACAATTACAAAACACTTTTCACACAAATAAAGTCAGATCTAAGTAAGTGGAAAAACATCAGTTCCTTGTGGGTAGGCCAAGCTAATACAATAAAAATGACAATTCTACCTAAATTAATTTACTTATTCAGTGCCGTACCAATGAAACTACCAGAAATTACTTTCTAGAGCTAGAAAAAATAATATCGAAATTCATCTGGAAGAACAAAAGATCCAGAATATCAAGGGAACTAATGAAAAGAAATGCTAGGGAAGGTGGCCTAGCCCTACCAGATCTCAAATTGTATTATAAAGCAGCAACCATCAAAATCACTTGGTACTGGCTAAGAAACAGAGGGGTAGACCAGTGGAATATGTTAGGTACTCAAGACATAGTAGGCAATGAATGTAGCAATCTACTGTTTGATAAACCCAAGGACTCCAGCTTCTGGGATAAGAACTCACTGTTTGACAGAAATTGCTGGAAAAACTAGATAACAGTGTGGTGGAAACTGGACATAGACCAATGCCTGACACCATACATAAGAATAAAATCCAAATGGATATGTGATCTAGGAATAAAGGTTGATACTATAAACAAATTAGGGGAGCAAGGAATAGTACCTTTGTCAGATTTATGGAGAATGGAGAAATTTATGACCAAGCAAGAGATAGAGAACATTATGAAGTGCAAAATGGATAATTTTGATAATATTAAATTGAAAAGTTTTTGCACAACCAAACCCAATGCAACCAAGGTTAGGAGGGAAGCAGAAAACTGGGAAAGAATTTTTACAACTAGTGTCTGTGATAAAGGCCTCATTTCTAAAATATATAGAGAACTGAGTCAAACGTACAAGAATACAAGTCATTTCCCAATTGACAAATGGTCAAAGGATGTGAACAAGCAGTTTTTAGAGGAAGAAATTAACACTATCTATAATCATATGAAAAAATACTCTAAATCACTATTGATTATAGAGATGCAAATCAAAACAACTCTGAGGTACCACATCACACCTATCAGATTGGCTAACATGACAAAATAGGAAGATGATAAAGGTTGGAGAAGATGTGAGAGAGTTGGAACACTAATTCATTGTTGGGGGAGATATGAGCTGATCCAACCATTCTGGAGAGCAATTTGGAACTATGCCCAAAGAGCCACAAAAATGTGCATACCCTTTGACCCAGAAATATCACTTTTAGGACTGGATCACAAAGAGATCATAAAAATGAGAAAGGGTCCCACATGTATAAAAATATTTGTAGCAGCTCTCTTTGTGGTGGCCAAAAACTGGAAATCAAGGGGATGCCCATCAATTGGGGAATGGCTGAACAAGTTGTGGTATATGAATGTAATGGAATACTATTGTGCTATAAGAAATGATGAACAGGAAAACTTCAGAAAGGCCTGGAAAGACCAATATGAACTGATGCTGAGTGAAAGAAGCAGAACCAGGAGAACTTTGTACACAGTAACAACCACAGTGTGCGAGGAATTTTTCTGGTAGACTTAGTACTTCATTACAATGCAAGGACTTAAAAAATTTCCAATGGACTCTTGAGGCAAAATGCCTTCCACAATCCAGAGAAAGAACTATGGAATTGGATTGCAGTTAGAAGCAGACCATTTTCTTTTTATTATGTTTTGTTTTGTTTTATGGTTTTTCCCATCCATTTTAATTCTTCTGTGCAACATGTATTTAATAGGAATGTACATGTAGAACCTATGTAGAATTGTGTGCCATCTCAGGGAGGGAGTGGGGAAGGAGGGGAGAATGAGGGGGAGGGAGGGAAAAAATTCCAAAATATATAGAAGTGATTGTCAAACACTGAAAAGAAATGAAGTAATTTAATTTTTAAAAAAAGGATATTCCTATCGCAGTTTTGATACTATCATGTTAGATTCTTTAAAAACTAAACCAAGCTATATGTAATAACTTACTGCTTCATATACTGTCCCCTTTTTTCTGTTTTTCTATGTATATTGATTTATTTATGTTTGTTGATGCTTGTCAAGTTCATGATAAAATTTTTAATATATATCACTATAATGTACACACTGGTCATCCCCATTAACAACATTTTCTCTAGAACAAAAACAATATTCATAGAGTTTGACTTTGCCGATGTGCTATTACCAAAAATAAATCATATCTAAGGATGTGGCACCCCACAGATTTGTGGGTGCAGCAATGCTTGTGGAAGTTAAGGTTTCTTTTCTTTCAGCAGGTTGCTAAATACCTCCTGAATGACAAAGACTGAGCCTGGGATTGTAACAGAAAAGGATGGCTTCATCCAGAGTTCCTGGTTAGGTTATTACCAGATTATTGGGAGAAGTTCTGAGAAAGCATACTTAGGACACCATCCTTATGTAGAGTCATACAGTAATGGCCCCAGGGAAAGTCAAAGAGATCCACTTGTCAAATGGGAAATTTTAACTAGTTAGGCTGGTTTAGAAACTTTTAGACTATTCAGTCTGATTCCTGGGTAGAATTCTCTTAGATTCCCTTTTGATTTCTTCAACCTTACTTATTCAGTAAATATGCTTTCTCCATGTAAATATAGCTAAATGAGGTAGTTAAGTGACCACATGGAGAGACCATAGGACTAAGAGTCAGGAAGACCCAAGTTTGAATACTGCCTCAGAAACTTACTAGCAGGGCGCAGTCAAGATGGTGGAGTAGAAAGACACACAAAGGCAGGCTCTCCTGACACAGCCCATAAAATACCGGTAGAGAGGGACTCTCAACAAATTCTGGAGCAGCAGAAGTGGAGAACAACAGAGTGGAAGAGATTTCCACCCCAGGGTGACCTGAAAGGCCCACAGGAAATGTCTGTTGCACCAGACGCAGAGTGGAGCCCTGCCCAGCCTTGGCCGCGAAGCTCTGGGAGAAGGACATCCCAGGGGCGGAATTTCCAGTCTGGGAATCCCCAGTACCAGCAGCAGCAGCAGGTTCACAGATCCCTCAACCCACAGGTGCCAAAGGTCAGTGATGGGTTTTTTTCAGCTGGCCAGGAAGGGAGAAGGGTCTTCCCATAGCTCTGGCCTCAGGCAGCAGCCTGCAGAGGCCCTGGCAGGCAGCAGCAGTTCCCATCTCACTGGTACAGCAGCTGTATCCATTGTTGGATCGTAAAACCCCTGGGGGCACTGAGGAGCTGAATATTACCTCAGCCCTGTGTAGAGACCCTGAGGGAGCTGGTCTTTGTCTCACCCTGAATGGCAGCCCTGCCCCCACAGCTTGACTGAATCCCAGCCCCCCAGTGCTGGCTTGGAGGAACTGGAGGTCAGGTGGCTGTGGAGAGGTAACTGCTAAGATTCTGGGCACAAAAATCTCTTCCAACTCCTAGACCAGTGTACACACTTGATTGTGCCACCTTGGAGGAACTGAGATTTTACAGATTCCCAGAGTATACCTTACTCTTGACAAAGGATCCAAAAGTCAAGTAACTGGTTGGGAAAATGCCCCCCAAAAAGGAAAAAAAACAAGATCATAGAAGGTTACTTTTTTGGTGAACAGATATCTCCTCCCATCCTTTCAGATGAGAAAGAACAATGCTTACCATCAGGGAAAACATAAAAGTCAAGGCTTCTGTATCCCAAACATCCAAAATAAATATCCAGTGGTCTCAGGCCTTGGAAGAACTCCAAAAGGATTTTGAAAATCAAGTAAGAGAGGTGGAGGAAAAACTGGGAAGAGAAATAATAGAGATGCAAGAAAAGCATGAAAAGTGGGTCAACACCTTGCTAAAGGAGACCCAAAAATGCTGAAGAAAATGACACCTTTAAAAATAGGCTAACTCAATTGGCAAAAGAGGTTCAAAAAGCCAATGAGGAGAAGAATGCTTTAAAAAGCAGAATTAGACAGATGGAAAAGGAGATTCAAAAGCTCACTGAAGAAAATAATTCTTTCAAAATTAGAATGGAACAGATGGAGGCTAATGACTTTATGAGAAACCAAGAAATCACAAAACAAAACCAAAAGAATGAAAAAATGGAAGATAATGTGAAATATCTCATTGGAAAAACAACTGACCTGGAAAATAGATCCAGGAGAGACAATTTAAAAATTATGGGCCTACCTGAAAGCCATGATCAAAAAAAAGAGCCTAGACATCATCTTTCATGAAATTATCAAGGAAAACTGCCCTGATATTCTAGAACCAGAGGGCAAAATCAATATTGAAAGACTCCACCGATCACCTCCTGAAAGAGATCCAAAAAGAGACACTCCTAGAAACATTGTGGCAAAATTCCAGAGTTCCCATGTCAAGGAGAAAATATTCAAGTAGTTAGAAAGGAAGAATTCAAATATTGTGGAAATACAATCAGAATAACACAAGATTTAGCAGCTTCTACATTAAGGGATCGAAGGGTGTGGAATATGATATTCCAGAAGTCAAAAGACCTAGGACTAAAACCAAGAATCATCTACCCAGCAAAACTGAGTATAATTCTTCAGGGGAAAAAATGGTCTTTCAATGAAATAGAGGACTTTCAAGCATTCTTGATGAAAAGACCAGAACTGAGAAGAAAATTTGACCTTCAAACACAAGAATCAAGAGAAGCATGAAAAGATAAATAGCAAAGAGAAATCATAAAGGACTTACTAAAGTTGAACTATTTACATTCCTACATGGAAAGACAATATTTGTAACTCTTGAAACTTTTTTCAGTATCTGGGTAGCTGCTGGGATTGCACACACATACACACACACACACACACACACAGAGCACAGGGTAAATTGAATAGGATGGGATCATATCTTTAAAAAATGAAATTAAGGTGTGAGAGAGAAATATATTGGGAGGAGAAAGGGAGAAATGGAATGGGGCAAATTATCTCATAAAAGAGGCAAGTAAAAGACTTCTCAGTGGAGGGCAAAAGAGGGGAGGTGAGAGAAAAAACATGAAGCTTATTCTCATCACATTTGACTAAAGGAAGGAATAAAATGCACACTCATTTTGGTATGAAAACCTATCTTACAATACAGGAAAGTGGGGGAGAAGGGGATAAACAGAGTGGTGGGGATGATGGAAGGAAGGGCAGTGGGAGGAGGGAGCAATTTGAAGTCAACACTCTTGGGGAGGGACAAGATCAAAAGTGAGAACAGAAGCAATGGGGGGCAGGATAGGATGGAGGGAAATATAGTCTTACACAACATGACTATTATGGAAGTCATTTGCAAAACTACACAGATATGGCCTATATTGAATTGCTTGCCTTCCAAAGGGAATGGGTGGGGAGGGAGGGATGAAGAGAAGTTGGAACTCAAAGTTTTAGGAACAACTGTTGAGTATTGTTCTTGCAACTAGGAAATAAAAAATACAGGTAATGGAGTATAAAAAGTTATCTTGCCCAACAGGAGAAAAGAGAAGATGGGGATAAGGGAAGAGAGGGATGTTAGAAGGGAGGGCAGATTGGTGATAGGGGCAATTAGAATGCTCGACATTTTGGGGTGTGGTGAGGGAAATGGGGAGAAAAATTTGGAACCCAAAATTTTGTGGAAATGAATGTTGAAAACTTAAATAAATAAATTTAAATTAAAAAAATAAAAATAAATAAAGAAAAGAAAAGAAACTTACTAGCTCTGTGACCCTGGGCATCATTTAATCTCTATGTACCTCAGTTTCCTGTAAAATGGGGGACCTTGCAGGATTGCTATGAGGACCATATGAGTCAACCTATGTAAAGTGCTACATAGGTGCTAGCTCTTATTATTATTAATAATAATTGTGGTAATAGTACTCTAGGAAAATATATTTGTAGGATAGAATATATGATCATAGGTTTAGAAGGGAAAGTAAGGTGGGGATGCCAGAGCCAGGCCATCCAGGTAAAAAGGTTCAGGGTCACATTTATTAAGGGGAAGAATTCTAAGTTTTACTTGACTAAGTTGCACTGAGCTATAGGGATTTGTCATAGTAAGACAAGGAAATACAACAACCAGTCAATAAGAATTTATTAAGTATCTATGATGTGCTAAGTATATATAAGAAATACAAAGAAAAGCAAAACAGTCCCTGCCTTCAAGGACCTCACAACTTAATGGGGGAGACAACATACAATTTTGTACAAATAAGCTATGTACAGGATTAAAAGGAAAAAAAATCCACAGAGGGAAGTTACTAGAACTAAGAGGGTTTGGATAAGGCTTACTGTAGAAGATGGGATTTTGGATGAGACTTGAAAGAAGTCAGGAAATAGAGATGAGGAGGGAGAGTATTACAGGCATGGGAGACAAACAGAGAAAATGTCTGGTTTAGAAAGGTGGAGTTTCCTGTTCCTGGAAGAGCAAGGAACTCAGTGCCACTGGATGGAAGGGTATGTGGTGGGGGAGGGGTCAGAAGAAGACCAGAAAGGTACAAGTGAGGTTCTAGGGTATGGAGGGCTTTGAATGCCAGACAGAGGATTTTATATTTGATCCTGGAGGTGAAAGGGAGCCACTGGAGTTTATTATTACAATGGAGCAAATTAGGGGGAAACCAAGAATTTCTTGGTCAGCTCTGGAATAGGTGACTTCCTGGGTAACCAAAGTCTGAGAGTCCAGTTGGTAGAAACTCCCACACTATTCACTATTGATAATGAAAGCATTTGTTTGCTTTATTGGCTCTATAAGCTGGGGTAGTAAAGAGATGCTTAGCAGTTCTTTTGTTTGGTTGATTCACAACAATTATACTGAGACCTCTTCACACCAATCTGCAATTAACCAAATCTCATTTTAGCCTTTTCTACCTCATAGGTTTGTGAATTATAGTTAGAAGGATCTCACAGGCAAACTACACCAATCTCTTCATTTTACATGTTGGAGAACTGCAACTGTCCCTTCTGGAAACCCAGGCTGTAATCATAAAAATAAGGGGCAGATAATGAGTTGTCAAATTAATGAGTATCAAAATGTATCTAGCTCTGATATTCCTTTATAAAGTATAAAGGAGTTTTCCTTGATTGAATAGGAAAAGGAGCCTGGCTATTGGCCATCAAAAGATTGGCCACACTCTTGATGACCTTAAAAAAAAATCTGGGATTGACAGCTCTGGAGTCATTTTAGGCAGGAAGAACCTATCCCCTAAGAAGCCATCTTCACTTCGGTGGGGTAGGGGAGGGGAAGGGGATTTTACAGATACCCATTGGAGAGATTCTCCATTCAGAACTATCTTTATTGTATATCCTGGGGGTAATCTTCAGTCATCCTGATGAATATCTGGTCACTGGATTCAGATGGCTCTGGAGGAGAAGTGAGGCTGGTGATTTTGCACAGCCCTCCCTCACTCAAAACAAAATCAAGTGCAAGTCATATTATCATTTCTCTAATGCCATAGTCTTCTTTGGCAACCAAGGATAAACACAACAATATTGTGTATCCTAGTTTTGCAGGGATCCACAGAGAAGGAAAATTAGTGTTCCTTTGTTTCAGATTTAATAGTACAGTCAGATTTCTAGTGTGTTTCCTCTACATATCAATTCTGATATAATTTTTTTCAGCAAAATGATTAGGTACTTAAGTACTGATATCTATTGTGTTATTGTGCCTAGTATGAGTATAGAAGCTGATGTCAGTGGCACAGATATCGCATCCTTAAAATTCTAGCACCCAGAAATTTGCCTGTCCTATACTGAGTCTGTTCATTCCTGTTAATTTCTTATCACTTTTGACCATTCCTGCATTGCTTGCCTTACTATGACATGAACTTGTGTGGAGAGCCACATGAACTATAGCGGTCTGTAGAATAAGGTTTGCCTAATGGTTTAGAGCCCCAGAGAAATCAGTCTCATGCTCCTTACTGGGTACTGGGCAACCCTACATTTCTTCAGAGAATTTTTGAGTTTGTTTTCCTTTAAGAATAACCTGTTTGTTCCCAGTGAGAGGTGAATTCAAACCTCCATCTATATTGCCCTATGTGATGCAGGTATCCATCAAAAAATTTTTATTCCAGACCTCCAGTGGTAATTCTCTGTGTTGCAGAAATCCCAGGAGAAATCTTGGGTGTCCTGTGTGTTGCAAGGAATCAAAAGAATTTTCACCATCCCAGAAATGAATCTGTTCTATACCTGTGGAACTCATAGTAGGTGAGAGAGAGGGTAAGTTGCCCCAGCCTGCCTTGGACTCAGTGTCTCGATGTTGTTATAGAAGTACGAAGACAAACAGAAATCTTTGAGAATGTCTGTTCAAATTAAAATTGCATATTCACATTTTTGAGCAGCTAAGCAGGGCAGTGAATGGAGTGTTGGATTTGGAATTAGGAAAACTTGAGTCAAATCTGGCCTCAGACACTTACTAACTCTATGACCCTAGGCAAGTCACTTAATCTCTCCCTGCCTCAGCATCCTCATCTGTAAAATGGACATTATAATAGGTTTGTGAGGTTCACAAGGTTGTTGTAAGGATCAACCTTGTTGTAAGGATAAACCTTAAAAGTGCTATATAAATGTGTTTATTATTATATTTGGCAGTGAGTATAATCCCAGGCCCACCAGCTATTGTAGGCCTGTACACTTAGAGGAAAACATTTATTTTGGAATTGTTTGAGAACTGTTTCTTATGAACTTTACCAAGACTCTATAGTTCAAGGCATTACACAAGTCACTTAAATATAATGTTTGTTTCCACATGTCAGCTATAAAGCTGTTTAGAATTAGAACTATGGAAAAATAGGCACCCTAGTTGATTTGTTGGAGAGAACAAATGTTTAACAGAGGGGAAGAGAGTAGGGTGTTGATTTCTGACCAAGTCCCTAGCCCAAGAACCCCAGGATATAATTACAGAAAGTAAACGGCAAACAATCATACCTTAAAGAGGTGAGAAGTTTTCTTTTATTGAATTGGAAGGAGAGTCTGGTCATTGGCTGGGGAAAGATTGGCCATATTTCTGATGGCTCTTTAAAACAGATAGATAGACAGAAAGATAGATAGATAGACAAAAGCTGAGTTCTCCATCTTCGGGTTCAGAACAGTCAGAAGCCAACAATTTAGGAAACTAGAGACCAACACAGCACCTGAAGGACTTCCAGGAGAAGAGACTTCCAAAGAGATTTATGCAAGAATGGTAACAGAGGCAACTGTCATGAAGAACAGATGCTGAGACTCTTGGAGTGAGGATGTATGAGCCAATCCAGGACAAGGCATTCCTGGAGTGATGCAACATCTCTAAAAACCCACCACCAGTACTACAGACAGCAAGTCAATAATTTTTTACCTTCAGACTTGCCTTTTACTGGGCGTGGGAGAATCAGTTTCTTAAAATTTGTTTACCCTTGTTTTGTTTTATACATTTTCTTTGTCTTTATAAATGGTGCCTACAGCTGGCATCTGCTAGTTTGGATGATCTTATAAGCAATTTGGTTAGGAAGAGGTCATTAAGGGAATTATCCCAGGAGAGGAAAGATTTAGAACAAAGATGTTGACCAGAGTGTCTCTGACTGGGTGCTCAGATCTGGAATATACACATACATATGCGTATGTACATATGTATATGTACACATACATCTGTATATATATGTATGCATGTGGGGGTGAGAGAGAAAGAGAGAGAGAGAGAATATTAAAAGACATTCTTCTTTACAACTTCCTAGAACAGAGATGGAATGTTTATGACAGAATGGGGAAACCTATCTAGGCAATTAGGAAGGTGGAGTCAGAGTTGCCAGAATAACTCTATTTACCACCCCACCCTGCCCCTGCTATATACAGATAAGGAATTTAAGCATCATACTTGGGATTAGGTCTTTAACTTCAGAGTCAATGCTCTTTCTGGCAGGTCATGTTGACTCCTACACCATGGAATCACAGGGTTGGAAAGAATCTTAAGAGATCATCTAGCCCAGTCCTTCACTCAAAGCAGTAACCCTTTCTACAAGGTCCTAGACAGACAGTTATTCCACTTACAGATAGCTTGAATAATAGGAAATTAGAATATGAATTATTAGAAAGTTTCTCTTTTAAATGAACTCATTCTCTTGTAAAATTTGGTTCAACTAAATTCTATGCATCTAACATTTATTATCTACCATGTGGAAGGTTTGTTCTTTGTACCTTACCCCATACTCCAGAGCAGAAGTGGACTTTTCTTAGGGGAAGGCTGAGGGATTTGTATGACAATGGCAGAGGCAGTATTCAAAACAAGGTTCTTTGATTCCAAATCTTTTGTACTTTCCACTATAAATTATTTTACATTTCCTGTATAAGAGAGGTTGTTTTTTTCTCCCTAGTGGAATGGAAGCTCTTTGAGAACACAGGAGCTTTTGCTTTGCTCTTTGTATCTTGTTTCACCCTAGTAACAGTGTTTCTTTATCTGGAGTCCACAGATAGAACAAAGGGCTCATAGGTTTCAGGGTATCCATAAACTTGGATGGGAAAAAAATTTAAATCTTTATTTTCATTTACTTCTAGATGAAATATAGCATTTCCTTCAATTACGAATGTAGGCAACAAACATTTTTAGAAAGATTGAACAGGTTTCGTTGCTATTTGTCCTTTGTTCTCAGAGGACCATGACATCCGCAAGGTGATGTCATGACTTGCAAGTGAATTGGATTTAAATGAGGCAGGGCTGTGCAGTCACCAAGCCTCACTCTTTCTCCTGAGCCATCGGAGTCCCCAGGCAAGATATAGATCAGGATGACTGGAGATGGCCCTGGATGCAGTGGAAGACCTTGACCTTTTTTGTAAAGATGTATGCATTTATTTATTTATGTTTAGTTTTCAACGTTAACTTTTATAAGATTTTGAGTTCTAATTTTTCCCCTCCCTCTCCTTCTCTCTCTCCAAGACAGCATGCAACCTGATATAAAGATATATATATATATATATGAAATAGTCATATAAAACATATTTCCACCTTAGTCATGTTGTGAAAGAATCAGAACAAAAGGAAAAAACCACGAGGAAGAAAAAAAAAGAGAGAAAATAGTCATGTTTTGATCTGTATTCAAACTACATAGTTCTTTCTCTGGATGTGGAGGCATTTTCCATCATGAGTCTTGGAACTGACTTAGATCATTGCATTGCTAAGAAGAACTAGGTCTCTCAAAGTTGGTCATCAAACAACTGTTACTATTACTGTGTGCAATGTTCCGGTTCTGCTCAGCATCAGTTCATTTAAGTCTTTCCAGGTTTTTCTGAAATCTGCCTGCTCATCATTTCTTATAGCACAATAGTATTCCATTACATTCATATACCACGACTTGTTCAGGCATCCCTTCAATTTCCAAAAAAAAATATTTGTGTACATGTGGGTCCTTTTCCCATTTTTATGATCTCTTTGGAATACAGACCTAGCAGGTATTGCTGGATCAAAGGGTATGCACAGTTTTATAGTTCTTCGGGCAGAGTTCCAAATTGCTCTCCAGAATGGTTGGGTCAAGACCTTGGCTTTTTTAAGTTAAGGTTTTTCCCAGCTCTCAGTCAGACTGAGGTAAAGCCCATTCAGTGATTAAGACTAGGTAAGAAATGAGGCAAAAAATGGCCTCTTTTAACCTAGTAAAAAAAAAAAAAATCAATTTGGGAGGGAAATACCTTTAGAGTTTTTGATCCAAATAGAAACAACTGCTATTTACCAGGAAGAAGAATGACAATGCATGCAAAAGCTATAGCTAATAAACATTATTCTTAGAAGGATTCCATTGGTTTTATCAGATTCCCAAAGGAGTTGAGTGGAATACAAGTTCCTTGAGGGTAGGACCTGTTTTTGTCTTTTTTTCTTCTTTTTAACCTCAGCATCTAGCACAGTGCTAATATGTGCTTAATGAGTGTTTGTTAAGACAATAGTTCTATGGTATTTTACAAACTTTAAATCACTTTAAAAATGCTAGCTACTGCTATTGTTGAATTGAACTGAATGAACTTGAATTAGAAAGAAACATTTATAGAATCAATCATTAAGGACTTATTAAAGTACCTACTATGTGTCACGCACTGGCTAGGCGCTAGGGATAAAAGTACAAGGAATGCAAAATACCTACTCACAAGGAACTTGTATTCTAATAGGGAAACAAGTACCTACTGTAAATTCATATACAAAGCATAAATATAAAGTTAATGAATACATACAAAGTAGTTAAAAACAAGGTCATTTGGGAGGAAGTGTAGTAGTGATTGGGAGGGATTAGGAAAGGCTTCACACAGAATATGGTTCTTGAGCTGCATCTTTTTTTCATTTTTTTCTCAATTTTTAACATGTTTTTTTAAAATTTTGAGTTCACCAGATGCACATGGCCCACAGACCAGTTCTCTATTCACCATACAACACTGTCTCACTTGAAACCATATTCAGCAGAAAGACAAAAGAATCAGGCAAAGGAAAAAATGACAGGAAGAAAGATTTATAAGAATAGAAAATCCAAGAACAGAAATTTGGATCAAATATGTCAAAATATCTGTCCAGTGGAATGGAGACTTTCCTCACTTCTCCCTGACATCTACAGTGGATTCTGTGGCAAACATGACAAGAGGCAGGCAAGGGAACCTCCAAAGAGATGAGATCATAGATCCACATGAATCTGAGGAAGACATAAAGAAAGGATTCGACAATTTAAAATTTTGAGTTCAAAATTCTCTCCCTACTTCCTTCCCCTCCTCTTTCCTCGAGAAGGCAAGAACTTTGGTATAGATTATATATGTCCAGTCATGCAAAACATATTTTCATATTAGTCATGTTACAAAAAACAAACAAAAAACCAAGAAAAATAAAGAAAGTTTAAAAAGTATTCTTTGATCTGCATTCAGACTCCACCAATTCTTTCCCTGGAGTCCTTCAGAATTGTCTTAGATCGTTGTATCGTAGAGAATAGCTAAGTCATTCACATTTCATCATCGTACAATATTGCTTTTACTGTGTATCATATTCTCCTGGTTTTGGTCATTTCACTTTGTATCAGTTCATCTAAGTCTTCCCAGGTTTTTTGTGTTTTTTTTTTTAAAACCATTCCTTTCATCATTCTAGCTCTATAAAATAAATTGTTGGTTTAATAAAATTCTTTTGAGGTGGGGTGTTTTGATGCTTTTGCAATGCAAGACATTGCATCTGGAGTCAGGAAGATCTGAGTTCAAATATGACCTCTGACAATTGCTGTATCACCCTGGGCAAGTCACTTAGCCTCTGTTTGCCTCAATTTCCTTATCTGCAAAATAGGGATAATGACAGCACCCACTTCTCAAGGTTGTTTTTAGGGTCAAATGATATAATTGTAAAGTACTTCATACAGTATCTAGCACCCCAGGAACACTATATAAATTCAGATATTATATTGTTATTATTTCTATTATTATACTATTATACCACTCAAACAGCAACTCAAGGTCTGTACCTTTTGGTCAGCCAAGAAGTCATGACACATCCTTCTAGAAGTGATCCTCTTCTCCTTCAAAAAGGGGATAGTTGCAGGACACACCTTCCCCTGGACAATCAACACCAAATTTAATAACTGTCCTGAGGTAGTCGATGAGTTCAGAAATTCCCATTTCTGAGGATCACCAGTAGCTACTAGTTATGAAAATAATCATAAGCAGGAAAGACAGGCATTCAAGGCTAATAACTCTTGCTGCCATGTACCAGGAGCCACCATAGCTACTGAATAGGGTCAAGGGAAGAGAAAGTGTTCTCTCCCCTACCTCTCATTGCCCTTTGTGACAAGACATCTGGAGAGAGACAGACAGATAGGAAGATACACACATACACACACTTTGGCCCCTCCTTTTAAATGTACTGAGTGGACAGCTTTTCCTAGATCACTTTTCACATTATCTTAAGTGCCTCCATGTACCAGTCCTGGGGACATGAGAGATGGGGACCAATCAAAAACCACTCTTAATATACATCCTTGAGTAAGGTACCAGAGTATGTGTCCCTTTAGAATGGGTCAGAGCACAGGCTCATCAGTAGTCATACTCCATGGGATATATCACCCATTGCACTAACATTACCCCTCTATAGGTAAGGAAATCAAAGTTGAGAGGCTTAGTGACTTGACCAAGGTCACATGGCCAGCAAGTAATGGAATGGAGTATGTAACTTTTTAAGTTCTATGTTCTTTCTACCAAACCATACAGTCTCACTAAAGTATATACATCTATGCTGAACTGCTTTTTTGTTTGTTTGTTGTTACAATAAATTACTAGGTAGAAATATATTTGGAAATAAAAGTAAATGTAGAGAAATTCTATGAAGGGAAGTCTAGTGAAGTCATTTTGTTTCCTCCAACCAGTTATCCAAATGATATCAAAATTTGTAAAATAAATTACCAACACATTGTTTAAAGCAGCATTTTATTAAGAATATTCAATGAAGCAAGGTATTAAAATATATGAGTACTATATTAATATGAATCCACATTAATTAATTTGACTGCCAAATAGAAAGTGAGAACCTTTAAAGTTCTCATTTATTGTATTTCTTGTTCAAAAAGGATTTGTTGTGTTTAAATCAGGAAAAGTATTAAGATAAAGGTTTTGGTCAGGAAACAGAAATCATACATTAGTATACATATTCATACATACTTATATAGACACACATATACATATACAATTATATATACATATACTCTTGGAAACATATCTCAGATTTTTATAGATTCAGGATGGAATACCTTTATATGATAAATTTACTGAAAATGTTTCTCTAATTATTTTTTCTTTTAAATTTAGAACTGCTGCTTTTTGTTCCCTACAGCCCTTTAATTTTATATAATTAAAACCATCCATTTTATCTCAGTGATTTCTTCTATTTGTTTGATAAATATGTCCCTCCTCTCCATAACTATAATAAACATATTATTTATTTTTCTCACAATTTGAAAATATTTTGTTTGCCACATGACTATATAGTTTTATCAACAGTTTTCCCCAGTGTTTGATTGAGGATTTATCAAAACTTATTATTATTATTTTTTTTTTTACAAACACCAGTGTCTCTTTCTGGATTTTCTGTTCTGTGCCACTGATCTATTTCTTTATTCCTTTTCCTATACCAGACTTCGGGTATATTTTGTATCTTAGTATTATTTCTGTCCCTTCTCCACTTTTATTTTTCAAAGTTCTTGTCCATCTCTTTTTCCACATGAATTTTACTCTAATTTTAGCTAGTTCTATGAAATTATGATTAGTATTTTGATTGCCAACCATCCTTAAGGATCATTAATTGCAATATGAATGAGTCCAAGATTCCAGGAGATGACAGTTGTGTCCAACTGTTCACCAGCTGTCAGTCTGGCTGAATTAGTGGGGATCAGATTCTTCCACTGCAGTGGAGTAGGATAGGGGAGGATTTGGAAGGGAGAATCAATGACCTGCCCACTAAATATCCTATCAGCCCTTTCTTTGTGGACATCTAGATTAAGTCTCAAGAAATAGCCTAAATTGACAGCATTGTCAATGAAAAGACAGAGGCAATAGTGGGGTGTAATAAAAGTTGACTGTGTCAGGGGAAGGGGAGAGAAAAAGTGTTTATTTTTTGTTGTTTAGTCATTCAATTGTGTCTCACTCTTCTCGACCTCATGAATCAGTGCATTCTGGGACCTTCTATCCTCCACTCTCTTTTGATTTCTGTTTAAGCTCAAGTTTATTGCTTCCTGACACACTCTTAGAGAGAAGGGCTGAACACTTCCATTGAGAGTGGGACTGATAGAGTGAATATCAGCTTATTATTTTGTAAATGACAGCTGATATATCCCCAGTCACAGCTGCAGAGTTTTCTAAGTGGCTTTGCTCCTTGTTTTTTGCCTTGGGGGTCTTAGGAGCCCTTGTTAGAACAAACAGCTGCTGGCCACTGAATGATTCTTTGCCAACTGCACATACAGCCCTTAAAGGAGCCAATAAGGAAATGTTTTAACAGTTAACACTTCTATCAACCACATTAATCCTACCCCCACTCGTAAGAGTTATTGAATCACACTTCCTGTAATATGAACCAAGATTACATTTCTAAAGTCCCTTTTAGGTCACCTCACCAAGAAAGCTATCGAATAAACACTTCCTGTTTCCACCTTGTCTAAGCTTCATGTCCATTCACTTTCCAAGTTTCTTCTTAGCAATAAGTCCCTAGGAGATGGAAAATAACATAGCGGTGGTCATGTTGGATTAGAGAACCTCTAAGGTACCTTTCAGTAATAAAATGCTGTGATTCTCTGATCAGATAAATGAACCATTCTCCACAAGCCCAGCATGACATAGGAGGAAAAGTCAGAAAGACTGGGTTCTTGGCTTGGTTCAGATACTGTTTAGCTATGGGACCATCTCCATGTTATTTTATGTCTTTTGGCTACACTTGTAAAATGCAGGATTTATCATAGGTGATTTTTTAACATCTCTTCTATCTCTGACATTCTATGATTCTACATTTCAGATACATTATATGTTAAAAGATTCACAAATGTAACCCAGACCAAGGGTAATTGCTGCTAACTTTGAGTGTATTGTATATGTTCTCAAGTCTTGGGTGCTTTTTCTGTCTTGTGAGCGGACAGGGACAGCACAGAACACAGAATCCTGGGGCCTTCCTGAGCTCCTGTGAATGGAGAGTTGAACTTGAGCAGTCTGATGTTGTGGGGACATGATCTACTTAGCAGGGGATTCCAACACTGAAGGGAATTCCAACACAAGGGAATTGGAGATTGCAAAGGCCAAGAACCAAGGAGATTGGCTCCATGAAGTTGGAGCTGGAGCCAAGACAAATGCAGTCTTTATGAGAGCTGTGGGGTATGGTGAGAGGACACAGGGGAACAATGGCCCTTTTGCTCATCCTGTCTGCCCATATGCAGGAGGGATGATTTTCTTATGTCTGTGTAAGTTATCCGCATCAACAGTAAGTGTTGCATATGTCTGTTGAGGAGAGAGGGAACTGAGAATGGTCCTCTTACTCAACTATCCCTCCTTGGCCATTTACATAGTTTTTATGTCTTAATACTTTGCTGTTGGATTTTTCACTTTTGAAAAAGGAATAGGGTAGGCTGCCTCATTGGGAATTCTCATAACTGATTACATAAAATAGCCTAGAATGAATAGGGAAAAAGTAACAAAGAATTACAGAGCCTGAATTCTTAGGGAAACTTGGGGCAAGTCAGCCAACAAGAATTTACTAAGCCCTTACTATATGTCAGGAACTACGCTAAACACTAGAAATAGTGTTTAGCACAGTCCATGTCCTCAAAGAATTCACATCCTAAAGGGGGAGAGATGAAAATAACCAGGTACATACAAGATAAATACAGAAGAGATGGAACATATTTGAAAAGGGGAAGGTACTAGTAGATAGGGGAAGAAAAAAGGCCTTGGAGTAACCGAATTTTGAAGGAAGCCAAGGAAAGGAGAAGTGAAGAATTCCTGTTGAAAGAAGAGAATTGGTAAAATTCAATATCCAATCATTTTGAGGTGATTTCAGATCATGAAATATTTTCCTTGTCTAGGAAGTAAATGAATTGATTATATACAATGAAATGTTGTTTGGTTTCACTTATGCTCTACTAGCTAATAATAATAAAATAAGTGTAAGGGAAGCCTGGATGTCTACGACTAGATCTAATAGAATACTACACTTTTGTGGGGTCACCTTGGGTATGGGAGCTGTGTTATCTGATGCTCTACAGATTCAGGAATTAGATTTTATCAGTTCTATTAGAGGTGATAAGGGCCTTCTCAAGTTAACAAGAGTCTGACTGGCAAATCGGAATAAAAATGTGTGACTTTGGGAGATGTAGCTGGCTTAGACATGGGAACTGGTCATCTGCTCAAAGTACCCCTTTTGAGGTAGGTTCATTGAGGAAATCAAGTTCTAGGTCAGAAGATTGCTTAATAAATATGGAATTAGAGCAAAGGGAGATGGATTTTCCGAAGGAATATTTCCATAAAGCTACGGTAGCCTGATGAATCGTCCCACGTTGTTGAGAGACTTCTGTTTAAGCAACTAAGGCTAGTTTTCTAGAAATCAGAGCACTTTTTCCCCTGACCAGAGCTAGAGAAACACTGAAAAATTCCTACTCTGCAATGCTCTTTTTTTTCTTTCTAGAATCCAGAATGACCCTTCCGTTAACTATTGTCTTTATATTTCCCTTCTTCATCAGAACATACTTTCATGGCATGTTACAATGTCCAAGCTTACAATTCATTTTATATTGATTACAACTTAGGCCGGCTACTTCCTGATGACTTTCAGGAAGCCATCTTAATCTTATTAGTGGCATGGTCCCAAATCACATTACCGGCTGAGATTTTTGGGTAAGGTTGGTTTCCAGTAGGAATCTATTCCCATCTGTTGTGGATATATCTTTCCCTTGCCTAGGGATTCTTCTCTTTTCCTAAACTTTTCCTCCCATGCTTATCCTAGTTGTTTAGGTACATGTTAAAAAAAATCTCAGCTAGCAGATTTTTTTCTACTGACTATACATACACTGACCATTTCTAGACTTTACACACACTGTTATTGCCTCCTGCAGCCAAACCACTCCCAATTAGCTCTGGGAACATTTGATATGAAAAGATGTGTCAGTCAATTGCTCAAGGACTCCACTCACAATTTCTTGTGACTTCCCCGACCAAACATCCCTTCCTGGCATATTCACTATTTTTATGAGCTGTTATCCCGTATTAGAATGTAAACTGCTTGAGCGATGGCTATATCTTCTTTTTTCTGTTATTATTTTAGATCTTAGGACAGTGGTTGGCATGGAACAAACACCGAACTTTTTTTTTTGAAAATTCATTCTTTTTATTGAACAATGTTCACATCTCATTTGAAATATGACTAGAGCAAGTGGTACCTTGAATTGGTAGTTGTGAATACAGAAGTTACATACGAATGGGTATTTTCTAGAAGGGTGTGAGACCTGACCACAATTAGGGTATCTCTGGACTAGATCAAATTGAACTGTATCCCTCCCTCGCCCCCTATAGCATTAGCAGATTCTGTATTTGATGGAGGAAGAAGGACAGTGTTGGTAGACTGGTGGTACATATATGCGTCTCAAATCTTATCTAACTCCTACTGGCAACCTTTTTTCTCACTGTCAATTTTTCTGAGTCATTGCCCAGGGCAGGGAATGGGCAAAGTGTGGGTCCAAAGAAATCACTATGACTCATCAAAGCCTAGTAACAATCAGGCTGGAAGTTAATGAAAGTATCGTTTAAACAACAACCTTCCTACCCTCCTGCATCAGCCCTGGGCTCAGTGTTGTTGAACATTTTCATTTAAGCCTTTAACCATAAAATGGATGGTATGCTTATTAATTTTGATGATATCACCAAGTTGTGAATAGGGTACCTAATCATTCCCTTAAATATTTCAGGGAAGATAGGCCCAGAATGCAAAATGAAACAGTCTTCAGTTCCTCATCTATAAAATGAGGGGATTAGTCTTTACCTCTTGGGTCCCTTATTGCTCTTTTACGAACCAAATAATACAAATAATGATCTTATAAACTAAATATTACAAATATTAACAGCACTTTGCCTTTTGCTCTTTTTTTAACATTTTAATTTGTATAATCTTATTGAAGGAGAGCAGGATGGATTGCTTTAAGGAAATTGCCACCTCATTTTAATGACCCCCAAATTTTACCCTGAAAGGGGTCCATCACTTTTTTTTTTTTAACATAGTGCAATCACTAAAAAAAAACCAAAACTTTCTTTCCTTTTTTTCTTCTTTCTCCACCGTCTCCCGTCCTAGAGATGGCTATCATTAGACACAAATATATGTGCATGTATGTACATATACCTATATGGATCTATGTAAAACCGCTCTAAACACTTACTTATCATTTCTTTCTCTGGATGTGGATAGCGTCTTTCTTCATATGTCCTTTGAAGTTAAAAAAGACAGTCACTCAAAATTGTTCTTAAAACAATATTGTTATGACTGTCTACAATGTTCTCTTGGTTTGCTCTTTTCACTTCTCATTATTTCATACAAATCTATCCATCTTTTTCTAAGATCAATGAGCTCATAATTTCTTATAGCAGTGGTATTCCATCACCATCATAGACCACAAGTCATTCAGCCATTCCCTAATTGACAGTTTCCAGTTCTTTGTCACCACAATGAGAGCTGCTATAAATATTTTAGAACTTTTAGGTTCTTTTCCATTTTCCCTAATCATCTTGAGAAACAGACCTGGTAGTGGTATTGCTGGGTTAAAGGGTACAGGCAGATTAATAACTCTTTGGGCATAATTCCAGAATGCTCTCCAAAGTAGTTGGATCAATTCACAGTTCCACCAACAGTGAATTAGTGTCGCAGTTTTTCCACATCCCTTCCAACATTTGTCGCTCTCCCCTTCAATCATTTTAGCCAATCTGATAGGTATGATATCTTAAGGTTGTTTTAATTTCCATATCTCTAATCAATAGTCATTTAGAGCATTTTTATATGACTATAAATTGTTTTGATTTTTTCATCAGAAAACTGCCTATTCATATCCTTTGACCATTTACCAAGTGGGGAATGACTCATATTCTTATGGATTTGACAAAGTTCTTTTCATATTTCAGATAGGAGATTTTTATCTGAGAATCCATTTATAAAATTCCCCCCTCAAATTTCTGCTTTCCTTCTGATCTTGGTTACATTTGTTTCATTTGTCCAAAATCTTTTTAATTTAATACAATCAAAACTGTCCATTTAAATAGCAATATTGTTCTGAAGGTGTAAAATGACTGCAAGACATTGGATAGTCTAAAAAGGACTGAAAATTATCACTTGAAGGGCAATGGAAAGGTTCAGTCCTGGGCCCACTTGGCTTTACCCTCTTTACTAATTCACTTAGTGACTTCATCAGCTCCCATGGATTTAATTACTATCTCTATAATGCTGGTTCTCAAATCTACCTTTTTTGTCCCAAATGCTCTCTGGAACACTAATCTCACATCTCCAACTGCCTTTCAGACATCTTGAAATGGATGTCTTGTAGACATCTTAAACTCATTATGTCCAAAATGGAACCCATTTTCTTTCCCCCAGGTCCATTCCTACCTTCCCTATTACTGTAGAGGGCAACATTATTCTTCCAGTTCCTTGGGGTTTACTACCTAGGAGTCATCCTGGATTCCTGACTGTCTCTCACCACCCCAAGTCCCATATCAATGCTGTTGCTAAGGTCTGTCAATTTTACCTTTGTAACATCTTTCGAATATGTCCTCCTCTTTTTTTTTTTTTTAGGTGTTACATATACCTACATAGGTTTTACATATACCTATATAAGTATAGGTACATACATACATATATACTTGTGTCTTATGGTAGCTGTCTCTAGGGTGGGAGGCAGGATGGAAAAGGAAGAAAAAAAGGAAATTATTTCCACCATTCTCAGGTTCTCATCACCTCACACCTGGACTATTGTAATAGTCTGTTGGTGGATCTGCCTCTAATTAATTTTCCATTCAGCCACTGAAACGATTTTCCTAAATTGTCCCTCCCCCACTCCCTCCACACACACTCAATAAATTCAAGCAGCTCCCTATCACCCCTAGCATCAAATAAAAATACTCTGGCATTCAAAGGCCTTCATATTATAGCCCCTTCTAATCTTTCCAGTCTCCTTCTCCCTGACACATATTCTCCAATCCCAGTGACACTGGCTTTCTGTTTCATGAACAAGACACTTGATCTCTAGGCTCTGGGCATTTTCTTTGGCTGCTCCCTGTCCATCCCCCTCCCCACCTGAAACAGTCTCCCTTTTCTTCTAAAACTAATGACTTCCCTGACTTCCTTTAAATCTCAGTTCAAGTCCCATTTTTTTACTAGAAGTCTTTCCCAAAGCCTCTATTCTAGGCCCTTCCCTCTCTTAAATATTTCCATTTTATCCTGTATGTAGTTTGCTTTGTATATATTATTTGCATACTATCTCTCCATTAAATTATAAGCTCCTTGTGAGGGAGGGACTGCCTTTTGCCTCTTTTTGTATCCCCAGTGCTTAGCACAATACCTGGCATATAGTAAGTGCTTAATAAATGTTTATCGATTGATTTCTTTCAGTAATCTGTTTATGGATTGCTTTATGTCTTTTTTAATGTAAGGTTGTATAATATTCCTATTTCCCATTTTACTAATTGATGTTTTATATTTTTGTAAATGTTTATTTTCATTAAATTCTAACTTTTATAGGCTTATAATTGCCTGTAGTATTTTCCAATGTTTTTTCCTTTTTGTGTATTACAAATTCACTTTTTTCATTTATTTTTTTTTTGTACATTAGCTAACAATTTCTCAATCTTGTCTCGAGCTCAATGATCTTTCATATTTAATTTTATTTACTTCTTTAGTTATCAATATTTTTTGCTTGTTTTTTGGTTAATTTTAAAGTTTTTTTTAAATATCATAATTTATTATACATCCATCAATATACTAGGGATTTATGATTTTACCAATGTGGGAACTCCCTCTACCAACACAGAATGTAACCTGTGTCCCACTTATTAGATAAGTCTTAGGGAGTTTCCTGAGGTTGAGAGATTAAATGACTTGCCTATGGTCATACAGCTGGTGTCATAAACTGAATTTGAACTGAATTTGGTCTTCTAAATCCAGGACCCCATCCACTCTACAATGCTGCCTCTAACTCAATTCATTAATTTTCTCTTTGCTAATATTTTTTTATATAGGATCATTTAGTTTCATTGAATAATTTTTTTCATAATATTTTCTCATGTATCAACTAGGGAGACCATTTAAGAGGCAATAGTTTAGGCAAAAAGGCATAAAAGGCTGATAGACTCTGGACTTGTTGAGTGGAGAGAGGGAATGAATGAAAGATGTGGAGATAGTCAGTGAGACTTGTCCCTTGATTTGATATTGGGGGTCAGAAAGAGTTAAGGATGACACTAAAATTGTAAACATTGACAGGAAAACTGACCTATACCCTATTACTCATGTGGCTGGGGCCAAATCATTTTACCTTTCCAGGCCTTGGTTTCAAAATTTATAAAATGAAGGGGTTGGGTTACATTATATCTAACGTTCCTCCTGGCTTTAAATTTGTGATCCCATGATCCTAAAAGGATGGTGATGTACTCAACAGAAACAGGGAAGTCAAGGACTTAGGGATAGACAGTCACAGAGCCAACACCCAGGGTTAGACTCTCCATAGCTCTGGTGTGGACTATTAGGAAAGCCTCCTACTTTCTCTCTCTGCCTTTCAAGTCTCTCCCTTTCCTATCTGTCCTCCACCCAGCTGCCAAAGTGATTTTCCTAAAGCACAGGTCAGACTATATCACTCTTAAGCTCCAGAGTTTCCCTGTTGCCTCTATGATCAAACAAAAACTTTTCGTCACTTAAAACCCTTCTCAGTGTGGTTCCAGTCTGCCTTTTCTAACTTATTATACATTATTCCCCTTTGTGAACTTTCTATTTGTTTTTCAGTCTAGAATATCCTCCTTCTTGTCTGCCTCCTGGAATCCCCTGTCTCCTTCAAAACTCAACTCAAGTACCATTTTGAGATGAAACTTTTTTGATTACCCCAGCTGTTAATCTCAACTTTTATCCTACCAACCCTCCCCAATGACTTTGTATTTACCTTGCATATATTTTATGTCTACTTATATTTATGTGGTTTGTTTCTCTTTATAGAATATAAGTTCCTTCAGAGCAGAGGCTGTTTTTTTTTTTTTGTCTGAATTCTCCAATACCTAACACACTGGCTATCACATAGTAAGCACTTAATAAATGCTTGTTGACTAACTGATTTTACATGAAAGCCCTTCAGTAGGCAAGAGAGAGCCATTGATGGAGTTTTTGGAAGTTAGATGATATGATCACATCTGGGCACTAGGTTGATTACCGTGGAATCCTGTAGGAATGCTGGGTGGATTGGAGTTGGGAAACTGGTTAAAATAGTGCCTGTTAGAGAAAATGCAGCTCTCAACTACTCAGTAGCCAGTGGAATTGAAAATTAGATATGAGAAATGAATTAGCATGTTAATATTTTTTTTTTTATTCTGGTTAATGTGCAAAGAAGGTCTGCCCTGGAGTTAGAGAGATCTGAATTTAAATCCTACTTCAAGCCCATACTAGCTGTAGGCAACTCTCCAAGATTAGAAGTTACATACATTAGTATAGGGAGTTTTCACACCTGGAGTTCACTAAACCCATAAAGTAGCAGGTCTTTCCCCTTCCTCACCCCCGCCCCCAGCCCACCCTGAAATATGAAGGGATGTAATGACTAATATTAGTCATTATGTTTAAGTATCTAGTATACAATTATTTTTATTTTATGAATTCAAGAAATTTATTTCTAAATCCATTTTGATGGTGTTAAATAATAATGACAGGAAAATGGTATTTAAACCCAAGTGTTTCTCTATAAGTTTTCTTTTTGGTCCACATCAGTAATTAAAAATAATTTTTTAAAAAGCAGATGACCTACTCACAAAAATCTTAGTTTATTGTTGTTATACTTTCAATGAGTTCTAATTTGTCATCAATTTGCAACCAATTTTTATTATGACTTCCATTTTTCTAAGCTGAACATTTTAAACGATAGGGTAGCCTCTAAGGTCCTTTCCATTTCTAGATCTATGACCCTGCGATTGAATAGCTTTCAATTTAATATCAGATGTAGCTGAATGGCTAAGAATGAGGAGTTAGCCTTTCTCTGAGAAAATGAGTTAATACTTGAATGTGGCTTTTGTATTTGCTAACAAGGGGGCTTAGTCTCACTAATTTCTAGGATTATAAATATTCCTCTTTGAATGATAAAGCCAACAGAAAGGATTGCTTTCCTACAGAAAAAATGGACTCAGTAATTAAGCAAGAGGGCTTTCCCATCTGTAATATGATACACAATTTTATTATTGCATAATACTCTTAGCAGAAAATGATCTTCTGCAACATACTTTTAATGTGCTTGAATGGGCAAGATGAGGAACAGCAGCCGGTGCCATTTTTTCCATTTAATTTTTCCTACTGACATAATGATTTTCAGATGTTTTCAGCTTTTTGAAAGTAGTTTTGCTCTTGAATACAGTTTTACAAATGCAAAACAAGGCAGGAAAGAATATTTTTTTGTATTTAATATAGACCCTAATAACTATTGTTCTATATTAACATGCTAAAAGTATTTTTGATATTAACTGGAGAAGCACAGAGGCATTTCCAGGTTTTTGCTCTATTCTAGGCATTGAGTGCTGAAATGGTGAATTGGAAGTCTGGTTATAAGTATGAAAAGGAAGGAATGATCATGAGGAATATTTTGAAGAAAAAACCAATGACCTGGTGATTTACCAAACACAGATATAATAGTAGCTTATATTTGTAGAGTACTCGGGGTTTACAACATTCTTTCTTTTAAATAACCCTGTAAGATACTGCAAGTCATTTTATCCTCATTTTACAGATGAGAAAACTGAGCCTCAGAGAGTTCAAGTGACTTGTCCATAGTCATGCCTCCAGTAAGCGTAAGACTTAGGCCTTGAACTTCCATGTTCTGGTTCAAGTATTTCAAGGAGCAAGTTGATAATCAAAGTTATGAATGGAGAGAAATCAGAGACAAGGAGCATGGAGAAGAATCAGATAGATTTGACAGTAAGGTCATTCAAGACCTGCCTTTTAGAGTTTATCTTGAATTCAATTAAAGTTTCACCTTGCTTCTTACCATGATGGTTATGCAGAATAATAAGTTGTATGATAATATATGGAATAACAAATTCAAAAAATAATTTCAATTTTCAAAATAATAATTGTAAAAGCACTGATAAAGATTCTAATTTTGCAGAAATGACTTTAAAAAAATACAGACTACAACACCTTAGCTATCAGTTGTTCCTTAATGTGGAAAAATTAGCAGCAGATAACAAGGAAGTGAGCAAGACAGAAAGACCTTTCAACAACCAAAAAGACATCAAGAAAACGAAAACACTCAAGTGTATTTAAGTCACAGGTTAGCTTCTCAGGCCCTCACTCAGAAATGATTCACTCATAGGCATCAATTAAGGTTTGATCATTAGATTTCCTAGGCTAAGGCAGATGAGAAGGCCATATTAAGGAGGTTTTGAAGAACAGTTGTTGCTGAAGACTGGTACGTTACAGCAAGGGGGGAGGACAACTGAAAAGAAGGAACATAGAAAAATTATTTTACAAACTAGATGCAAAAACTTCAGAAAGCATAGCAACCTGGGAACATTTAGTGTAGGAGCAAAAGTGGATTGTATCTCACTAGCTCTGGGACAGAAGGACTGGTTTTCATAGTGATTATAGTATCTAGACCTAGACAGGACCTTAAGAGATAACGTAGCTCAACCTCCTCATTTTACAGGTAAGGAAACTGAGGATGGAAGGGGTTAAGTGAATTTCCAAGGTCATATAGGTAGAAACTAACAGAATTAGGATTTGAATCCAAGCCCCCTGATTCCAAAACCATTGGCCATTTTACTATTTTATGCTATGATCACTGTTGAAGTCCCCAATAACTCTTCCCCAATCTTCTGCATTTGCTGCCTCCACTTTCTAATCATCATTTAATCACTCATTTTTAAATCTCTTGCAATTTGGATTCCTAGTTGGTGCAGTGGACAGAGCACTGGACCTGGAGTCAGGAAGACTTGAATTCAAATCTTATCCCAGACACCTAACTAAGTGTATGACCTGAGTTTCCCCATCTATTTTGGTTTAGTCCTTTCAGTCCTGTCTGACTCTGTGAACCCAATTTGGAGTTTTCTTGGCAAAGATGTTAGAGTGGTTTGCCATTTCCTTCTATAGCTGATTTTACAGATGAGGAACTAATCACTTAGCTCTTCCTCATCTGTAAAATGGGGCTAATAATAGAAATTACCTTCCAGGGCTGTTGTAAGGACCAATGAGACATTTCTAAAACTCTTTGTAAACCTTCAAGGGCTATATAAATGCTAGCTATTATCATTATCATTCTTAACCCAACATTTTACTCAAACTGTTTTATCTGATTAACAATGTCTCTTAAATGCTAAATTCAGTAGCCTTTCCTTTATCCTTTGAAACTTCACCATAGATTCTGCAGACTACACTGTCTTCCTGTATACCCTCCTCTTCAGCTTCTACAACGTTGCTCTCCTGGTGGATTCCCACCTGCCTGACTTTTCTTAGTTCCCCATGCTTGATCACCATCCCTTTCCAACTTCCTTAAGGTGGAGGCTTCCCAAGATTTGGTCTTGAACCCACTTCTTTCTCTGGAAAAGCTCAACACATCCCACGAACTCAAGTATCATCTCTATTCAGATGGCTCCCAAAGTTATGTACACAGTCCCATCCTTGCTCTTGGACTCTACTCAAGCATCATTAAACTGCTTGCTGGAGGTCTACTCTCTGCGGGAAGCAGAAACACAGCATGTCCAAAATGGAACTCATCTTGCTGGTTTTCCAAACTTTCCTTTCTCTGTTGAGAATACACCCTTCTCATCACTCAAATTTACAACACTGCCATCAACCTTGACTGTTCCTTCACTATCCACATCCAAGCAGTTGCCAAGTCTTACTGATTTTGCCTCCACAAAGTCTCTCACATTTGTCTGTTTCCTCCTTTCTACCCACTAGCCACAGCTTCAGGCCCTCAATTTTTTTTTTTTTATCTTCATTGTTACAATAGCCTCCGAATTGGATTCCTTCTTTCCAGTTTCTTTTCTCTGGTGGTCATCTTTGAACGGAAGCCAAATGATCTTCCTAAAGCAAAAATCTAACCACATCTCTCCTTCATTTAAAAGCCCTCACTGGTAGTCTATTGCCTCTAGGATGAAATACAAACTCTTCACCTTGGCATTTAAAGCCCTCCATGATCTGTCTCTGACACGAACTAGAGATAAACTCTAAAAGGTAATCTTTCACATTATTTTCATACCAAATTCCTACATGAAGTCTACACTTCAGTAAAACTGGACTAGTAGACATTTCCCTGACTTTAGACCTCATCTCCTGCCTTTATGCATTTGCACAAGTTGTTTCTTTCAAGTATCTTGGAAATGTTTTCCCTCCTCATTTCTACCTCTTAGAATCATTGTCTATTCTTCAAGTCTCAATTAAGGGGCCATTTCCTTAGAAAAGGCTTCCCTCATTCCCCAAGTCGTGTATTTTCTTCTTTTTGGTTGTTAGAATTTATTCAAGAGCATGTTGTTTCTGCCCAGTAGGATACAAACTGAGGGCACAGACTATTTTCATTTTTTGCCTTTTGTATTCCTATGGTTTAGCATTGAACCTTGATCACATCAGATGCTTCATGTTTGCTGACTTTGAATAACAAGTCTTCAAGAAAAGGCAGATAATTTTGGAATACTCTTTTCAAGAAGGTAGGAACATATGTAATATTTTAGATAGATTTCCATCAAAAGAAATTAAAATTTTCTGTGACTTTCAAGTGACCAGATACTGGGAAAATGAACTTAAATGGTCCACCATATTTCTTCATGATATCAGACAAATGAAAAATTACTTTAACTGATTTTAATGCTTACTGAAGTGAAAAAAATTGCTAAAATTTACTGAATAAATAACTGTCATGTCTATTTCCATAATTCCATTGTTTGCAAGGGTCTATTACTATGGTAATAAGCTTTCTTAATTTTCTAGTTTTCTTTAACCACTAAAATGAGATGAAACTGACCAATTTTTTTTTTAGTGTATGGAGCTACAGAAATGAACTAGTATAGTTAATTCTGATCCTTTTGTTTTCCTTTTGCTAGCAGTGGTCTCTTATCTCCACAATTATCTATTCCATATCTAGCTGAGTTTCCTGGCTTACATAATGAAATAATTTGAATGAGGGTAACAGAATCATTATATAATGCTTCTTTAGAAATAGAGTGATGACCCTGCAACTATTTTTATTTGTATTGCATTCCTATTGATTTTTATTTTGTGGAAAGGCATTTGTATTTTATACTTTAGGACTTCGTACGCTTTTTTTTTTTTTTGCGTGATGACATAAGGAAATGGAATACATAATGCCACCAACAGAATTTAAAAAAAAAAATACTCTGATTTAAAAAATAGGCACATTTAAACATTTTTCTTTCAATGTAAATAGTCATTACTTAACATATGCCAGTCAATGGATGAAAAAGAATAGAAAAACCAAGACAACTAAATACCAAGGTAATTGTCACAGGAAGACATTAAAACGCATGAAAAGACATTAAAGAAAGACGTTTTTAATAATCATTTTATATATTATTTAGTTGAGCAAACTAGATTCAACACAACAAATATTTACTGATTGCCTACTATGCAGGTTAACAGAAATTAATCTCATTTTAGAGCTTATCTCATTGAGAAACAAAGAATTTGAATGACTCACCCAGATTCAGATAATCAGCTAGAGTTAAGAATGAACAGACAGCCCTGCCATCCTAAACCACTGCTTCCTTAGCTCCATGAACCACAAAGCCTTTCATGGAAACCCATTTGAAAACTTCATTGGCCCAAACTCTGAAAATTGTTGGTAGAGGCAAGAACTCAGGATCATATATATCTCTCCGAAAGCCAAATGCAAGTTTAAGTTAGTTATACATCAGCATTAACAATTTTTCCCTAGTTTTCTTACTGCCAAATCGATAATAGTTAATTATTTGTAATAATTAGATATATATTGTGGTTGGCACAAAGCCAGTCACCTTTTTTTTTTTTTAATCCTGTACTAACATTCACAGAAGACTAAACATTTACTCAGTGCCTTCAAACTCCTAACTGGGAGGGGGATTTCTTTTTTTCTAAAGTGCCAATTTAAGCTGCATCTTCTTTTTTTTTCTTCAAAGTAATTTCCACCTATAGGTACATGGTATCGTACATATTTTTCCTTAGACCTGTCACTTTTTTCTTTATAAATTTTTATCTGACTTTTGTCTCCTGCTCTTTTGGTTTTCTACTCCTTTCCCATAAATTCCTCTGAAGGCCTTTTTTCTTTAACTGTCTTTGCTTTCTCTCTTTGAGGTGTGTCTTCTTTCGCTTGGCTTTTTCTAAGGAGCCTTTGGCAGAAGCATCCATCATCTAGACCCTGGGTTGAAGGACATCCCTGCTTTGCCTGTTAGAATGAAGTGTTATGGCACTAGGCAGTTATTGGGAAAGATACAAGCTAGTCTGTTTCTACTTCATGTCTGTTACAAAGCTCCAATGCTGGTCAATTTCTATTTTTATACACAGTGATGGCACACTGAATTCCTTTCCATGTTTTATGGTAGATGTGCTGCACAGAACAAAAACATGTGACTCCTCAAGTCATTATCCATTTCCAAATGGGCTACATTGTAGCCAGTATAAAGTAGCCCATTTAAAACACATCCTATGTACCACCACATGGCATTAAAGTGGGGCTGATTTTCATCAGGGCACTCCAAACTGCAACTTTTAAAAATCAATCACACCCTTCCACATTTTAGGCTAACTTCATTTTCTTTTTAGTTCTAGTTAGGAAAAGCCTATTAAGCAACGCTATTTTATTACTCCTGTATTCAGCGACACGCTCCTACAATGATGTGTAAATCTTATTCACCTGGAAATCATTACACCGAAACCCAGGAGCTGGGGAGACCACATTTCTTTCTCACATATTCATTAAAGCGAATTATCTTGCAGAGTGCCCATGTGGGCCCGGCTCTTCGTCCCCCGCTTTCTCTCCTCCCCCCGGAGTCATAAGGGCAGTCCGATGCATAGCTGAGGGGTAGGACTTCGGGGGCAGCCGTGGGGAGCCCCTAAGCACCCACTGAGCACTTCCTAAAACCCGCGCTGGGCCCGGACGTGTTCTGCAGGGGTGCAAGGGGCGGACTGAGTCTGGGGGGGGTCCTCCTGCCTTGACTGCAGGGAGATGGGGTAGTTGGGGAGGACGGCAGTGCCACGCCGGTTCTAGCACTCGCCTCTGCAGCGCCCACCACACCCCGGCCGCTCCCCCCGCGGAACCGGAGTGTTTCCCGATGTGGGTGGGTAGGGGACCCCCGCTCCCCGCTTCTCTTGGGGCGGGGGCGGCCTTGGCAGGTAGTTGCGGCTGCTCCCGCCTCGAGCCACGCACAACAGCCGCCCCGCCCGCCCCTGCACTCGTCCGCAGGAGGCCGGTCGGCGCGCGGGGAGGGTGGGGGAGGCACGAGGGAGCCACCGCCTCGGCCTCCCTCCGCAAGCCCGTGAGGGCTCCGTTGGTGTCAGCGCGCGCGCGCACGTGCCCCAGGGCGCGCCCCCGCCCGCCGCCGGCCCGGCCTGCTCCCTCCGCCTCCCGCCCCCCATCGCGCGCTCCCACGCTCGCACATTCGCTCCCTCGCAGGCTCGCGCGCACCCTCCCCCCACCCCCCAGAGCGTCCGGGGTGGATCCTGCACACTCCCCTCCCCCGAGCGGCGGCGGCTGGAGCTGAATGAGAGATCGAGCCGGCGACGGTCGGGGAGCGCTACCCCGGGAGGCGGCGGAGCGGCGGCGGGAGCGGCAGCCGCCCCCGGGCCGGCGTCGTGGGTCCGTCCTCTGAGGCGGCGGCCGCGGCCGCACAGGTTAGTGTCCGCCGAGCCGCCCGTGGCCGTGGGAGCGGGCCGCTCCGAGGGAATGGCGGCGGCTCCGCGGCCCCTTCTCCCCGGGGGAGACGCCGCCTTCCTCGCCGCCGCCGGCTGTTTATGTGCGGGGCCCTGGCGCGGCCTCGGCGCCGAGGAGGGCACGGGGGGCGGGGCGAGCAGGGCCCCCTCCTCACGGCCCCCTCCCCCCGCCGGAGCTTTGTCTCCGAGTGACCTGCACGCTTCTCCGCCTCCCCCGGGGTGGCCGCCGCCTCCGCCGTGCAGGTGTGCGGAGGGGGAAGGAGCGTCCGGGCCGGCAGGACCACGCCCCCCGAGCCGGACCCGTGGCCGCCTCCCTCCCCCCTGGGGTGCCGTGACCTCCCGGCCGCGGGGCTCCCACCCGGCCCTCCCGCTCCCGGCTCGGGCTGACCTGTTGCCCGGCTGCGCCCAGCCCCGCATTGCTCGTGCGCACCCCGCGGCCCCAGAGGCGGGCGGTCACTCGAGCCCCTTCCTCGGGACCGGACCCCGAGCTGGCGAGGGTGGGGGAGCTCCCGCCCCCCCGAGGCTCGGAATTAATACCCGAGCTGGGCACTGGTCGGAAAGGAGGATTCCTGACTCATCTCAGCGCAGGGGGACGCCTCTGACCCAGCCGCCCCGCACCCGGGGGTCGGACCCCTCGGAGGGGGCACCCCAAGCAAAGCGGGCTCCCCCTGCCCTCTGGTGGAACCCCCTTTCCGCAGGCACCGTAGGTTCGGTGCAGGCGAGGCCAGCCTCTGCGTACGTGGGCGTGTGTTTGGAAAAAGCTGGGTGGTGGTAGAGGAGGTACCTTACTCCAGATGCCAGTGTGCTTGGCGAGCGGAGAGGGGCGAGGAGCAAGGATCGGCTTTGGTGGCAGACGTGGGGGGGGGGGGGGGCCGGGGCGCTGAACCAGGGAATTGCAGGTTGAGAAACTCCGGGGTTCCCATTAACTTCTTAAAAGATGAGACGAGGGTGTCAAATCAGAATCTGGAGTTTGATCTCTTGTGTGTCCTCGGTTGCTTTCAACCCTGCGGTTGCCATAGGGACCTTTGTTTACCAGTTGTCAGACTTTGGTGTATTTGTTTCCATAGACAAATCTACTCTTGTGTGACTGGGTTCTGTTCAAGCCTCCAAAATGACCATCACGTCCTTTGAAAGCATTTCAGTTCTTCCTTCTTGTAGGGTATTACTGTCACACAGGTCATAGCTTGTTAGCCACAAAGCCTTCTCCACCCAGTGTAATTATACTTATGAGAGTAATGTCAAATAGGAAAATAACCCATATTAATGTTATTTTGTTGAGCACCTTTCTTCCTACTATAGTATTGTGTATGAATTTTAAAACTTAATTTCCTAGAAATGACCTTTTCAACCTTGGTTCTATGGATGAGCTATAGAACTTATTACTAAGTTTCAAAGGCTTGAAAATGTACTTATTACTTGAAATAAAGGATATGAACTTTGCATATCATTTCAGATGTTTGAATGTAACATTTTAAGTGGTTTAAATTTAGGTCATTTTTCATTTAAGAAACAAAATTTAGACCTACGTATCACATTCTTCTTTGCCCTGATAACTTCTTAAATTACAGAATGTAAGTCCTTTTGAAACATGAAAATGTCCTCAGTCTCTATTTTGCAAATTTTTTCATCACAAATAAAGTTGAAATAAGAATTTCAAAATGACAGCTTTCTCTCTGAGGAAGATTTAAACTTTGTAATTGCTATTGGCGTTACTGACTTGGATGTCTTCACAAAAGTCTAGTATATTCCACTGTACTTTGTTTTCTTTTGGATATGTGATGCAATTAAAGGTAGAAGCATTCATTTTGTGTCATAAATTGTAGCTAATTGGAAGATAGTACTGTTGTAACAAGACAAAACAATTTGTATGTGTTAATATGAATGGAATAAGATTTGGGATTCTAAAACAAGACTATTTCACTTTTAAGTCATTTGCTTAATGATAAAATGCATGTTTGAAAAGTAAAAGCTTTTTAATTGCATCTTATGTTCTAAAAGGAAGTTCTTACAAGGGAACTAAATTATTTGGTTTTTAAAAAATGCATTTTTATCTGATTTTTTTTTTTGTTTCCACAAATACAAGAAATTAACATACGTAATTGCTATCATCCAACATTAGATGATGGGGACAATCAACATTTCTTTCCTGATTCATATGGTTTGTGAAACATTTGTTTAAAAAATAATCTCGTAATTTTGTACAGGTCCCCATTGGCATGAGGTATAGAATGTGCCATATTTGGATATAACTTCATGGTCTTCATTCTTTTGCTTCTTTATACCATTAGGGTATTTTTCCATTGTAGTGTCTAACCATTTTTTTGAACTTCAGAATGGGTCACCTAAAAGTTATGTGAATGAGGAAAATATACGGGCATGTACATAAAATTGTGTGTGTGTATAATATTGATTAGCCAATGTTTCTGGTTTTAAGAACATCATAATTTTGTCCATTAGTGTATTGAAATTGTGTATATAGTACATGTGCGGTAGAAAGATATGCCTTCATATTTTTCATTCTTTTGCTTTTCTTCTCTAGGCATACTATCCATGGGCATACTCTGTCATTGGAGTCTCTTAACCATTGTTCTAATCTTCAGAAGGTTCACTTGAAAATTAACGTGAATGGGGAAAAATATGTATGTGTGTGTGCATGCCCATGTATTGAATATAAGTTGTTTGTATCTCATGAAATGTACAAGCACTGATCTGCTCTCCTAGTCTTCTAAATCACTAACTTTAGCTCAAATTATAGCTATTTCCTCTCTTTTAGAGTTTTGAATTCTATTTTTAATGTATAATTTAAACTGTTGAATGACATTTCATTTCTTTTGAATTTTTCTGTAAAATACTTTAACTGTGCAAAAGGAGTTTTTTGTAGTCTTGATTCTTGAAATAGTACAAGGGATTCAAGAACAAGGTATACCCAGATGAACACAACTTTATGGGTGTTAAATTATGTTTAGAATCTTGGGTTTTCATTTTATAACTATATTTAGATTAGAATTATGGTTTCATTCTGAACATTTTGTTTAGTTACTCAATGGACCATTAACTTTGGGGGGGCAGGGTGGACTCTTTGGAACATACTAGCAACTGAGAAGCTACATCATAGCATGACAACTGAGTCTTACCAGAAGTTAAGGAAAGTGAAAACTTCACTGTAAGTTGTTTTAATAGTATGTGTTGATATTGATAATGATACAGTGTTTCTCTGTCGTTACAGAATTAAGATTTAAAATTTTGATGTCATTTTATAGTAACCTTTTTTTTTTTTTTTCAAAACCCTCGGATTTTTTTGGTTTTAGGGCAATCTTTAGTACTATAGTATGTAAGAAAAAAATTAAATACTTTAATTTTAAATGTATATAATGTAGAGTGTACACATCATAGTCCAAAGGGCAAGTTATCTATAAATATACATGCCTTGTTAAAAAAAAATGCTTGGAATAAAATTTACCCATTCTTATATAAAATAAATGTCAGTTAAGGAATTTGGATACTGTGTAACACTGTATCTCTGATTTGAATTGAGATGCCTCCTTTGCCAGTTTATGTATGCTGCCATAGAAAACTCTACTAGCTTTTGAATAATATGTTTCCTTGGAGCTGCAAATTAAGCTTAAAATGAAGCTCACTCATCTTGAACTAATTAATATATATCTTATTTCTTCGCTTTCCTGTTTTCGTTGAGCAGATTTCCCTGATTAGGTTGAATTTGTCTTTGTAGACAAAGATGAATCTCTGTAATAATAATCAACAAGATCTTGTTAAGAATATTCCTTTGGGAAGACTCTCCAATATTCAGTTTTGTTCAGGATCTCCTTTATTCTTAGAATGAAAGTTTATTCTTCTGCAAGAAGAATAATTGATATGATTGTCATTGATGTGAAGATTACCTTTAGCTTTGGAAAGTGTTACTCCTGAAAGAATTCTTTTGTTGCAGGTGTTTTTCAGATATTGATATGTCATAGTATAGACAACTCCAGACTTAACTTTTGGAACTGGTAAAGGAGAGCTTTTGGAAAGTTAATTGCTGATTTTTGACAGCAAGAAGGGACTTTGACAAGACCTTTGGCTAAACATGAAATTGAAACTTACTTTTACTGCTTCCAAGAAAATGAAGGTAGCCTGAACTCAAACAATGTTAGGTTGAATTGATGTGTTTTTAGGATCTTTAATTATAATTTTCTTTTACCTCAATCTTAATTTTATATTTACTTTTAGTATTCTCTGTACTATTTTTCTGGAGATAATTGGGGAATGTTTTCCCATTTAAAGTTAGAGACACTGAAGTCTTTTGACTCTCCAAAATTACAAAGAAATCCTTTGGGTCCATGGACTGTTTCAAAATATTATGTTACATTAAGTATTTTGCCAATATCTGGATTCCCGAAAACTCTTCCTATACCAAATACTGAGGAAAAAAGGCATTCTTTGTCTCAGGTGCTATCAACTCTTTTAAATCTTTTTCACATCTAGCCCTCTGATGTTGATTAATGCATTTCTCTAATATAGTTTTGTAGATCTGGCTTGTGCATGCTTTGGGGAAGGATAATATCTCTCAAAAGCAGAAAAAAATTATGTTCTGCACTGTTTGCAAAGTAAATTATGAACAATATGCACATACACACAGTGGTGTTTAGGAAAGATTTGTTGATTTAGTTTTCAATGTTGTCTTAGTTTCCTTAAAGGAAGAAGGGGTCTGATATAGTGGAAACAAAATTGAATAGTTAGACGACTCAGGTTCTGCTGTGGTAGTCTGAATGAATTGTGTTTCCCACCCACTAATTTTATGGGATTGTGAAATGTACTTTGCCTATCTTAGTCTCTGGTTCTTCCTATAAACTGAAAGACTTGAACTATCTGATTTCTAAAGTCACTTTTTTTCTTTAAATTTAAAATAAAAAGAGAAAATGCAATGAGAAATTCTGTGATATAGTAGTTACATGAATGAATAATAAATGAATACATGAATGAATGAATAAATAGGGCATAGTATCAGTGTTCTTATGCTTACAAGATAGAATGCTCTGATCATCTACCACTGGCTAAATCGAGAATCCTAGAACTTAGAGTTGAAAAGGATCTTAAAGATCAATTTGGTCTAGCCCCTTCATTTCACAGGTAAAGAAACTGAGACCCAGCAAGAGGAAAGGATTTACCCAAAGTAACACAAGTAAATAGGAGATCCAGGTCTTTTGAATCCACATAGTTTCTTTGCACTCTACCACGTAGGTTTACAATCATGTTGCTTTTAAAATCAACTCATTAAATGATATATTTCATTGATTTTCTTGTGCTGTGTAAGTTGTAGTTGATAAAGATTGTTTCTGTAAAAGTAATATTAAGTTAATGAGTCAATAAGTTGTAGGCATCCAAAATATAAGAGGCAACCACTTGACTAAAATACTTATTTTAAAAGGTAATGTCTACTTATTCACTATCAGCATCACTAAAAACAAAGAGAATTGAATTTGTAGCCAACTGTAGTGCACACCAAATTTACAAAATATTTTAATTAAGACTACTTGTCTTGAAAAAAGTTCATACTGTTATAAAGACACGTTTATATTCACATATTAGTGTTTGGGTCACTTGCATTTTGTATAGCTACTGCATGCATGTATGTATTTAATATATATGTACTATATGTTCATGCACATATAGCTATGGAATGAATAATAAAATATAATTTGAATTTGTAGTTAGCTTTATAATGAATCTGGAACTAAGAGTTAGGATGTGAGAACCCTTGTTTCAAATTACCTGTACAACTCTGGACTAGTCAGTCACTTTTATCTTCATTTCTTATTTCTAGAGATCATATCTATCTTGGTGAATATTTCCCACCATTTCACACACACACACACACACACACACGTGTGTGTGTGTGTGTGTGTGTGTGTATATGTATATACTTATATATAATAACAATGCTTTTTAAAGAATTAGACTATGTAGCCCACTTAAAGTAACTCTGTATACCACGGTATAAATATTTTAAATGGATTGCTGTCTTAAGCATAGCAGATATTTTGTGTTTTTATGAATAATCTGAAATAGAATAACATTTTTATCTTAGTCCTTCTATGAATAGAAATTCAAGACTTCAGTTTTAAATCAACACCTAAATTCTAATTTAGAATTCTTAACATCATTTCAAGGACCTTTGTTGTTTTGTATACTACTTCATCCATCTTTTCATCCATCTATTCAACAAATTTGGGGTAGGTAGTATGTACAACATACTATTCTAATATAGTATAGTATAGTATATACTAGTATAGTATACTAGTATAGTATAGTATATACTATACTGCATATAGTATAGTATTCACCATACTATATGTAGGTGAATAAGACTAAGACAGAGTCCTTGTCCTCAAGAATCTTACATTTGATCACTGCCTGAGTTGGAGTGGAGCTCAGAGGCTAGCTAGTCTAACCAATACCTGAATAAGATTTATGTCTATCTGCAAAGTTGATAATCTTGTCAAATATCTTTGTTCATGTCATTAATAAAAATGTCAGTCAAAAAGTATACCAACAATTGGTTGTCCAGATTTTGTTTGAATACCTATTAAGGTATCTCATTTCATTTTTTAATAATTCTAAGTTTGACAGTTTTTCCATAATTCAAGCCTTAAGGGTTCAGAATAAGGAAGTAAAGAGTGTAGCCAGTGTAGGGATGATGGAGGGATTGGAGGTCATGGTGACAAAGCAGACTAGAGTTAAGGTTCATAACTTGTATGGAAAGATGTAAAGTTAAAAGATTATGATTAGAGAAAAGAATTTCAGAATTCATGAACAATGAATTGGAACACTTGGGGTGATGGCAAGATCAAGAGTATGACCATCTTTGTGTATCTCAGATAATGAGGAATAGGTCATGGAAATTGATTAGATTGGGGAACTAAGAAGTTAGGGTACTATTGAGGGAACTTCTTTATGTGTGTTGAGGACTCCTAGTATGAGTATAAGAGTTTTGGTGGAGAGAGACTTTGAACTAGGCACTGAATTCATTAAGGTAAAAAGAATAATGCCCCAGAGATTGATAGACAGTGACCACCAGGATTTGGATTAGTTAATAAATTTGATTAGCATGGATCTCATAGGAGGGGAGGTTTGCTAATTGATAGTGTTAGAGGCAGAGTCTGGAAGTGGAAGTGGAAAGCCAGGATTATTATATCCTTTCACTATGACCAGTGATTTGGGTGGATATAAGTGAAAGAAAGTACAAATGAGACCGGAAGGTAGCTAGGGAAGCTAGGTCATCATGAGGGAAATAGGTCTTAGTGAATGACAGAAGAGAAAAAGGGTGAGAAAGGAAAACGTTTAAGATGGAAGCAAGTGAAACACTATGGAGCAGACATTCCAGAAAACACAATAGAAGGGGGTGGGTACATTTCAAATGGGTCATTCTGGGGTTAAGGTTGAGGAAAATGAGAAAGAGGAAATAGGCGGTTAGGAACGAGAAATGGGGTTTGTACAGAGAAAGTGGGATTTTTAGAATCACAGGGATGGGGAGAAATGAATATGTAGAATTATGCTAATCATTGATGAATGTGTCCAGGCAAAGTGTCTGTAATTGGAGAGAGCTATTGAAAGAAGCAGGTAATTAGATTGTTGTGACAGGAAGACTCTGGAGTCCCACAAGGCCCACTTGGAGGCAGTTAGGTGGTAAGCTGTGCACTGAGTCAGGAAGACCTGAGTTCAAATCCTCCCCCACGTAAGCCTGGGCAGTTTCCCCAGCTGTGAAGTGGGGGGTAATAATAGCATCTACCTTGCAGGTAGGATCAAATTGTGAGGATCAAATTGAATAATATTAGTAAAGTGCTTAATGTAGGGTCTGGCACATAGTAGGTGCTTAATAAATTTTTGCTTCCTTCAGGAGTGGCTGAAAGGTAGAATCTAGGTGAGTCCAGTCAGGAGACAAGTAGTGGCAGCTGAAGGTAAATTTGGTTTTAGATGGCCTCTGCAGCACTGGAAAAGGTCTAGGGGTAATGACCAAGACTAGAAGGTAGGTGGCTGGATCCCAGATCCCAGGCTAATGCTGAAGTCTTGGAGGGACTTAGCATAGGGCCAAGGCCACATATTTAGGGCACTAGACTCTCACAGGAAATTTTCCAAGTTGTCATTGAATTATTAGTAAATACTTTTTTTTTTTTGGATTTCTCTCTGTTTTAAGAATTTCTGTTCTTGAGAACCTCCTACTCTTCCTGGATTAACTTCCTCTTGGAAAATGGGAGGAGTTAATCTATGGGTTCTCTTTGAACCTGTTGAAATCTACCCTCCCAAACTATCAAGTGTATGTCAAACTTTATTTTGTCTTTCTTCCAGTTTTGTATCACATTCTAAGATCGAGTGGTCCCCTCTCCCCAAGACTTCTTTGTTCTTTCTTGTTGGTGAGAAAATTGGATCCAGAATAGAATTTTTCCTTGTCTGGTCCTCTATTTCTTGAAGTGTGAAATTGTCAAGGCATGTCAAGGAATTATTAGTTACTTTGTTTGTGGTAGAGAAGTGTCGTTTGAGGAGATGTCCACATAATGTAATACTGAATTTAAAAAAATTTTTAATTTTTTTAATATCATCTGGATTTTTCAGTGCCTTCCATTTAGCTAGTGTTTATAATAAAGAATTTAAAAAGGAAAAAAATTCTTAAAACTATTCAACCATAGAAAAAGTATGACATTCATTGTCTGTAGTGTTCCATACTTGTTAGGATTTGATTCGTACTGTGTTGTATCTTGGCCTCAGAAGTTGCATGTTGGCTTTGTAGGCTTTTTGAGTTAAACAGTTTACTGTCAGCAAGGTCAGCAGCTGACCTTGATGCTGTTTTCATCCTCATTGAAGGCATCCAACAACATTGCTGAAAAAATCATGCTAAAAAACCTGGGAACAAGTACATAGCCCTGCATCACTCCACTGTCCTTTATCCAGAACTCATGCAAGCATGCTGTCATGGAACTTGGATACAATAGCAGTGAGCTTCATCTGGCAACCAAATTTGGCTTTGAGCTTCCAAAAACCCTCACAACTGATAATATCAAAAGCCATGGTTAGATCAACAAATGTGTACAGATGGCTTGTGCTAATTTTTGCCTTACAGCACCAAAAAAACCAGAGGTTCTCCACCAACCATCACCAAACTATCCATACGTAGAACCATTGGTCACAGCAAATGGAGAACTTTTGAATACTGTGGAAAAGCTCATTTCCCTCAGCAGTCTACTTTCCAGGGATGTATACCTAGATAATGAGGTTGATGCAAGCATAGCCAGAGCCAAATCAGTATTTGGGAGAGTTGGAGGAAATTGAGAGAGAAGAGATGTTAGGCTACCTACCAAACTGAAGGTCTGCAGAGCCATTGTGCTAACCTCATTGTTGTATGCCTGTGAAACCTGGACAGTCTACCAGCACCATTCCAGGAAACTGAATCACTTTCATTTGAATCGTCTTAGGAAGATTCTGAAGATCACCTGGCAAGATAAGGCACCAAACGCTGGAGTCCTTTCTCAAACTGAACTGCCAAACGTTCAGACTTTACTGCAGGGAGCACAACTCCAGTGAACAGCAAGATGTTGTTGTTGTTCAAATGCAACCATATGTTTGCCTGAAAGACTATTTTACGCAGAGTTCACACGAGGCAAGCATTCCCGTGGATGTCAGAAAAGGCAGTACATGAACACTCTTGAGATCTCTCAGAAGAACTTTGCAATTGACTGTGGGACATGGGAGACACTGGCAAAGGACTGCCCCACGTGGCGTGCCTACATCAAAGAAGGTGCAAAGCAGAAATGTGAGATGTGCAAATTTAAACATCTCCCCTCCAAATGTTCTTATGAACTATTTGTGCCTGACTTGTGGTAGAGCTTTCCAAGCTTGTATTAGTCTGATCAGCCACAGTCAGACCCATGTACTTTTTGACTCAGATGTAGTGCAGTTATTGTTGTCCTCTTCAAGTACAAAGGACAACACCAACTTGTTAGGATGGAAAAAGATCATTATTTATGAAGCAATGAACCCACTGTGTAGAGGTTTAAAAAAGTATGTATGTCAATTTTAACAAGATAATATAAACATGAAGCAGTTTTAAGTGCCATAAAAGGTTACAGAATGTTAAAATTTTAAGGAGAGAAGTAGTTTTCTGTTAGGAAGATTCTCTTGAGGAAGTAGCTTTTAAATTAGTCAATGATGGATAGGTAGAATTTCAGTAGATTAAGGAGGGGAAGGGAAGGGTACTTTAGGCAAAGGAATAAGCATGAACCAAGATAAGGAACGTGGAAAACACAGATTATATTTTAGGGAATAGTCCAGTTTAGCTGGAGCATACAGTAAGAAAAGGTAGTGGGGAGTCATTAAAGATTTTTGAATGGAAGGCAGCATATTACAGTGGAGGTGCTGGATTCACAGAGAAGCCGGATTCCAATTATGACTGTACCTCAGGCAACTCTTAAGACTGTCAGTTTTAGAACATTTGCACAATTGCATTGACACATTGAGCTTCCTCACCCCAAGTTATCTTTATCTGTGAAATCACAGGTCAACACAAAGAACTGGCAAGCTATATCTGAAATTAGATATGATCCCAAATAAATATCAGGTTGTTTAGGATTTTATCCTTGACCTACTTTTATACTGGTTCTTAAATATTCTTCAGTGACCCAGATTAGGATCATGCTTTGAGTCTGCTCCTGTAGTAGTCCTATTTCATTTCATCAATTGATAGTGTGATAATTAAATACTTAGTATTAGTGTTGTTTGACCCACCTTTTTACAATTGAGTCCTAAAGTTTATCTAAATCAAAATATTTGTTTCTGATTGTTTAATCAAGCTTGTAATTTCTTTTTAGAAAGAGATTAGATTACTTTAACAGGATTTGTTCCCGTAGGTGTTGATTTTTGTCTAGTTGCAGGCATCTCTTTCATAGCATATGAAAATTTTGATATAGTACTACATTTTTTTCAAGATGTCTAATAAGTCTTAAATATAGGTATGGTAACATGCCCAGTATTCCATTTGTTCTCTAATTCTTGAAAATCATTGCTTGTGACTCTTTAAAGACAGACTTGAGTACCTTTTTCTGTTGTTTAGTTGTTTCAGTCATCCCCTTTGGGGGTTTTCTTGGCAGAGGTACTGGTGTGGTTTGGCATTTCCTTCTCCAGCTTATTTTACAGATGAGGAAACTGAGGCAGATAGGATTAAGTGACTTGCCCAGGGTCACATAGCTAGTAAGTGTGTAAGGTCAGATTTGAATTCAGGAAGACATCTTACTGACTCCAGGCTCAGCACTCTATCCATTGCACCACCTGGCTGTCCATAGGATTCAAAGTGTTAGTAGGATATAGGTTTGAGCATTTTGAAGTAATCTTGTCCCTATCTATTTAAGGGTTACTTGCTGCTTTCTCATGCTGATTTTTGTAGATGTTAGAGCTTTTTGTGACCTATTAATGTGCCAAGAGTTGTCTGACATTTAAGATAGTGCTTCCTCATGTATGCTTTCATGCAGAAGCAGTATATATATACATATATATGTATATATATGTATATAAATTCCAAATACTATCCTTTGTGTATAAACCATGGTTTTGTGCAAAATTTTGATTCTAGCAGTAATTTCCCCTCAAATATCTTTGCTACAGGATGTTAAAATGTTAGAGGTGGGAGGAACTTTGGAGATTAACTAGGCTTAACCCTTTTATTTCACAGATAGGGAAACTGAGGCCCAGAGAGGTCGAATAACTTGTTTATAGTCACATATCTGAGAAGTAGAACTGGAACTCCAACCAAACTCTCTTTTCATCACGTTGTATTGCCTCTACATAGTCTTGTAATGTGTTCCTCAATTAAATTACTAAGATAAACACTTAAAACAGATTTGCTGAAACACCGTATTCACCAAGAAAACTGTTTAGTCCTATCCTTAATTTCCCTTATTGTAGGGTAGCATCAGTGATTTAATTCTCTTTTGAATTATACAGCATCTCCCTTATAGTAGATCTCAATTTCTGGGGTTACCTCTAAATTATTCCTGGAGTCCTTTAGAGCAAATAAAATCAAACTATCTCCTTGGCCACCTTTGAATTGGAGAATATCCCTTGGATCTGTTCCAGATTGGATTAGATTGATAGTCTCAGGATTAGGTGAGAATCAGATTGGTGTCTAGAAATTAGGAAGCAGTGTCTTTGTGATATTCTTTTTTTGTTGATTTTTCATTATAGTAGAGTTGATTCTATATCACAGCAGGCTCAGCGTTTTGGGGATTTTGAAGGCAAGAGACTAGAATGTTTATTAGGTTCAAACTATTTAATTTATACTTTCACTTGAGTTCTTGGTTCTGTTATTTGTTATCTTGCTGTTACTTCTGATTGCAGAATTATGCCTCTACTACACAAGTAGGAAATTAAAAAAAAAAATTTGAAGATTTTTATGGACTCTCAAAATTTCTTGCCTCTCGGACTTCTTTCCCTTAATCAAATATAACTAAGTGTCTGCTGTGTATTGTTGGTGATATAATAAAAATTCAAGACAGGAACTAGGGTGGAATTCAGAGGACATTTAATAAATTGAAGGTATTTCATTAAATCCAATTCATTAAATTTATAGATACCTGTTATTTGCATAATATTGCATATAGTAGTGTTGAATTCAGGTAGACTTTGATTTGGAAGAATTCCTGACAGAGGTGTCCCATAGGAGAATTGACCATGTTGTTTGGTAATAAACTATCCCCTCACTGCGGGTGTTTAAGCAGAGGCTTGGATGATCACCAGATGTTGTGTTTCATGTAGGGGTTGAACTAGTTGTTCTCTAAAGTTACCTTCCAGCTATATGTTTTCTAACTTTATTTCAGCAAACATTTATCAGGTTTCATATTATGTTCAGAACACTCTATGTTGAAGGAAAACACAAAGGGTACAATGTTTTCTATAACATAAAAAGAAAAACTTATCTTTTTAGGAGTTGTCACTTTTATGAATGTCTGTGATAAAACTGGAACACAAATGCATAGGAGTAGGAAAAGTCATTTCCCACTGTGGGAGAGCAGGAAGGCCTCTTGAATATATGCAGTATTTAGGCTGTCTTGAAAGATGGGTATGATTTCAGTGCAGAACAGGTATAAGGCCTATTGTAAGCAAAAGTGTGGAGATGGTAAAACCTATTATTACATGGGACATGACACAGTCCAGTTAGGTTGAATTCTTAAATAAAAAGGGAAATGCTGTGAAAGAAAACTAGAAAGGAACAGTGATATTAGATAATAGAGGACTGTGAATATGCTAGGGTAAAGCTTTTGGAAATTTTTCTGTCGGCAATAGGGAACCATTGAAATGTTTTGAAAAGAGGAGTGATATGATTAAATCTGTGCATAAAAATTTAGGGTAGCCCTTATAGAGGTGGTGCCTTGAAGGGAGACAGGGAAACCAGTTAGAAGGCTGTTTCAGTGGTCTAGGTGAGGAGTAATGAGGTCCTGAACAAGAGTGGTAGTAGTGGAAATAAATGGAAAGAAAGAGAAGGGGTTTTAGAGAGTAGGATCAATAGGGTATAGGAATTTCTTAGATGTGGAAAGGAGTTAAATTTAAATAAAGTGGATTCAGTTTATTTTTAGAAATATGTTTTATTGTTGGCTTTTTTTTGTTTATATTATAGTATTTTCTAGAAGAAACCCTTTTATCTTTCTAGCCTTTGCTCATACTAGATTGATCCTTCCCTTGGTGACAAAGAAAAAACATTTAACCAAAACATCTGAAAGTCAAGTCAGCTAGATCAAATGCCTACTATATACTAGATACTGTACTGAGTGTGAGGGATATAAAGATGCAAAAATAGTCCCTGCTCTCAAAAAGTTCATATTCTAATGGGGGATAGGGGGAGAAAACAAAGAAACAAAATATGTACAGGATGAATTGAAGATTATCTCAGGGGAAGGCATTAATATTAAGAAGGACTAAGAAAGACTTCTTAGAAAAGGTAGGATTTTATATGGGACTTTTGAAGAAAGCCAAAGAAAACAGGTGATAAATTGAAGGAGAAAGTTCAAGGCATGGAGAACAGCCAGTGAAAATGCATGGTCTGAACATATCTTGTACAAAGAACATTCAGAAGGCCAGTCACAGGATTGAAAAGTGGGGGAGTAAGATATAAGAAGACTGGTGTGTCTGTGTCTGTATAGAGGGAGAGGCAATGGAGTTTATTGAGTAGGGGAGTGACATGGTTATACCTGTGCTTTCAGATGGAAGATCATTTTGATAACTTAGTGGAGGTTGTAGTGGGGAAAGACTTGAAGCAGGGATATCAATTAGAAGATTATTTCAGTAGTTCAGGAGAGATAGAATCCCTAGGATTTGGCAACAGATTGGATATGTGAAGTGAGAGAATGAAGAGTCATGGATGACTCATTTGTCACTCAGGTTAGAAGCCTGAGTGACTGGCAGGAATGTGATGCTCTTGACAGCAATAGGGAAGTTAGCAGGGAGGGTTTGAGGAAAAATAATAGTGAATTTGGTTTTGAACAGGATGAGTTTAACATGTCTGTGCATCACAAGTTTTGATATGTCTAATGCCTAGTTGGAGATAGATTGAAGCTCAAGAGGTAGGTTGACTGGATAAATATATCTAAAAATTATCTGCATAAAGATTATAATTGAATTCATAGGAACTGATGAGATCAAATGAAGTAGTAAAGTGAGAAAAGAGTATTCATGTAGAAGACATACAGGAGAACCAGGAAAGAGCAGTCAGGAAAACTTAAGATAGGAGAGAATATCCAAGAGAGGAAAATGAGCAGTGTCAGAAGCTGCAGAGAAGTCAAGAAGGATGAGGACTGAGAAAAGACCAGTATTTTTGGCAATTAAGAGATCATTGATAATTCTGGAAAGAGAAACTTTAGGTGAGTGTTGAGATTAGAAACTAGATTGCAGAGACTGAAGAATTTTTTTTTTTTTTTTAAAGGAAGCATAGCCATGTAGGGAAGGAGAGATATACAAAAAGAGCTAGGATAGAGATGGGGAAATGTGTCAAGTGAGGGTTTTTTTCTAAGAATAGGGTAGACATAGATATATTTGTAGGCAGTAGAGAAATGTCAGTAGACAGGGAAAGACAGAATATTAAAAAGATAATGGGGATGATAGAGGGGGCAGTCTACTGGGAAAGACCAGATGGAAAGAGTGGCCAGGGAGTTTTCAGTATGATTGACTGGAGAGACCTGGGCAAATCCAGAAAGAAGCATTTGAAATATAAACTTAGATAATAAACACTCATTTATTAAGTGCATGTTATGGGTCAGATACTGTCCTAGGCATTGGAGAGATGAAGACAAAAATGAGACCATTCCTTACCTTATTATCTGGCAACTTAAATTGTATGGAATAATAGAAGTTCAGAGGAAGACTTCATGAAGGAGATGGGAATTTAACTGGGTAGGATTTAGGTGGATTGATTAGGATAAAGAAAATGTTTTGAGAATGGGTTTAGGATGTTATAAGACTGACTTACTTAAAGTGAGGACTACTACTTGGAAGTAAAATAATAGACTTTTAGAAAGGATGGTAGAAATCAGTCACTAGTTGATGCTCCTCATTACATAGATGAGAACACTGAGACTTTGAGGAGGTAAGTTACTTTCTCAATCAACAAGCATTTATGTAAAATTGTTTATAATATCTTTTGTTTTTATATTACCTAAGTTTCTCATTGTATCCCCCTCTCCTCCCAGAGAGCTATTCTATGTGACAGAAGAATTTTTTTTAAAGAAAAGGGAAAAACATGAGTAAAACTGATCAATCCATGGAAAAATCTGAAAATGTGTTTGATGTTACATACTCATGGACCTTCCATTTCTGCAGAAGAGTGTATAGAAGGAGTTTTGTTTCTTTTGGCTTACGCTTGTTCTTTGTAATTTTGTAACAGTCACTTTTGATTTGTGATTATTTAAGTTGTTGTGGTCACATATGTTGTTTTCTTGGCTTTGCTTACTTCATTTTGCATCAGTCCATGTGAATCTTTCCATGCTTTGCCGTGTTCATTTTATTAGTCATTTCTCACAGCACAGTAACAGGATGTTCTTGTACCATGTTTTGTTTAGCCATTCCCAAGTCAATGTGCTACATGCTGTGCAAAGCCATAGAGAGCAGAATACAGGCAAAAAGACCCACCTTTGCTTCAAGGATTGAGTGTATTTTACTGGGGGAGACATTTAGATAACTAGATGCATATAAGACATGACAGTGTAGGTGAGAGATGGCATTAGTTGTTGGGGGTGCTGGGGAAGGCTTCCTGCAGAAAGGAGAGCGACTTTTTGCTGGGTGTTGGAGGAAGTCAAGGAAGCCCAGAGGCAGTGGTCAAGAGGCACTTCATTTTAGCAATGGAAGAGAGCCTGTGCAGAGGCCCAGAGACGGGAGATGGAATGTCATGTTTAGCATCTTAAAGCAGACCATTGTAGCTGGACCATACAGTTTACTATTTTTGCCTTTATTTTGTGTGATAAGACTAGAAAGGTAGGAAAAGGCCAGATCATGAGGAGCTTTTAATGTTAAATAGAGAACTATATATTTGACCTTAGAGGTGATGACTAGGCTACTGGTGCCCATTGAGTTTGAATAACATGGTCAACCTATTTTCTAGGAAAATTACTTTGGTAGATGGACTGGATTGGGGAGAGATTTGAAGCAGGAAGACCAATTAAGAAATTGTAGTAGTAGTCTAGGTAAGAAATGATGAAAGCCTGAACTAGGGTTGTAGTTGTCTCATTGACAAGAAAGGGACACGTATGTGTGTGAGATGCTATGAAGGTAGGAATATCTAAGATTTGACAGTGGATTGGATATATATAGCTATAGGCTGAGTGAGATAGAGAAATTAAGAATGACATGGATGTTGTGAGATGGTGATAGAGAGGATGTTGGTACCCTCTGCAGTAAAAAGTGGGGGGAAGGGAAGGTTTTAGGTGGAAAAATAACAAGTTATGTTTTGAACATGTTGGGTTTGAGATACCTATAATATAGGTAGTCAGTAGTAGAGTCCTCCAGATCCATTGTCTCAAGAGTAATAAGGAATAAAATTGGGTGGATAAGCTATTTCAGATTCGTAGATGGTCTTTGAAAACCATGCACATGCATTTAGGTTTGTTATAGTAAGTTACAAGGAGCTGTTGAAAAGGCATGTGTCAGTGATGCAGAGGAATTAAACTGTTCTTTTTGAGACATTTTCAGGCCATAAATCCCTGAACCCCATAATAAAGACTGAACTTATAAATAGAAACTGGATAAAGTTTAAGAAAAAGTCCTGTTTAGATTCTACTTTTATCAGATTCTTTAACCCCCAAGGCTTACATTCTGTTTCTAGACTGGTGTTTAAGGCTCTCTACAATATGACTTCAGTGTACTATATTCTATAGCCTTATTTTCCACTGCTTCTCTTTATATTATTATATTCTCCAGTCAAATTGGACTAACTTTTCTATGAATGTTTCACATTTTTCAGTTTTGTTACTTTCCACTATCTCTTCCTATAAGTCTTTTAACCATCTTATTATTATTCTCAACTTAAACAGCAAAGAACATTTCCATAATCACAACAGAACGTGAAAAAGGATTCTATATGAAACAGAATCTCCATTGCAAACCACTTGAAAAAGTATGTAATAAATTCCACACCTTGCTTTCAAAACTGTCCTGTTTGTCTCTGCTTCCTTCTGACCTTCCTACCATTCATTTCTTCAGATTTTGAAAAATATCACAATAACCCTCTTTAAAAAAAAAAAAATTGGCCTCACTGTTGCTAATATCTCTCCCCTGCTTATCCCTGCTCTCACTCCAATTGGCCATGTTCCAGAAATGTGTGTTTTCTTCCACAATTTGTGTTTGTCATCTCTCTTTGTAAGGAGGTAGATAACATGCTTCATCAAAGGTTTTCTGGAGACATGGATTGTCATTACTTTGATCAGAGTCCTTAAGTATTTCAGAGTTGTTTTTCTTTATAGTGTAGTCCTTTTATAAATTGTTCTCCTAGTTCTGCTCATCTCACTCTGCATTAGTTTCTACTACACAGGATTCTCTGAGAATTATCTCTTACATTATTTCTTATAGTGCAATAATATTCTATTATATAAGATATCCCCCTTAGTTTATTATCCCCCCCCCCCCCCACTTTTAATCACCTGTTTAAGATAAGGAAATTTTTTTTGCTTGTGATTATGCTGCCCTTGCTTCTTGATGTTGTTGAGCAACTAGGGCCTGGAGTCAGGAAGACCTGAGTTCAAATACAACCTCAGATTCTTACTAGCTGTATGACCCTGGGCAAGTCACTTAACCCTGTTTGCCTCAGTTTCCTCATTTGTAAAATGAGCTGGAGATGAAAATGGCAAACTCCTGTATCTTTACCAAAAAAAACCCAAATGACATCCCAAAGAGTTGGACATACTGAAACAACCAAAAAACAATTCTGTCACTGAGTATTACACTGCTTCTTAGAACCATCTTCTTCCCCCTTCCTTGTCTACTTCCCTGTTGAGTTTGATGTATTGCTACCCACAACATATATGTATATGTGTATTTGGTTGAACCCTCCTTTCTCTCTTTCACCTCTTCCTCCATATTTGTTCTTGTTCTCAAGCACTCCATTTATGTGAAATAGCAGGTTCCACTCACTTCTTCCTTCTCTCTATACTACTAGTATTTCTATTTCTACTTTTACTCACTCTTCTCTTTTTCCTTTTCAGAACCCTCAGAAAAGAACCAGTTTACCCTTCAGGACCTCTGTTTTTCTGAACTCCTTTAGTGCTCATTTTTTAAGACATTAAGGATCTAAAAAAAAATTTTTTTCCTAATCAGAATGTTAGGAGTACATCATCATACATCTTACAATTGTTTTAATAAATTTACCTTTCTGGGCTTTGCTGGGCTGCTGTATTTGTTTTTAAAGTTCCTGTTCAGCTTTGGCTTTTTCATCAGAAGTACTTGAAAATCTGCTTTCATTATAGATCTATTTTTCTCCCACCTGGGAAGGCCCACCTAAAAAGGCCAGGGTCTCCCATTGCATCCTGGGCCATCTCCAGTCATCCTAATGAATATCCCATCACTGGACCCAGATGGCTCAGGAGGAGAAAGTGAGGTTGGTGACCTTGCACAGCCCTCCCTCTCTTGAAACAAAGTCAAGTGCAAGTCATGTCATCATTTCTCTGATGTCATGGTCTTCTTAGAAAACTAAGGACAAACGTAGCAGCAACAGCACTTTTCCTCCTATAAGATTGTGCTCAGCCTTGCAGGATATGTTATTATTCCAGGATCACCTCTTGTTTTTAATAGCAACTGGCAAGTCTTGTGTGATTTATGACTATAGTTCCTTGTACCTGAACTATTTGTTTATGGATGACTGTAGCATTTTTTCTTTGATATAGTTACTGGATTTTGGATAAAATTCCAGGGATTTTTTCCATTGAGGTTCCTTTCATTGAGTGTTGAGTAGATTTTATCTTTATTCTACTCTCTGATTCTGATACACCTGGGCAATTTTCAGTTATGGTCTGGTGTTGAATTTGTAATCGCCTCTGTGGTTCTATGTTTACTGAACTTGATTGCATCGCTGGGCACTGAGTCCATGATCCAGACCCATTCTTGTTCCACAGTTCTTCCTCTGGTCATTTGCTTGCAAGTTGAATTTGTGATCTTAGGCTCGAAAGATGGCTCACTGTAGTTTTCATTCAATTTTCATAATCACTACTTGGGCTGTTGTTTTTCTTAGATTGTTGTTGGGGTTGGTAGTTGTGGGAATAGCTAGCTATATTGTTTCCTGCTATTCTATCATCTTGGCTGGTCTTAATTTCTGGGGTGGACGAAGTTACTTTGTTTTCTCATTAAATTTCTTTTTCATTATTTGTTCTGGTGGGAACTAAAGGGTTCTGCTAGAATAGGTATGTTAGAGCTAGAACAGTCTTCTAAGTTTGGAGATGCACTTCATCAGGTTTGCTACAGTGGACTGAGCAGCTCTTAAAGACCATCTGCTAAGATGTGAATTGGTTACAGTCTGAATTGGTGAAGGGAATAGCCTCACTGATGACCAGGGATAGAGTGCCTCCAAAGATGAGCCATTAAAAATATTTGTCTGGAGTCCTAAGTCAATAAGTATTGTGTTTACTATTTACCAGGCACTGTGCTTAACATAGGTTCTGGATCTGGGGTCCATGAACTTAAAAAATATATTTTTTTGTTAATTATATTTCGTTATAATTGATTTCTTTTGTAATATATGTATATATATACATATATATATATGTATAAAGACATTTTTCTGAAACAGGGTCCATAGGCTTCTTTAGATTGCCAAAGAAAAAAGTACACGATAATATGACAATAACATCTGGTATTTATCCAGCCCTTTATATGAAGCACTTAATATGTATTACTTCAAGAACTCTTGGTCTGGAGTCTTAGCACCTTGAACATAAGATGGCTTTAAAATAGAAAGGAAGAAGGAGGGTGCCAAACCTCATGCCATGAGAGTAGCAGGTGAAGCTTAAGAAGAAGAATAGTAAATCAGAAGACAAGTAATTTGTTGGGGCAACATATAAAATGTGAGCAACAGTTAAAACCCAAAACACTTGCATAAAATACTGGTAATAAATAGTTAGGGAACCTAGTGCGGTAGGGCAAATTTAGCTCCATAGGTACCATTGATATTTGGTGAGATGGGACTCCTGACTGGAATATGAGTCAGAAGATAAAACTTAGTCAGAAGGATTTAAAGGGATAATGGAGTGGCAGTATACGTTAAGAAGGTACATTCAGTGAAGGAAACTTAGAAACTTGAAGGAGATGACAGGGAAGATATTGGAAAGGAAGTCTTTTTGGATGAGGATCAAATGATAGAGAATCAATACTGCTGTGGAGGTATGTTACCTGTAGACCTTCTGGACAGAAAGAAGAAATGAATTTGGGAAGTGTCACAAGCCTGTGATAGATATAAGATATTGTAATAATACAGAAAGTCAACTTTCTAAACATCTGCTGGTGTATGTTGTACTCTGCGAAAAGTAGAACAGCTAATAAATTTGTGATTTGTCTTAATGAAAATTTTATCCTTCAGAAAGTAGAAGGGGGAATGATAAGGGGAACTGCTATTATTGATCATATTCTGATAGACAAGGAATGATTAGTTGTAAAGTAGAAATGACAGGAACCTTGAAAGCAAGGTTTGTGGACCATGATAGAGGTGAGGAAAGCCAGGAATGGTATGACATACATCCTAAATTCTTGAAGAGTAGATTTCAGATGGAGCCTAGAGGGAGTACTGTAGGATCTAGTAAATAAAATTCTGTAGGGATAATCAGCTTGAAGTGGGATGCCTCTCAATAATTAGAATTCTAAATAAATAAGAAATGATTTTGATGAGGAAGTAGTGGGAATGGGGGGTGTTGGGGACATGTGGGAGATGAATTTGATGTGGGCTAGAAGTACAAGAGTTGTTGCCATGGTTTTCTGCTTGAACAGAGCTGCTGCTTGATTTCCAGCAAGAACTCCCTCAGTTACTTCTCTACTTTCACCTTCACCAAACAGCACTCTTCTATCCTACCATTAAAGCAGTTGTTATCAGCCTCATCCGCTCCTTGCATGCACCATGATGATGTTGTCGTCCTTCACAGATGTGAAAGAACCATCGCTAGTGCTCAAAGGTCATCATCAACCTCTAGATCAGCCTTGGCATTCTGTGCCTTCTACCTTTTCATGACTTACTACTTCAACTGGGATACGACGTTGAAAAATTTTGTCATATTTTTTACACCAGTCCCTTTAGAGGGAACATGCTGAGAAGCTTTTGAAACTTTAAAATCAACAAGGTGACTGAATTTTCCTTTAGAACATAAAGAAACCAGACCAAATGCAATGGAGTGTGCTCTGAACTTCTGAAAAATGTCAAATCAGTCATTAATGGAATTGTAAAAGCTAGTACCTGACAAAAGACCCGACATTTATGTGATTTCATTGAAACACACTACTTGGATGAACAGGTAAAAATCCATCAGAAAACTGGGTGATCATGTAACCATCTTTCACAAAATGGGTGCCCCCAATTCTGGCATGATGGAATATCTTTTTAACAAGCATACCCTTTGAGATTGTAACAACTTCAGCCTAAACCTGGTTTCCTGGGCAACTGAACTGTGGGTGTGACTCCTTAGTGTCTTTTGTTGCATGTATATTTTGGTTATTTGATGTTTTTATAATCTGTACCAAAAAATACCGTCATTTACATCCCAGTAAAATGACTTGATACTGATGAAAAACCTGATTGTGACTTTATAGAAAGCTTATTGACTGACCAACTGAGATTTTGAAAAGATAGATACAGAAGATGGACGCCAGAGCAAGTATCTGGGAATACATGCAGAAGAATAAGGTTTTCTGCAAGGATACTGTCAATATTGTTAAAGCTCAGAATGGGCTAAGATTGGTGATGGATACTAAGGACTACAAAAAAAATACTTCACTTTTAAGCTGTTTGAGGGCAAGAGAAGGATAAAAAAATAAGACTACTGCTTATGATGGATTTGACAGTAATGGTAAGAAGATTAAACTACTAAATTCTTATTTTTCTTTTGAGAGTATGACCTTTGGACTGAGAAGATACAAATGGTTAGTGGAGAATAGAAATTCAAGATAAATAGAATAGAGAGCCTATGTCTTTGCTTTCAATGAGTTCAAACTTCTGTGCCCAAATAAATGACATCCTGAAGTGTCAACAGAACTGGTAAATGTTACTGTTGAACAGATGTCTGTCTTCTTGAAGCTTCTTGAATAGGACTGAAGGAAGGACAGTTATGTCCAACTTTAAAAGAAGATAAATTCTAAAAGCTAAAGTAGTGAGCTTTCCTTGGCAGAATTCTGGAACATGTTTTTAAAGGGATAGTTTGTGATAATTTAGAAAGGGAAACTGACAACTGAAAAGCCCATACAACTACATCAAGAACAGGTCATTTCAGACTTAACTTCACTTGCTTTTCTGTCAGAGTGACTGGATGACATTTACTCCTAGATGAGGGTTTAGATGAAAAAAGAAGAACCAATGAGGGACATAGAAGGAATGACTGAAGAGCTAGTGAAGAATGGATAATAAAATACAATACCCACTTATTGAGGGCTTGTTCTGTGTCTGGCACTGTGCTAAGTGCTTAGGATACAAATAAAAAGATACTTCATGCCCTCAAGCAGCTTACAGTCTAATGGGGGAAATAGTGCTCAAAAGGAAACTGAAGAGTAGGGAGTGTTGGAGAAGGCATTTGGCCAGAGGCATGATGTTGGGATTGAATTCTAGGAGTACAGCTGATGGGAAATGATTGGACTCTGAGTTCTTTTTAATTTATTTGTTTTTAGTTTTCAACAGACACTTCCACAAGATTTTGAGTTCCAAATTTTCTCCCCATATCTCCCCTCCACCCCAAGATACTGTGCATTCTAATTACCCCTTGCCCCAATCTGCCCTCCTTTCTATCACACCCCTGCCTTTTCTTATCCCCTCTATTTTCTTGTAGGGCAAGATAGATTTCTGTACCTTATTGCCTGTATATCTTATTTCCCAGTTGCATGTAAAAACAGTTTTTAACATTTGTTTTTAAAATTTTTGAGTTCCAACTTTTCTCCCTTCCTACCCATCCCCACTGAGAAGGCAAACAATTCCGTATAGGTTATACATGTGTAGTCATGCAAAACACTTCCTTAACAGTCATATTGTGAAAGACTAATTATTTTCCTCTATCCTAATCCTGCCCTCAATTTATTCTATTCTCTCTTTTGACCCTATCTTTCCTCAAAAGTGTATACTTCTAATTACCTCTCCTCCCATTTGTCCGCCCTTCTATTATTCCCCCCCACCCTACCCACATTTATCTCCTTCCCCCTACTTTCCTGTAGCGTAAGATAGATTTTTATATCAAATTGAGTGTGCATGTTATTCCCTCCTTAAGCCAAATGCAATGAAAGTAAGGTTCACTCTTTCCCTCTCATTTCCCTCCTCTTCTTCTCCATTGAAGAAGCTTTTTCTTGCCACTTTTATGTGAGATAATTTGCCCTATTCTGTTTCTCCCTTTCTTCTTCCAAACTATTCCTCTCACCCCTTAATTTTATTTTTTTAGATAATATCCCTACTTAATTCAACTCACCTTGTGCCCTGAGTTCTTTTTAAATGGAGGCTTTGAGAGGAGAGCTTTGCTCAGCCCTCCAAGCAGAAGGACAAAGGTTACTGAGGGTATTGATGGGGTGTGAGTACAAAAGCTGATACTAGTTTCCCTGACAATGAGTTTTTCCTGGGAGCATTATGAAAGTATCCTAGGAGTACAATGAAAAGAAGGAGAGGAAGAGAACCTTAGCATTTAGGGACATGGTATGGACAGGTGAAGGAGCCAACTAGATGGCTCAGAGCACTGGGCCTTGAGTCAGGAAGACCTGAATTCCAATCTGGCCTTAGACACTTATTAGCTATATGACCCTGGGTAAGTCGTTTAACTTTTGTTTGCCTAGAGAAGGAACTGACAAACTGCCCCAGTATTCTTGACATGAAAACCCCATGGACAGTATTGGTGTGCTGTGGTCTATAAGGTCAGTAACTAAACAACAAAAAGAGTGCTTTTGTGGGGGAAAGGGCAGCTAGGTGACTCAGTGGATAAGAACCCTGGGCCTGGAATCAGGAAGGCCTGATCAAATCTAGCGTTAGACTCTTAGTAACTGTATGACTCTGGGCAAGTCATTTAACCCTATTTGCCTTAGTTTCCTTGTTGATAAAGTAAGCTGAAGTCCACTTTGCCATGAAAACCCTGAATGCAGTCACGAAGAGTTGGACGTGACTTGAAATGACAGAACAACAACTTATGGTCATGTGATGGGTTATGCCTGAGCATGGTCTTGTAAATCTAGAGCAGAAAGGCTACTTTATAAAAAAAAAATTATCCTCTCCACCCCCCCCCCCCATTACATGTTAAAACAATCTTTAGCTTTTATTTTTGTTTTGAGTTCCAAATTCTATCTTTCCCTCCCTGAGATAGTAAGTAATCTGATACAGCTTATCTGTGTGCAATCATGTAAAACATTTCCATGTTAGTCATGTTGTACAAGGGGACTTGAACAACAATAGCGACAAAAAGAAAGTGAGAGTACGCTTCAGTCTGGATTCAGATACAGAGTCTTTCTCTGGAGGCAGTATTTTCATCATGAGTTCTTTGGGATTGTCTTAGACCATGGTATTACTGAGAATAGCTAAGTCATTCAGTGTTCTTCTTTGTTCAGTTTTGCTGTTACTGTATACAGTACTCTCCTGGTTCTGCTTGTTTCATTTTGCATCAGTTCATGTAAGTCTTTACAGCTCTGGAAGTTTTACTAGCTGTGGGACCATAGGCAAGAAAAATTGAACCAATAGCACTTGGCTGAAGTGGGAAAGGGGCAGAGGTGCCAATAAACATTAGAGTTTTTAGACTGTATAAAAACCTTAACTTAGATGCTAATACTTGTCAAATGACCAATGATTTAACATACTTTTTGAGGAACTGAATCAAATCAGCCTTTGCACTTTAAATATATGCTGCTCAGAATGGCAGATAAAGGCATTGCACATTTGGGTTTATTATTTGTTTAAAAGCAATATGAAAATCATTTCATAAAGCATTTGATTATGTCACGTTGCAATACTCAAATACTAAGGATATTTTCAGAAAAGACCCTCCTTGCAACTTGTTAATCAGCATCTGTTGCAGAGGATGAAGATGCAAAGAAGACCAATAAAGAGATTAAGACCAATAAGACCCTTCCAAATTAAATCAGCATGTACTTTGATATTCAATAATTTTTATTCAGAGGTGGGATATGAGCAAGGACAAAAAGTGGTTCAGGAGGGAAGAATGAGAGACACCTGTAGACTACCTGCAAGTTTTGTACCTTATATTATGAAAACTTTTATTTGGAGAAACTTACTGAATGGCACTAGACGAGATAAACACTGAATATTATCAGCTAATTATTAAGAATTGTAGTAGTCAAGACAGTGCAGGTTTGGAATAAAAACTAACTTGTAAAATTGTGTAGGGAAAGATGGTTCAAATATTATGAGCAGTTTTACCTTGCAAAACAGTTGCAGTGGAGGAAAAAGTCTGTGCAAAGTTTGGCAAGAAACCTAAGTAAGCAAAGTCATTATGAGGGTATTTGAAGATCAAAATGAAAAGACAACAGATAGATTAAAGACAGAAAAGAAGTCTAGGGATTTTAATAGTAAACACTTTTCACTGCCGAGAATAGTGAAACTCTTATCACATTTTAACTCTTAATATCACAGTCCTAGATGTGCTTAAAAGAGGAAGTAAAAATGACATTGAAAAAGACAAATGTAGGAAAAGCTCCTGGAATATGCTGAGCATCCAAAAAGTATATAAATAACACCAACACCTCTAATGAAGGTATTAGAGGATGGTTTCTCAGACATTCTGAAGTAAGAGGAAGAAACAGAGCTGTGGAAAAAAATTTTAGGTCTTATTACTACTACCAAAAAAAGAAGCAACTGAGAGTACACCAATAACTTTTAACCTGTGACTTTATTTCCTTTCAATATAGAAATTAAGAATAGTGTGTGTGTATGATTAATCTATACAATGTCCCAGAAGTCTTAGTGCACTTTAAAGCTATTACTGCTTAAAACTACATGAAGATTTTTGGGACTCCCTGGAAAGCATGTTAGACAGGAAGAAGCAAGCTTTTGCAAGGTGCATTCCATAATATATATTTCACATCTTTACCATCACACAATTTACCAAAAGATGATCCTTCTGTACTGGTAGTTTGACTTAAAAAAAAAGCCCAAACTAAAACATTTGTTGTGGTAGAACAAAATACTGCCTTAAAGACTCTTCTACAGCAAAATATCTCCCATGCATATATCATAATGACCTTTTGATCGTTAATATAAAGTGAGGGTTAAACCAGGGAGACAGAAGTCTGTTTGTCAGACATTTGCCACTCTTGTGAAAGAATCAAAGAAGATCTCTAGCATATTATATGGATCTTTTTTGATGAACTTGTAGGAAGTTATGAATGAAATTCTAATACAATGTGCAGGCTTGGATGGATTGTGATCTGTATTCCTGCCGGGAATTACTAGTCAGTGAAATGACAGATCCATGCAAACATTAGATTATGAGCTCCTTGAAGGTCAAGACTTTTTTCTTACTTGTGTCTCCTAGGTCCTTGCACAGTACTTTGCGTGTAATAAGGAGTTAATGCTTACTGAACTGAATTGAGGGGAGCTGTAAGACAGTGTTGGAAGCATTTGGAAAAGATAATATAGTATGTTTAAGTGGTATGGACTTAGAATAAGAAAAAATGAAATGATAATGAATCACTGGTTTGGAAGAGGCATAGAAATGCAAGGATCCAGTTCAGTTGGGAAAATAGATCAGGACATTAGAATAAAGTGTTGGTTTCATTGGGGGAGAGCGAAGTTTCAGTTAAGGTGAGACCTTAGGTAGAGGAGGAAAAAATGATTAGACGTGACCCTAGAGGACAAACTTTGGAACAGTGGATGAAAATTGGAGAGGGTCTTATTTCAAGTAGATGATGTTTTGAGGATATCTTAAAGAAGGTTTTTAGTCATGTAGGGATCACATTATATGATTTTCCAACTCATAGATTTTGCGATCTTGGAAAGATTAAGGATGTTGAGGAATTTGCCTATATTGAAATAGTTCATAGTGTACCTGTTCATTCCTTGATCCAGATTCCACATGAAAAGTGGCAAAAGCAAACCATGAGTTGTTTTCCCTCCAGCTTCTAAGAGATATTGGGTGATACCAGTTACCACCATCTCTCTTTCCTTGTTTGACATAGTCATTTATAAGGTTGGCCTTGTAAATTTACTCTCTGGACTCCTTGATTTTCAAACAAAATGAGGATTAGGGTAGTGCTGATCTGAGTTATTTACCCACTTTCTGCCCAACTGGAAATTAGGCTAAATCTGAACTAAATTCAATAAAGATGGTCAAGGTTTCTCTGGAAAGACCTGTACTGAACCTAAGTGTCTTCAACATCAGTCCCAACATTCTTAGAACAAACATTTGGCTACTGTGACATTTTCCTAGGAGCTAGTTTTCACTGGAACCAGGAGAAATCTCTTTTATGTTTGATAAAATATCTCTGTTTAGTACCAAATAGCAAAACACTCTGCTAGGCCTTGTAAGTCTAAATTGAGAGTAAGACTGAAAGGAAAAAGGGAGGAGGGGGAGAGGAGAGAGAATATATTTAGAGGTACCCCTGCAAGTCTATCTATTCCCACTTATTTTGAATATATCTGTGTTGTCTTAGGCAAATAACAAATTAAAGCTAATTATATAGAATTACCCTGCAAATCCAGAAGCACCCAATAGGATTTAGATTCAGTTGAAGAAACATACTTTAACATGGCTCTTAACCTAATTATGTAGATGTGCTGTCCTGCTGTGATAAATAACTGAGGACTTTGTTTCTGAAAAGATGACTTTAAGTCATTTTGACTCTGTTCACAGTTTTTGATCCATTTGTTTCATTCTTTGAATATCAAAGGTTTTTAAAATTACATGTTACTTTATCAGTGCAACTGAAATAGTTTTTTTAAATCTGGTTCTTGAAAAAAAAATTGGTATTTATTCTTTAGTTTTTCCTTACTGGATTTTCTTTTAGCCTGGCACAGGCAATTGTAATGAAACCCAATCTTGACATTTTCTCTGGGAGTTTAGGCTTAAGTTATCTAATAGAAAAGTCTTATCAATTAATAAGCATTTTTATTGAAAGCTTTCTGAATATCAGGTGCTGTGCTCGGCACTGGGACCACAAGGACAAAAACAAGTCTCCACGCTCAGAAATTACGAAGAGATACGTTCTATTAAGGAAAATAGCAAGAACATATAAACATATACAAAACTAATACTGGATAGATAAGGAGAAATCAGCAGCTGGGGGCATCAGGACAGGCTTCCCAATGGGACAGCATTTTAGCTGTACTTGGAAGGAGGCTAGTTCTGGGAGGCAGTGGAGAGAAGAGAGTGCCTGTACAAAAGCATAGAGATGGTAAGGGCAAAGCCAAGATGGTGAAACAGCAGGAAGAAGTACAGCTGTACTATATTCTGTAGCTTCTCCACATGTCTAGAAAACGTACCAGACTGAGTCTGGATAAGGCAATCCAAGAAAAATCAGAGCCAGTCATTTTTTCCAGCCCAGTATTACAAAGGGACAGGTAGACCTGTGGACCTTGGAGATGGAGTCTGGCCAGGAGTCACAGGGACCATTCTAGCAGAGGAGAGGCTGCACAACCCTTGTAAGATAAGAGGTCCTAGATCTAGTACAGAAGGACCTGACTTTGTGCAACCTGAAGGAATTGGCACCATTTTGGCAGTTCTGTCACTCCTTACCTAGCTCTGGATAGTAGATCCAGGGTGGACTGAAAAAGGGACCTGTGCCTAGCAGTGGTGTTCAAGGGATCAGATTTCATCCTAAATGAGACCACTTTGGGAGCACTAAAACCTTGTAGTTTCCCAACCTGAGTTGACCTTGAGATCCTGAAATAACACAACTTGATATCTGAAAAGGCTATAAGAGGATACAAGGTACAAGTTAAGTCTAGACTTACCCTCTACAAGTGTACAGAGCCCAGGCCTAACCTAAAACTCAGTCAGGACTGTACGCTAAAAGAATGGACAAAAATAGAATTCCCTCTTGAAAAGCTTATTAAGGTGATGGATGTTCCCAGATACAATCTCAGAAGAAGAGTGTGACTTTAAGACATTTGCAAGTAGTCTCCAAATAAAACATAATTTAGGCACATGTTCAACTTGAGTTTCTGGAAGAGATGAAGAGGTTTTTTTTGTTTTGGGGGTTTTTTTGAGTATTTTAAGTTGATTTTTTTTTTTTTTGTAAATGAAATTAAAAGGCTGAAGGGGAAAAAAAGTGCAAAAGAAATGGAAGAATGTACTGAGATGAGATTGAGATTTAACAGCTTGATACAAGAGGTGCAAAACTTTGTTCTGATTCTAAATCCTTGAAAATTAGAATGGACAAGATGAGGATCAGATTAAATAATATTGTAAAGTGGTTACCACGGTTCCTAGTGCTTTGTTGTTCAACCATATCTTACTCTGTGATCACAACAGTGTTATCCGTGGGATTCTCTTGGCCAAATTATGGAAGTCATTTGTCTTTTCCTTCTACAATGGATTAAGGCAAACAAAAGTTAAGTGACTTGCCCAGGGTCACACAGCTAAGTGTCTGAGGCTGGTTTTGAATTAAGCTCTTCCTGACTTCAGGCCTAGCTCTCTATCCACTGAGCCATCTAGCTCTCTCTTTACACTTAATAGACACTAAGTAAATGCTTATTTTCATCCCTTTCCATCTTCCAAATGGAAGCTAATTACTTCATGAGACAAAATCAAAAGACTGAAAAAAAGAAAATATAAGATGTATCATAGCAAAAAAAACCCAAAACACCTCAAAAGTGGATGGAGTAAAGATAATTTAAGAATGATCAGATTACTTCAAAACTGACCAAAAAAAAATTAGTCCAGATATCATAGTTTAAGAAATCATAAAAGAAAATTGCTCATCTCTTAGAACTAGAGGTCAGTGTGTAAATAGAATCTATCAGTCACCTTCTGAAATAAGCTTCTAGAAACAGCCAAATATCCTACAAGGCAAAGAAAAAAATTCTGCAAGCAGCCAGAAAGAATTCAAGTAGTAAAGAATCACAGACAGGATCACACAAGGTTAAGCTGCTATCAATATTTTGGAGCATAGAGCTTGGAATATGATGTTCTAGAACAGAATTTCTTAAACTTTTTCCACTCAAGGATCCCTTTTTGCCTAAGACATTTTTACATGGCTCTGAGTATATAGGTATATAAATAGGTATACAAATCAAAAATTTACTGATAATAAGTCATAAAAAATTTATTTTAAAGCAATTCTTTGCTATACATATAATTATGAGATGGGTGTTCTTGTTTATTTTTACATAAAGAATTAAATCTTGGTGTAATATTTGATACTGCAGGATGTAGAGCACTTTCAGTGTTTTTTAGAGTTGATCGATATTTTGATTTTATAATCATCAATGCTGAGAGCACCGCTTCACATAAATATGTATCACAAAATGGCAGAAGAGTGGTTAGGGCCATTTGAGAAATTGTTGGAAATTCTGCCCTAATCCCAGGCAGAAATTTATTTAAGATTTTTTAGGACACTCAAATTTTAAACCTGTATTGCTTGATAACTTGGTAAATTCTTGAACTTTTGATAGCAGATGACTGTCATTTTTTATTTCAGTTGAGTATGGTTTATGAACCCAACTTAGTTTTTTAGAGTCAAAATTTGAAGGGAAGTATTTCTGCAATTGTTTGAAATTAACCAGATGATCTATTATAACTCGTACAATTAAATCTTTGGAAAGGTTATTTTCAGTTTTAAAATCATTTGTAGCTTTAAATATTTCTAAAAAACCATTTTCCACCCTGTTCTTCCATATGGTAACTTTTTAAGTAAAACTTCCATTTTTATCTTTTAATATGTTAGAATTTTTACCTTGACGTGGCATGTTTAAGTCATTGAGTTTTTCTAATGTATCTGACAAATAACAGTTTTGAAAACCACAAAAGTCCTTTGAAAAAATTAAAATTAGATTTCTACTCAGTCAAAAATGAAACTTTATCTTTCAGTTTCAATAATCTGTTTAAACCTCACTCTCTTGAGAGCCACCTTACCTCTGCATTTAGTGATAAACTTTTGTAATCGAAGCCCATGTCTTTCCAAAGGTTTGAAAACAAATGACTGTTAAGGGCATGACTTTATTTTTTTTTAATTAATTAATTTTGTTTATTTTCAGTGTTCTACAATCACTACCATATAACTTAGATTATTTTTTCCTTTTCCTGCTCCCTTTTCCCCCCTCCCTCCCCAAGACAGCATACAATTTTATATAGGTTCTATACATACATTTCTATTAAATATATTTTCATTGTAGTCATGTTGTGTAGAAGAATTAAAATGAATAGGAGAAATCATATAACAAACCAAAATGTAAAACAAAAGAAAATGATCTGTTATATTCTGCGATTGAATTCCAAAGTTCTTTCTCTGGGTATGGAAGGTATTTTGCTTTAAAAGACCATTATGAATTTTTTTAGGTCCTTACACATTTCAATGAAGTTACAAGTCTACCAGAAAAAACTTTCGCACACTGCAGTCATTGCTGTGCACAGAGTTCTCCTGGTTCTGCTCCTTTCGCTCAGCATCAGATCATATAAGTCTTTCCAGGCCTCTCTGAAGTCTTTCTGTTCATCATTTCTTATAGCACAATAGTATTTCATCACATTCATATACCATAATTTATTCAGCCATTTCCCCAATTGATGGGCATCCCCTTGATTTCCAGTTCTTGGCCACCACAAAGAGAGCTGCTATAAATATTTTTGTACATGTGGGATCCTTTCCCATTTTTATGATCTCTTGGGCATACAGTCCTAGAAGTGATATTGCTGGGTCAAAGGGTATGCACATTTTTGTAGCCCTTTGGGCATGGTTCCACATTGCTCTCCAGAGTGGTTGGATCAACTCACAGCTCCACCAGCAATGAATTAGTGTTCCAACTCTCTCACATCTTCTCCAACATTTATCATCTAACTGTTCTGTCGGGGCTTGACTTTAAATGGAGTTAATGATTTTGATAGTGTCATGAAGCATAACATCTGACTCTGGTGCTTTTTTTTTTGTAATGAGTGCCTCCTGATAGATCATGTAGTGAGTAAAAGTATGTTCATTGGCCACTAGCTTTAACTTTTGCTACAAACTCAATATTCTCATCCATCTTTACTCTAGCATTGTCTGTACAGATTCCAACACATTTTTTGCGTTGTAAACGTGCACTTGTGAAAAATTCATCAACTTTAAAATATTTATTTTCCCCTCTTGCGTGTCCTTCGAAATGGAGACCAAACCATAATTCCTCATGTATGCTTCCTTCATAAATGTATCTTACAATTGTGTCATGTTAGAAATACCAGTTGTTTCATCTAACTGAATTACAAATTTTGTGCTGTCCTTAAGCCTGGCTGGAATTGGTCACTAATAATTTTAGAAATTCTTTTGGAAACAGTATCGTAAATTTTATCCCCATACTTTTTCCCATGAACCATCTTTGACATTTTTAATAGCAGGTAGCACTAGATCTTCCCTAATTATAAGATGCAAGTAAATACTTTTAATTGACAGTAACAAATTTCTCAAAACGTTATTTTTCTTTATTTGAAGATTTTAAAGGTTGTTCAAAATATTCCTTTGGTTTATTACAGTACTCTGCATGCTTGGTATTAAGGTGTCATTTTAGTTTCACTGATTTCATACTCTCTGCAGCCAAAACTTCATTACAAACTAAGAGGTTTTTCCATATTGCAAAAATGATTCGACGTATTTTCTTTTACTTGTCAGTTTAGGTGTACTACAACTGGATAGTGAAGACTGCTGCGTTGTCATCTGTATTTCTTACCTTTTCTGTCTAAATTTAGCCACTTATCCATGAAAAATATAAGCATAGATATATAATAAATATGAATAAATATTGCTAATGATTTCTTATGCAAATACTAGCTTTAGTTTATGAAATTTTATTTGAGCTTAATTTTAAAAATTGATATTTACGCTTATATACACATAACAGTGATGGTAGAGAAATACTATTAAAAGCCTTTCATCTTTACTTGCTACAGTTAAACACTTGTGTTTCTGTAAAAGAAGATAATGACAGTTTTTAAAATCAAATATTCTAATTTGATACAATCCAAAGATATACTAATTTGATTCTTATGCTGAGGAATGACAGGAAAATATTAAAAGACTTTATTTTCTGTATTCTGTAAACTATTAATGTTTCTGTAAGAACAGAAAACTTTGTATGTACAGTAAAAACACTGTAATTTATAACATACCTCAAATCTGAGCCAAAGTGTTTATGGCAGCATTTGTTGGTTTTGTTTGTCATGATGGCGTGTGCAGTACAAAGTACACATGTTGTGTGTTCAGAACCAAGGCTGCAGTGAGGTTGCATGATGCCGCCCAGGCAAGCACTGCCAGAAACATCTCTGATTCATTTCACATTTGATTTTCAATTTTTGGTCGTTGCACTTCACCAATTCCACATTCACTGATGTGTGTTGTGTGTTCATCCTTCGTTGCCGAAGAAGACCATGCCTCAGAGAAATGACGACATGACTTGCACTTTTTGAGTGAGGGAGGGCTGTGCAGGTCATCAGCCTCACTTCTCCTCCAGAGCCATCTGAATCCATTGACCAGGTATTCATCAGGATGACTGGAGATGACCCAGGATGAGGCAGTTGGGGTTAAGTGATTTGCCCAAGACCACACAACTAGTGACTAGGTGGTGCAGTGGGTAGAGCACCAGTGCAGGAGTCAAGTGGACCTGAATTCACTGATGTGATCCTTTGTGGAATTGTGACACACAGTTTAAGAAGTACTGTTCTAGGAGATAAAATATCTTGACTCATGGTTTGAAATAACTTAGTAAGAAAATAGACTTTTAATGAAATAAGGACTTCTAAGCATTTCTGATGAAAAGACCCAAGCTATGTAGAAATTTTTGATACATACACAGAAGTCAAGAGAAACATAAAAAAAATCACGTAAGAGTGAGCAATCATAAGGGACTAAAGACAGATAAACCACTTACATTCTAATAGAGATGATATACCTGTCCCCCTTGAACCTTATCAGACGTCATAGAGCAAGTCTTACAACATAGAAGGCTTAGTTTAGTTCTATTTTACTTTAAAGATCTTTTTTTTTCCGATACATTTATTTATTTTTAGTTTTCAACATTCATTTCCACAAGATTTTGAGTTCCAAATTTTCTCCCAATCTTTGCCCACCCCATGACAGCATGCATTCTGATTACCCCTTCCCTCTAATCTGTCCTCCCTCCTATCACACCCCTCCCTTCTCTTGTCGCCATCCCCTCTATTTTCTTGGAGGGCAAGATAGATTTCTATACCCTATTGCCTGTATCTTATTTCTCAGTTGCATATAAAACAGTTTTCAACATTTGTTTTTAAAATGTTGAGTTCCAACTTCTCTCCCTTCCTCCCTCCCCACCCATCCTTGCTGAGAAAGCAAGCAATTCAGTATAGGTTATATATGTGTAGTTAGGCAAAACGCTTCCATAATAGTCATGTAGTGAAAGACTAACTATATTTCCTTCTGTCCTATCCTGCCCCCATTTATTCTATTCTCTCTTTTGACTCTATCCCTCCTCAAAAGTATTTACTTCTAATTACGTCCTCCTCCCATTTACCCTTCCTTCTTTCATCACCTCACCCTGTTTATTCCCTTCACCACTACTTTCCTGTATTGTAAGATAGATTTTCGTACCAAATTGAGTATGCATGTTTTTCCCTCCTTAAACCAAATGTGATGAGAGTAAGGTTCACTTTTTCCTTTCCCTCTCACCTCCCCTCTCTTCCCTTCCATTGAGAAAGCTTTTTCTTGCTTCTTTTATGTGAGAGATAGTTTGTCCCATTCTGTTTTTCCCTTTCTCCTCCCAATATATTCCTCTTTCACACCTTAATTTCATTTTTTAGATATCATCCCTTCCTATTCAACTTACCCTGTGCCCTCTGTCTGTATGTATATAATCCCTTCAACTAACCTAGTACTGAGAAGAGTCTCAAGGGTTATAAATATTATCTTTCCATGTAGGAATATAAACACTTCAACTTTAGTAAGTCCTTTATGATTTCTCTTTCCTGTTTACCTTTTCATGCTTCTCTTGATTCTTGTGTTGGAAAATAAAATTTTCTTTTCAGCTTTGGTTTTTTCATCAAGAATGCTTGAAAGTCCTCTATTCATTGAATGACCATTTTTTCTCCTGAAGTATTATACTCAGTTTTTCTGGGTAGGTGATTCTTGGTTTTAATCCTAGTTCTTTTGACTTCTGGAATATCATATTCCAAGCCTTGCGATCCCTTAGCGTAGAAGCTGCTAGATCTTGTGTTATCCTGATTGTATTTCCACAATACTTGAATTGTTTCTTTCTGGCTGCTTACAATATTTTCTCCTTGACCTGGGAACTCTGGAATTTGGCTAAATATTCTTAGGAGTTCTCCTTTTGGGATCTCTTTCAGGAGGTCATTGGTGTATTCTTTCAATATTTATTTTACCTTCTGGTTCTAGAATATCATGGCAGTTTTCCTAGATAATTTCTTGAAAAATGATGTCTAGGCTCTTTTTTTGGTTATGGCTTTCAGATAGTCCCATAATTTTAAAATTGGCTCTCCTAGATCAATTTTCCAGGTCAGTTGTTTTTCCAGTGAGATATTTCACATTGTCTGCTCTTTTTTCATGCCTTTGGTTTTGTTTTATAATTTCTTGATTTTTCATAAAGTCATTAGCTTCTATCTGCTCCATTCTAATCTTTAAGGAATTATTTTCTTCAGTGAACTTTTGGACCTCCTTTTCCATCTGGCCAATTCTGCTTTTCAAGGCATTCTTCTCTTCATTGGCTTTTTGGATCTCTTTTGTCGTTTAGGTTAGTCTATCTTTTACAGTGTTATTTTCTTCAGCCTTTTTTGGGGGTCTCCTTTAGCAAGCAGTTGACTTGTTTTTCATAATTTTCTTGAATCACTCTCACTTCTCTTCCCAGTTTTTGCTCTACTTCTTTTACCTGATTTTCAAAATCCTTTTGGAGCTCTTCCATGACCTGAGACCAACTCATATTTTTTTAGAGGCTTTGGATGGAGGAGTGTTGAGTTTGTTGTCTTCTGTTTGCATGTTTTCGTCATCTTTGTCACCAAAGTAAGATTCTATAGTCTGATTCTTTTACTGACTTTCCAATTTTGTCCTTGGCGTTTTGGGGTCTTGAAGTCTGGAAACTGCCACAGGTACAAGAGATTCAGCCTCCCTAAGGCCTGCTGAGGTCCTGTCTGTGCCGGCACAGCCTATGCTGGACTTTGCCCTGCCCCCTGCATGGCGTGATAAGACATTTTCCGGCAACCTTCCCCATTGTCTTGGGCTAGAGATTTGCTTCACTCCATCATTCTGTGGGTTCTACAGCTCCAGAATTTGTTTAGAGCCATTTTTTTTTTTTATAGATATTTGGCTGGGTTTGGGGACAACACTCTAGAAAGTGCATGCTGTTACTCTGCCATCTTGGTTCTGCCCCCCCCCCCTTCCCCCCATATACTTTGAAGATCTTAAAAGAAAAGTGGAAAGAGGGGAGGAAGAATACACTGGAGGGGAGCAGAAAGGAGAAGAATGAGGAAAATATGTCACAAGTGGAAGTCTGTACAACTAGGAGGAGAGGGTGGGTGACATTTAAATTTCTCTCATCTGCACTTTTCAAAGAAATTAAAAATACACACACAGGTATTGAAATATGTTTCTGGAAATGGGTAAACAAAAGAGAGACTAGATTAAGGGAGGGACTGATCAGAAGCAAAACAAATTCCTAAAGAAGAGGCCAGAAACAGAGAAGGAAAAGTATAAGAGAATAGGATGGAGAAAATACAGTTTGCATTCATCACTGAGGGACAGGTAGGTGGCACAGTAAAGGTGTCAGATTTTAAGTCAGGAAGATTCATATTCATGAATTGATATTTGGCTTTAGACACTAGCTGTATGACCCTGGACAAGACTCTTCACCCTGCTTCCCTCAGTTTTCCTCATCTGTAAAATGAGCTGGAGAAGGAAATGACAAACCAATCCACTAATGGGGGTCACAGAATTGGACATGAGTGAAAAGGAATGAGAAATAACTCATAACTGAATGTGAATGAGATGACCTCACCCAAGCAATAGAAGATTGCAGAATGAATTAGAAAGCAGAATCTAACACTTGAAGCAGAAAAATGTATGCAGAGCTAAAATAAGGGGCTGCAGCAGAATCTGTTATGCTTCAGGTGAAGTAAAAAATAGGCAGGAATAGCAATCACCATCTCAGATGAAGTAATAGCAAAAATAACTTCATACAAGCAATAAACAATGAAAATACATTTTGCTGAAAGGTATTATGAACAGTGAAATAATGCTAACCGTGTACTAAGTTGTATTGCATCTAAAGAAAAGTTGAATAAATTGCGAGAAGTATATAGTAAAATTATATTATTGGGTGAATGTAATTTTTCTATTTCAGACAAATCTAACAAAAAATAAAAAAATAGAATTTTAGGTAAGTTTAACATGCTTCTGAAGAATAAGAGGAATGAAAAGTATACATATTTGCCAGCAGGGTATGGCATCTTAACAAGAATGGACCACATGTTAGGGCATGAAAAACTTGCAAGAAAACACAGAAAAAGAGAAATTATTAAATGTACCATTGATGGATCTAACGGAAGAAAAATTATATTCATCAAAGGCCCTTTGAAGCAAAGATTAAAAATGGGAGATGAAACAAACCATTCCTAAAAAGTGGTTCAGAGAACAAATCAGAGAAACAGTAATTTCGTTAAAGATGACAACAATGAGATAACACATCCACATTTTGGGGATGCAACCAAATCACTACTTTGGGTAAAATGTATATCTCTAAAATACTGTCATCAATAAAATAGAGAATGTTCAGATCTACAAATTGGACATGCAGCTAAAAAAAAAAATTCAGAACCTTTGATTAAATACCGAGATAGGAGCCCTGAAAAGTCAAAGGAGAAATTAACAAAATTGAAAGAAAATACAATGAAATAGATAAGTCATTAACTAACTTTATATTTAAGAAAAGGAAAAAAGAAAATCAAATTAGCAGTATCATGAAGGCATTATAAAGGAATAAGACAAATTTATAACCTGTGAGGAAGAAATTAGTTATTAGTACTTTTTTGCCTAATTATATGCCATTAAAACTGACAATCTAAATGAAATGGATGCATAGTTTAAAAAGTATAAAATACCCAGATTAACAGAACAGGAAATAGAGGACACAAATAACTTTATCTTAGAAAAAGCTATTGAAGAAGTCATAAATGATTACTCAAGAGGAAATAGCCTGACCAGATGGTTTTATGAATGAATTTATAACAACTAATTCTAAACTCTAAAAGTTGGAAAGAAAAGGAAAATGAGACCTGTTAAACTTCTTCTATGATGTCACTTGGTCAGGGAGAATCAGAACAGAGAAAGCAAACTATGGACCAATATCCTTAATAAATATTGATGCAAAAATGTGAAATAAAATATTAGCAGGGAATCTACAACATCTTACCGATGAAAATTTTCACATTGTAATTAATGCCAGGACTGCAGGGATGACTTAACATTAAGGAAACTATAATAATTCATACTATTATTAAAGAACAACAACAAACAAATCATATTAATAGGTGAAGAAAAGTTTTTAATTTTTATAAGATACACTACCCATTCCTGTTAAAAATGCTGGAAAATATAGGAACAATTGGAGTTTTCCTTAATATAGTAAGTATACTCTATAGAAAACCAAGAATCATCATTATCTATAACACGGATTTACTTGTGACCTTTCCAGTAAGATCAAAGGTAAAACAAAGATGTCCATTTTTACCATTACTATGTGGAGTTACAGGAGAGAGTGAGAAGTCAAAGATCAGATTGGGAACTTCAGTGACTGGTGCCCTTGACTAAAATAGATAAAACAATTAAAATATATTTTAGGGGGCATAAATAATGAGTTCTGTTTTGAGCATGATGAGTTTGAAAATTTTCTGGTAGGAAGTTGGTGATGTGGGATTGGAACTCAGGAAAGAGAGTAGGACTATATCAAAAGACAGAAGACATTAGAGATGATAATTAAACTTGTGGGATTTGATGGGGTCATTGAGAGAAAGCTCAATGTAAGTAATTATTTGTATAGAAATAGTTTTAAGTGTTTACATATGCTAACTACACTATTGGACAAAGAAACAAGTGTTAGGAACCACTAAACCTGAAAATCAGTCAGAAATTAAAACAAGATAGTTTTAATTCAATGAGAATATTTTACTTTTATTTTTTAAATAATATTTTATTTTTTCCTAATTACATGTATAGGCAACTTTTAACATTCGTTTAAAATTTTTTTTCCGTATTTTTTTCTCCCTCCTGGAGACAGTAAGCCATTTGATATAGGTTACACATATTAAGTCATGCAAAACATTCGTCATGTCATGAAAGAAGACATAGACGCAAAGGGAGAAAAAAACCACGAAAGGAAATACAGAAAGTGAAAAGTAGTATGCTTCAGTCTGCATTCAGACTCCATCATTTGTTTCTCTGAAACTGGATAACATTTTTCTCTTTTGGAGGATAGCTTTTTTCATCATGAATTGTTTGGAATTGCCTAGAATCATTGTATTGCTGAGAATAACTCAGACATTTCACAGTTTATCATTGCTGTTACTGTGTGTAGTGGTTTCTGGTCCTGTTCATTTCACTTGGCATTGGTTCCTGTAAATCCAGGTTTTTTGGAAATCATCTTGCATGTCATTTCTTATGGCACAATAGTATTTCATTGCAATTATATATCACAGCTTGTTCAACCATTCCCCAATTGATAGGCATCTGCTCAATTTCCAGTTATTTGCCTCTGTAAGAAGAGCTGTTATGAATATTGTATGAATCAGTCTTTTTGGATTTCTTTCGAATACAGACTTACTGGTGGTATTTGCTGGCTTAAAGGGTATACAGAGTTTTATAGCCCTTTGAGCATAGTTCCAAATTGCTCTCTAGAATGGTTGGATCAGTTCACAGCTTCACCAGCAGTGGATTAGCATCCCAGTATTCCCACATCCCCTCCAACATTTATTATTTTCCTTTTCTGTAATATTAATTAATCTGATAAATGTGAGGTAGTACAGAGTTGTTTTAATTTGCATTTCTCTAATCAGTAGTTTAAACCATGTACCCATTTTCATCTTACCTTAGTATATGGTATAAGATGCTGGTCTATACCTAGTTTTTGCCATAGTATTTTCAAGTTTTCCCAGCAATTTTTGTCAAATGATGAGTTCTTGTCCCCAAAGCTGGGGGGTTTTCTGTTCTGTCAAAGACTGTGGTCATTTTCTATTTCTTAACAGTATCCAATACAGTTTAAGGTCTGGTACAAGTAGACGATGTTCTTTCACATTTTTTTCACAAATTCCCTTGATATTCTTGACCTTTTGTTCTTCCAGATGACTTTTGTAATTTTAGCCCTATAAAATAACTTTTGGTAGTTTGATTGGTTAGTCACTGTATAAGCAAATTAATTTAGGTAGAATTATAATTTTTATTATATTGACTCAGCCAACCATGAGCAATTAATTAATATTTTTTTCTGTTCAGATCCGATTTTACAGATCTGATTTTATTTATGTGAAAAGTGTTTTGTAATTGTGTTCATATAGTTCCTGGGGGTTTTTCTTGGCAGATAGATTCCCAAATATTTTGCATTTTCTGTAGTTAATTTTAAGTGGAATTTCTCTATCTCTTTTATTAATAACACATAGAAATACTAATTATTTATAATTTTATTTATATCCTGTTGATCCTTTCAGATTTCTAAAGTATAGGCTCATATCTGCAGAAAGTGATAGTTTTGTTTCCTCATTGTCTCTTCTAATTCCTTCCATTTTTTCCCCTCTGATGTTGCTATAGCTAACATTTCTAGTACAATATTGAATAATAGCAGTGATAGCGAGCAACCTTGTTTTACCTGTGATCTTACTGGGAAAATTTTTAGTTTATCCCCATTACAGATGATGCTTGCTGATGTTTTTAGGTAGTTGCTACTCATCATTTTAAGGGAACTCCATTTATTCCTATGCTCTCTAATTCTTTTAACAGGAAAAGATGTATTGCATTAAAGACTTTTTCTGCATATGGTTTCTGTTTGTTTTGTTACTGATATATGGTCAGTTATGCTGATAGTTTTCCTAATATTGAACCAGCCCTACATTCCCGGCATAAATCCCACCTGGTCACAGTGTATGCTCCTGGTATTATATTGCTGTAATCTCTTTGCTAATATGTAAAAATTTTGCATCATTATTCACTAGAGAAATTGATCTATGGTTTCCTTTTTCTGTTTTCACTTTTCCTTCCTAGTTTAGATATCAGTATGATATTTGTATTCTGAAAGGGATGATGGCTCTGATGAATGGCCTGACAGCTGTGGAGGACACAACTTGGTCAAGCAGTCCAAGCCTTGGGGTTCTACTGTGGCAGTGGGGAGTGCATCTACATGAGCTTGAAAGTGTGATGGGGGTTATTTGCCTATTTTCTAAATCATTTATACAGTGTTGGGATTAATTGTTCTTTAAATGTATGATAGAATTCACTTGTGAATTCAACTGGCCTTGGGATTTTAATTTCTTTTTCTAAAATGGAGTTAATTATTCTATTTCCTCTTCTGTTATTCTGGCCAACTTATATTTTTATAAATTTTCATCCATTTCACTTACATTGTCAGATTTATTGGCATATAATTGGGCAAAATAGTACTTAATTATTGCTTTTAATTTCCTTTTCATTGATGGTAAATTCACCCATTTCATTTTTGAATCTGATCATTTGGTTTTCTTCTTTTTAAAAAAAATTTACTAATGGTTTATCTATTTTGTTTTTTTCCCATAAAACCAGTTCCTAGTTTTATTTATTAGTTCAGTGGTTTTCTTTCAATTTTATTAATCTTTCCTTTGATTTTCAGGATTTTGAATTTTATGCTTAATTGAGGAATTTTGATTTGTTTTTTCTAATTTTAAAAAAAATATCGTGCCCTATTCATTGATCTTGCTCTTTGTCTATTTTGTTGATGTAAATGTTTAAAAATTTCCCTTAAGTACTGCTTTGGCTGAACCTCCAAAATTTTGTTATGTTGTTCATCTTTAATGAAATGATTGTTTCTATGGTTTGTACTTTGACTCATTCTTTAGGATTAGAATATTTAGTTTCCATTTAATTTTTACTTTTTTTTTTGAAGTTTTATTATTGATTTTATTTGTTTTCTGTTTTCTTCCACAAACACTTCTATAAGCTTTAAATTTTCTCTTCCCTCCCTCCTCTTCCTCCCCGAGACAGCATGCAATCTTATATGGACTTTACACATACATTCTTATTAAACACATTTTCACATTAGTCATGTTGCATAGAAGAATTAAAACAAATGGGAAAAACCATGAGCAAAACCAAAAGAAGACAATGCAAGAGAAAATCTGCTTCATTCTGCATTCTTATTCCATAGTTCTTTCTCTGGATGTGGATGGTATTTTGCCTCAGGAGTCCTCTGGTATTGTTTTAGGTCCTTGCATTTCTGTGAATGCTAAGTCTATCAGAAACAGTCCTTTCACACTATGGCTGTTAAGGTGTATAATGTTCCCTTGATTCTGTTCATTTCACTCAGCATCAGTTCATATAAGTCTTTCCAGGTTTTTCTGAAGTGCTTCTGTTCATCATTTCTAATAGCACAATATAAGGGCAGCTAAGTGGTGCAGTGGATAGAGCACCAGTACAGGAGTCAGGAGGATGTGAGTTCAAATCTCACCTCAGACACTTGACACTCACAAACTGTGTGACCTTGGGCAAGTCAATTGACCCCTGTTGCCTCATCCTGGGTCATCTCCAGTCATCCTGATGAGTATCTGGTCACTGGATTCAGATGGCTCTGGAGGAGAAGGGAGGCTGGTGACCTGTACAGCCCTCCCTCCCTCAAAACAAAGTCAAGTGCAAGTTACGTCACTATTTCTCTAATGGCATGATGATCTTCTTCAGCAACGAAGGACAAACACACATAGCACGATAGTATTCCGTTACATTCATATACCACAATTTGTTTAGTCATTCCCCAATTGATGGGCATTCCCTTGATTTTCAGTTCTTGGCTACCACCAAAAGAGCTGCTAAATATTTTTGTACATGTGGGTCCTTTTCCCACTTTTATGATTTCTTTGGGATATAACCCTAGAAGTGATATTGCTGGGTCAAAGGGTATGCACATTTTTATAGCCTTTTGGGCATCGTTACAAATTGCCCTCACAAATGGTTGGATCAGCTCATAGCTCCACCAACAATGGATTAATGTTCCAACTTTCAATTAATTTTTAATCTTTCAATGGCTGTTTATTAAATGTAATTTTTATTGTATCATGATCTGAAAAGGGTGCTTTTAATATTTCTGCCTTTCTGCATTTGATTGTGAGGTTTTTATGTTCTGATAATCAGTTTTTGTGTATATACATAAAATGTATAAAGATATAAAATATATCTACCTTTCTATCCTCATTCAGTTTTCTCACTTTGCTAAGATTCTATTCACCCCCTTAAAATCTTTCTTGTTTATTTTGTGGTTGGACTTCTAGTTTTGAGAGGGGAAAGTTGAGATTCCTTACTAGGATGGTTTTACTCTCTATTTCCTCCTGTAACTCATTTAACCTTTTTAAAAATTTTTTGGTGCATATATGTTTAGTATTGAAATTACTTCATTGTCTGTGGTACCTTTTAGGAAGATGTAGTTTCCTTACTTGTGTCTTTTAATTAAATCTAGTTTAATTTTTGCTTTTGCTTTATCTAAAGTCATGATTGTTAACCCTGCTTTTTTTCCTTTAGCTGAAGCACAATAGACTCTGTTCCAGCCCTTTACCTTTACTCTGTGTGTGTCTCTCTGCTTCAAGTATGTTTCTTGTAAATTACATATTGTAAAATTCTGGTTTTTAATCTACTCTGCTATCTGCTTCTATTTTATGGGTGAGTTCATTTCATTCACATTCATAATTATGATTATTAACTGAATACTTCTATATATCCTATTTTTCCCCTATTTGTGTTTCTTTTCACCTATCCTTCCTCCTGATCACCACCTCTCTCAGTCTGCCCTCCCTTCTATCTATCAGCCTTCTCCTTTTCTTATCCCCTTCCCCTCCTATCTACTAAGATAGCTTTCTGTACCCAATTAGATGTATATGTTATTCTTTTTTTGAGCCAGATCCAATGAAAGTTTCAAGTAGTGCTCTTTTTTCCCTCCATTTTGATAGGTCTTGCACACTCCTTCATATGAGATCATTTGCCTCATTTTTTTCCTCTCTTCCCTCTTCTCCCAGCACAATTCACTTTCTCATCTTTTAATTTTTTTAAATATCTGTGAAAGTCAGTTTACCTGAACTCTCTGTCTATGTGTGCTGCTCTCCTAACTGCCCCCATATTGTTACAGTACTTAAGAGTTACAAATATCATCTTCCTGTGTGGGGATTTAAACAATTTAACTTTCTTGAATAACTTGTTTTTTTCTTTGCTATTTATCTTTTTATGTTTCTCTTGGGTCTTTTATTTGAAAATTGAATTTCCTATTTCAGCTCTGGTCTTTTCATTAGGAATGCTTGAAAGTACTCTCTTTATTTGAATGTCCATTTTTTTCCTCTGAAAGGTTATAGTCAGTTTTTCTGGGTAGGTGATTCTTGGTTGTAATCCTAGCTTTTTTGCCTTCCAGAATATCATTCCAAACCCTCTGATACTTTAGAGTAGAAGCTCCTAAATCCTTTGTAATTCTGAGTTTGACTCAATATTTGAATTATTTCTTTATGTCTACTTAGAGTATTTTTTCTTTGATCTGAGAATTCTGGAATTTGGCTATAATATTCCTGGGAGTTTTGATTTGGGGATCTCTTTCAGGAGATGATCAGTAGGTACACTATTGGATGTGCTTTGATAATAATTTTTATTTGTGTAGGACGTGGCATGTTTCCAAAATGTTTTCCAAAGTGTTATCTTATAAACCTTTATGAAATAGAACTGATATTATCTTTTTTAGAAAAAAGTGATTAAAATAAAGACCATAGAGATTTAGTGAAATCACTTGCCCCAAGTACTGAAAAAATTAGTAGTAGAACTTTGATTAGAAACTCGAATTCTTTTAGCCTGTTGATTTTGTTCCATTATACCAGTTTGATAATATCAAGTAGAATAATGTCACATACATGTTGCCTCTTTCTTTGCTTTTGTCTGTCTTCAGTTCATTTAAGGGGAAATCAGGGATGGCTGCTCTGTTGTATCTTTGCAGAAACCAGACAACTATGAAGGCAAACAATTGTGTACCTCATTGACTGTTCTTCCTTTCCATTGTATCATAACATCGTCATTGTTGTTGTTCAGTTAGGTCTGTCTCTTCATGACTGTTTGGACTCATAGCATACCAGTATTGTCCGTGGAGTTTTCTTGACAAAGATACTGCAGTGTTTTACCATTTCCTTCTCCAGTGTATTAAGGCATACAGAGGTTAAGTGACTTGCCCAGCTAGTAAGTATCTGAGGCCAGTTTTAAACTCAGGTCTTCCTGACTCTAGGCCCAGTGCTCTATCCACTGAGTCACCTCAGCGTCATAATTATGTTTAGTAATATAATACCAGATCATCTTGATGCTGTCCAGTGCTAAAATGGTGGTGATGAATCAGTGTGATCCAGGATGAAGAGACAGGACCTGCACCTAATTGGCCCAGATTTGGAATCCCACTGATACTTACAAAGAAATCCATTCACTTGCCCTTCTGCAGGCTCAGGTTCTGCCTATGTATAATGAAGGTTTGAGATTATTTCCAGAATTGTCTTGTAAATTTTAATGCTCCATAGAAATGTAAGTAAAGTAGAATATGAATGAGAGCTATTAAATGAGTATAAATTTGAGAACTTGCACAACATCCAGTAAAGTTCCATTTGATTATTGCTAACAGAATAGAGTAGAGTAGAATAATAGCTTATGTATACATTTTGTGTGTTCTGGTGACAGATAATTTACATACATCACTTTTTCATCAATCCTGTGAGATAAATGGGAGGGACAAACACATGTTTTTGTCTGTTTCACTATTGAGGAAATTGAGGCTCAGAGAGGTTAAATAACTAGACTAAAATTATAAAACTACTGAATTACAGTGCTGAGACTTGACTGTAGATTTTTAAAGTGTGGATATCTAACTTATCTTTTTACAAAGATAGGTATTTTCAATGCAAGAAATGTCCATTCTCTATGGCAGTAGAAGTTTGGCCATAAGCCAAGTTAAATGTTACGATGAAGGCACAAAGCTACTACTGAACACGTAGAGCCCAAAGCCTGCCTAGGGTACCCCTAATATCTTGTCTTGGTTTTGATTTCTATTTAGATGAAACAGATGATACATTCATGAAGTGATTACTATATACTAGGCACTGTGGTAAGCAGTGAGGACACATTATACAAGCAAGTCAGATAGGAAACAGCTAAATGAGAATATTCTAGTGTTTATGCTAGAAACTCTCTCTGGTACTTCTCCCTTTGCAAACTCTGGGAATAACATTAAGTTCATGCAATATTAGGTCACATCCCTATCATTTTTGTCTCTTGGTTTAGGGAAACCCAATAAATAAGCTTTAAGCAGCATAGAATTTGAATAAACTTTTAAAATACCTTGTCAATTTTAGCTGTATGGGAAGATATATATCATCATTTGCTCTGCAATATCTGATTAGTGAATTATGTAGACCTTTATTTTATTTTTCTTCCTGCCACTCTCCCTTTTGACTCTTACTCCTCCTTAGTGATTCCATCAAGCATTGTGTAAAGAAACAGAAAAGTCATTGAATTAATTTTATTATACATAGAAACTTTAGTAATAGACTACCTGGGGAAGTTTCTCGCTTCCTATTAGGCACTTGATACCATTTTTCTCTTGTAAATGAGCTTTTACAGATGAGTTGTCTGAACTGGTGGTAACTTTGGCTTCTGTGTCTCTGCTCAGTAAGTATCACAGGGTCATAGATTTAGGGACAGAAGCGACCTTAGAATTTATTGAGTCCAAATCCCACATTTTACAGATGAGGAACCAGAAAGGTTAAGAGACTTAGCCCAGATCACAGTCACATAACAGAACCAGAACTTTGAATCGCTATATCACAGTGTCAAACCAAGATTTTTGACAATAATGAAGCATATTCATTCGCAGTGTTTTGATTAAAAGTCATTATGAAGAATACTATTTTTAGTAAGAACAGTTTCTTTTGCCATGGTAAGGTTAGAGTGAGAATAAGGGGAGTGGAGACAACTTATTGTAAACTACATTTTCAAGAAATTTAGCCACAAAGAGCAGAAGAGATACAGATGATAGCAAGAATAGAAGGATCAATTGAGGGTTTTTTTTCATTTTTTAAGAATCATTTTACTTGTTTTCAGTGTTCTATAATCACTTCCATATATCATAGATTTTTTTCCCCTCCATCCTCCTCCTCCTTTCCCCCTCCCTCCCCACTCCCTCCCCGAGACAGCTTGCAATCTTATATAGGTTCTACGCATACATTCCTATTAAATGTATGTGTGTATTTTGTATATACACATATATTTGTATGTACACATATATATTTTTTTGACTTTTGAGAAAGGAAGGAAGGGGAATGGTCTGACTGAGAAACCACTCCTAAATCTCCCTTGTTATGTCATCCTTGTGGCCCTGAAGGCTCTGTCCACTGGTTTCTTCTATTTTTCATTTCCACTATTTAGCTTGATGATCTCATCCACTTTGATGATATCTCTATGCAGATGATTCCTAGATCAATATATCCAGCCTTTATTCTCTTTGCTGAGCTATAGTTAGCTAGCTACTGGTTATCTATAGGCATTTCAGAGTGAACAGGGAAAAAACAGAACACATTATCTTTACCTCTGAACCTTTCCCTCTTCCCAACTTCCCTATTTATTGACCAGAGTGCCACTGTTTTTACAGTCACCAAGGCTAGCAACTTCAGTGTCATCCTCAGCTCCTCGCTCTCATTCCATTTATCTACTATATTACCAAATTGTATTTTGCTTCTGCTTTACAATGTCTCACTTATGAATCACATTCTCGCCACTTAAGAGTCATAACCCTAGTTCAGACCCTCATTACATGTCACCTGCCTGTTGCAATCCTCCCCTAAATATCAATCTGATAAAAAAGGTTTCTATACAGAAACTAATTTCTTAATTGAATGGTTTGTGGCTACTTTTTTATCTCAGAATTGCTTAAAATTAACTTCACTCTTTTTAAGTCGTTGAATAACACATTTTCTGTACTTGGGGAAACAGATTTGGAAACAGGCTAGTTTCTGTGTATAGGAGTTAACATATACCATCTTGTGGAGGGAGAATGAGGTGGGATTTATATCATTTGGCAGGAAGTAGATGCCTAGTTTTAGTGGGGGGGGTTTGCCTCTCAGTGCATACATTTCTGTACAGAATTGTTTTTGAAAACTATTCTTTCTACGTAAATTTGCATCTAAAATATCTTTGATAAAAATACAAACTAACCTGGAAGAATTCTAAAGGATGAAACATAAAAATAATTTGATTAAGTAAAATACTAAAGTAAACCTTATTTCTGACTAAATTCCTTCAAAAGTAAGACTTTTAAATGAAAGAATTAATTTATGCATGTTGTCAGTTTTATTTCTTTTCCAATTTGGATGTTATATGAATTTGCCAAAGCTGTCCTTTTGGGTAGCTTAAAGTGTTTGAAGTTTCTACAGTATTTTTTATTTGTCTTACAGTTTTCATGGAGTATTCTTAGACAGGAGAATTGCTATTTTTTTAAAGGATTTTTTTTTAGCAAAACTTAGAATTTTTATGAAATTTTTTTTTACTGAATGGGGAAAGCTCTAAGAAGGCTTTTAGGTTTAAATTATAAAATATTTCACTAAAAGTTTAAAGAAACTTTTCTGTGTGTATATGTTATATACAAGTGGAGAAATATATTACAGTGTAACATCTGTGTGTGTGTGTGTGTGTGTGTGTGTGTGTAGCTTACACAGAATTTCATAATGGAGTGAATTTGACTCAGTGTTCTTTAAGCTATGCTACTGAATTTCAGACTCTGATAGATTTTACCTTGTTGAAAAAGAATTAAGTGTGGTGATAGTAAAAGAGTGTTTTGGGGGCAAAATCCTTTCCCATCTGGTTCCAGCATTCCAGGCAAGAGGGACAAGTAGATATTGTGGACTAAATACCCAAAGCTGCTTTCATATTTGCGATTGTATGAAATTCTTGACCTTATACAGATTTGAAATCCCAATTCTCCTTTTATGTTAAACGGACTTAATTACATGCTCTTTAGTCAATTAACCAAGTGTTTTGGGGGTGTCTATTATATGCACAGGCACTGTGTCAAGCACTGGGGGGATACTTTCCAAACAGTTGCTAAAAGTATATTTCCTGTTATTCACAATATAGAGACCACTGGGCTCTTTTTTTAACCCATTAGCCAGGGATAAGTGTGAAAAATTGCAGATGTTCAGCTAGAGGGAATGCTATCCCTATCTGCAACAAGTCGTAGTTTTGACTTTCACCATGGTTCATTCCCTGCTAGTCATAAAAAATGTCCCATATTTTAAAAGCCACTGGTAGAAAAAAGTAGCCAACTATTAGTTATCTGAAAAGCTCATACTAATCCTTTTTTTTGCCCACAAACCTTTTACTGGAGCAGTAAGTAACACAAACTTTATTGAGCTTCAGATTTTCACAGTATACAGTGAAAGATTGTGTAAGATACGGAATGACCAAATAGGAGATTTTAGTTGGGAAAGGAAGTGAAGTAGAGGGATTGGATTGTTCACAAAATGGGGGAGCAATTTAGGGAAGAGTAATCAAAACCCTGACACCAAATCCACAGCTCCCTGGGTTACATTGGCCTAAGTTAGTTCAGTTAGAGGTGTACTTATGTGCCTGCTTAACACTTGGGTGCTGGACTAATAATAATCACTGAGGATAAATATGTACGACTAGTTGATCCTCACCTTTCACGTGATAGGGGGAATGAAGGGAGGGTTATTATGTTTCTAGAAAACGACACACAGGTCAAAAGCACAAATGCTGATACCTTGAATCTCTGGAAAATAGTGGGGTTAGAATCCTGCCGCTACCAAAAACTGTAATCTTTTTCTAGAGATTGCTGAAAAGTACACTTTTCTGCATATGATTCTTTATGACAAAATATTAATTCTGATGTGAGCTTTCCTTAGCACAATAACCCTGAAATAAAATGCCATACATAGAGTAAAATGGATAAAATGCATTTTTTCTTGATCGTAATTCCTTTGATTCTGTGACCATTTGTGCTAATATCTCAATTAAAAAGACACTTATTTTAGACAATATTCACTTCTCATAACACGTGAAATCTATAGTACTATAAAAACCATACAGCAAATAAAATTCTTAGAGCCTTTTAAACCTGGATCTTAACTTGCACTGTGTCAGATGGTGATGTGAAGGCATTGCACTGTATATTGTACACTGCTGTAAATCTTTGTGCCTTGGCCACCCTCTGAAAACCAAGGGAGGTTGCTGGTACTTACGCTGCTTTTAGAAGATGACAGGACATCACCTCTGACACTATCCTTCACAGTTTGTGGATGGCATTAGAGATCATGTAGGAAGCACCAGCTTAAAGTCATCTGTCAGCACATCTTCTTTGCATGCCATTTGAGATCCTTGAGGATCTCAGAGTGTGGGAGCCCAGAGGCAGGGTGACCTTTTAACCTTGAGGTTACAATCTAGCTGGTCAGTTATGCCAGGCCTTCCTTCAGACTTGGAAACTAGAAGTGAAGCAGTCGTTTTCTTCTCTACTGTGCATAGTCATGAATTTCATGTGCAGTTGCCAACAGGAAAGTGAAAATGAAGTTACTATTAAAATCACACAAATGCTTGAAATTCTGAAATTTAAATATGCAAACATTGAGAATTGACAGTATAGATAAAGAGCTTACCTTCAAGGAGTTTACATTGTACTTATTTCTATTCATTTCTAAAATGAATATGGCCAGCATTCATCAAGTAAGTGGGAGAAAGATTTTGCTGGGTGAATCTTTTTATTATTGAGTATAAATTGTGATATTAAAATTTTGGAATATACCACCATTATTATTTATTCTCCCATTTGTTTAGTCTGTTTGTCAGTAGTTGTAGTCAATAGAAGATAATAGAATCTCCTTGGTGGAGGAGATCATCTACTCCAACCTAGTCCTGAACAAGAACCTCTTCTACACCTCTTGTAGCAGGTGGTCGGCTTTTGTTTCCCCTCTGTTGAGGAGAAATCTGCATCTTTGTAGGCAGTCCATTTCCATTTTTGTATAGCTCCAGGTGTTAGGAAATTTTTTCTTATATAGGTCTTGAATCTTTGACGCTTGGACAATGACCTTTTCAGTGATTCTCAGGCCACCTAAGCCATAGGTAAAAAATAAATTTGCCTTTGGGATACAGAATGGTACTGTGGAAAAGAGTAGTATATTTTAAATCAGAAGACTTCCAAATTTGCCATTTGTCAGTTGTGTGACTTTGGGCAGATAATCTTGACTTTGCCTTCTTATCCCATTACAATTTTCTATCCTTTAACTTCCTGACACAGAGGTGGCCTCTATGACTTTTCATATCCCATTTCTTGTTTGTTTTTAACAATGAAATATTTAACATGAGCTGTCAGTCCCTCTCTTAGCTACCCTAAAGAAGTTAGTAATGTAGTAGGCTGCATCTACAAATGACTGACTTTAGATATGCTTTATCCATCCAAAGATGCTTTAACCATCTGCTACTCTTTATATAAATATAGTAAATACAGTTGACATTAACAAATAATAAAGGTTTGTATTTATTTTCTTGTTGGATTAGTAATCCACTGTTAAATTAGAAATATCAGTTAGATATTCTAAATTCTAAATAAATTAGAAATGTGTTTTCATTGCTATAAGGAATCCTAGTGAGGAAACTTCTTCCACGGATACGGATTGGTGCATTCTCTGAAATTTTTGCATAGATGGCGGTGTTTTCTCTGTGTGTTTTAAACAGAAGTTGTTTTCTGTTGCAGGAGGGAAAAGGTAGGCTCACTTCTGTACTGTTACTGTCAACCATTACTGTTGATTATTGAGTTAACTGTTACTCAAGTCATGATGTAAGAGGTGATGAAATAATATTTCAGCACAGGAAGTTAGTCGGCCTTTCATGCACTTTTCAAAACAAAGTATAAAATAGCAGTTGCTATTTTGTAAATCTGATTATTTTAGAAGAGTATATAAAGAATATAATGGATTTTAATCAATATGACTGTAAATTTTAATTTTATTTAAAAACCAACTATATTTATTGTGATTTTTAAATAAGAATGTGATTAACAAACCACTGGTGAAGTTTTCAGCTATTCAGCTATACCTTTTCAGAATTTGTGGGGCAAAAAAAATTACCAAAATACTATGTACAAATGTGTCAGTAGCCACATTTGCTACTGTTCCTAGATAAATGATGTTTGGGTTGTCTGAATGAGTAGGTAGATGACTTTGGAAGTCACTGTTCTTACCATCCTTTCCCCTTGATTTTTAAAGGAAAAGGTGCTTCTACCAGAACCTTTAGCAGTGGCACCAGATCAGGTGGACTTCTTTTTCTGTGCTTTGACAGTCTCCTAACTTTCTGTTTTGAAATTTTATTTTTCTTTTATTTATTTTTTGGCATTTTATTTGGCATTCTATGCTGCATGAAGCACTAAAATACCATTCTTTAAACTTAACCATGTGGTAAATACTGCTGTGGGCTTCTTTAGGAACAAAGTAATTGTTGAATTAGTACTATTCAGGAAAGCCTGGATTTGAGCATACTTTAACAAAAGAATTAAGTTATTTGTTAAGTATTTGACAGGGGCCTAATGCAATCTGATTAAAGATTTCAGCTTGCCAGAGAATAAAAAATTCTTGCTGGTTCAAGATAAATGTTCCTATCTGAAACAGAGCTGTTAGAACCTCTTTGATTTGTTAGCCATTAGGTGCAACAAGCTTTTGTTGATATCTGGGCAACTCTGTTTAAAGAAACAGTAACCTTTTACTGTTTGAGTTCAAATCAGAATCTGAATATCTGAGTATCTGAGCTGTCTCACGTATCTCCTTTCTGTTTCTACCAGCCATAATGTACGGACTTCCTGGATAAAATGTGAGATATGTTAGAGCCAGTACATATGGTTACTTGAATATTCAAGTTCTGTGGAGTTAGACCACCCAGTGAAAAGGAAATTATAATTTATTTGTATCTACCAGTGCTTTCAAATGAGTGAGCATTATCCTATGGATTGATAATTTGATAAGCTTGAAATTTTTTTTAAATGGCAAATGCTGTGTTATTGTAACTTCTATGACATCTTAGTCTATAAATCCAGAGGGTCTTTTTATCTTTAAGAATTATTTACAGATCATATGTGCTCATATGCTGGAGACAACTAGACACAGTGAGTAGAGCACTAGACTTGGAGTCAGGAAGTGCTGAGTTCTAAGTTAGCCTTAAACATTTGCTAGCTCTGTGACCCTGGGCAAGTTACTTCACCTCTGTTTGCCTCAGTTCCTTCATCTGTAAAATGGGGATAATAACAGCATCCACTTCCCAGAGTTGTTGTAAGGATTAAATGAGATAACGACAAATGAGGTAATGTGTGTCAAGCGCTTTGCAGATCTCAAAGCATCATCATCATCGTCTCGTTCTCACTGAGCATTCATTGATCTCTGGTGACTGTAAATTCTGAACCATAAACTCATGTCTTTCCAGACGAGTTTTCCAGCTTCTATGCTTTTAAATAATTGAAGGGGTTTTCAGCCAAAATGAATACTTTTTCATGTTTTGGGTTAAATAAAGTATTAGTTGTCCAGATAGTAATGATGCATATTCACTAATTTATACTGTTGAACCATCATCATCATAGCTCGCATAAATTTCTATTATGTTAATTTTGCACCAGTGCTAATCATTTCACAAATACTGTTTCATTTGATCCTCACAGTAACCCTGTGAGGTAGATGCTATTATTATCCCCTTTTACAGTTGAAGAAACTGAGGCAAATAAATTTAGTGACTTACCCAGGGCCACATGGCTATTAAGCAAGCATCTGAGGTTAATTTGAATTCAGGTCTTCATTACTGTAGGCCCAGGGCTCAATCTGCTGTGCACCTGCTGACATAACTCCCATATTAATGTTTGCAGGGCATATATCACCCCTGTGAGATAGGGGTTTTAAATACTATTGACCCTTTGTATGTTAGAAAATTGAGGCTCACGGAGGTTAAATGATTTGGTCAAGGTCTGGGGAACTAGCGTCAGTCAGAACCATACAATTTCTGGATGAAGAGTGGTCCGGATTTGTGATTCTATTAGTGTGGGGAACTAAATTTTTTTCCACCTATGCAGATCAACATTTTCTCTGTATTTTAGTTTCCGAGAGTTCCCAGGAGCATTAAGGGGTTGTGATTTGTGCGTGGTCACACAGATTTAAGAAGCAAGAACCCAGGTCTTTCTGACTCCAAGGTGGCCTCCTCTCCACTCTATGATGTTGTCATTCAGGCATAAGTTATGGTGCACAAATAACTCTCTACCTCCTCCTCCTCTTCCCCTTTCTCCCAGGAAGTTAAAAAACATCAGGTGTTTATTATTCAAGGCATTAACATAATACTTGTCAGATAATGATATTTATTTTTCCTGTTCAGTGTATGTTTTATTATTTTCTAAAACCATAGGATAAGGAAAAGATTTTGTCGTGCCTTTAAAAAATTAGATATCATTGTGGGTAAATATTGGTTAACAATTTGGAGGGTAATTATGACTGGTTTCACTGTAAAGATATATTTTCATAGTAGGTTTTAATTGGCAACTAAAATTCATTATCCACTTGCATTTGTGCATCTTCTAGTTCCCTTGCATACTACATTGCATTTTTAGGTGCTTAATAAAATGCTTAGTGTTGAATGTTTTATTCAGGAAACCAGTCCCACAACCATTATTTTAGTTTAATTTATATTTTTATCTCCTAAATTTGAATAGTCTTTTCTGAACACTAGAGGGCACTATTGAGTTATGAATTTAAGGTAGAACTAATTATTGATATTAAGTATTGGATGGATTGTAATTTATTTTAAAATTATTAACTTTTAAAAACTAAAATGTCCTTAAAGTCTTAATTACCAAGTTAGATATGGTGTAGCAGGAGAAATGGGGGGAATGTCTAATCAGTTTTAAGGATTATGAATTAGGTTCAGGTATATAATCAAGGACTTCACTAGACCTGGGATTACAGGGACAAAAAGGAAATTACATAAGTATAGATGTATATAGTAATTAGATGAAATTAAAACAGTTTATTGTACTTATATTTTTACATCAGTTTTCTTGTTAGTAAGACTGAATAAAAATAAAAGCATATAAAAGTCAAATTTCATAAAGAAATAAATTCCTTGTATGTAGATCCTTCACATGAAGTATTAACATGAAATAATGATGATAAACTTACAAAATATCTGAAGGCAGAAAGAATAATTTTTTATAAGTATTTGGAAGCTAATGATGTGCTCAGTGCTTTCCCAGACATATTTTTAGCCTTTATGCTGATTTACTTCTGATTCTAGAATTAGAATTTTCATTGTATTCATCAAATTTTTCTCGAGTATTTAATATGTCTTAAACACTCTGCTAATTCCTGAAGGGAAATAGCAGTCTAGTGGAGAGGATTAAAGGTATGAAGCATAAGGGTCAAACAGTACCTAAGAAATGTAGACTGCTAGGAAAAGTTCATTGGAGGGAAGGGTTTCTTTTAGTTAAAGCAACAATGGTACGAGAAAATGTGAAGAAGGCATTACCGGAGTTGGACTGTTGAAGTATAGTTAGGATGTTATTTGCGAGGAGAGCAAAGTTGGAAAGAGTTTGATGTAGTGAACAAAAGCTTAGTGAGCAAATGAAAAATTTTGAATGGAAACATTTTGTGAAATGATATGTATGACAGGCTAAGAAAGAAATGGGGATATTTATTTGGAATATATCAAAAAGTTTTTGATTGGGGAAAAATCTATGTTCTCTGTCCTTCAATAAATAATTAACTAATATTTGTTAATGTTTTTATGCAAGATACTGAAGGAAACAAGATAGGGAAGCAAAGATAAAAATGACAGCCCCACTGCCTTCAAGAGATTGCCTATGAGGGCCAAGGAAAAGTAGTGGAAAAGATAAGTATAGTATAAGGTGGCTGGCTGAGATGATGGCTGTGTTCTAGGAGAACTTTAGGAGAGAGAAAATGCCTTCATCTGGAAATCTGGGAGCTTCACAGATTGGCACCTAATTGATTGAAGTTCACTGTGAGTCAGCATTGTGATTAGTGGCAGCTAAAGAAGTTTGATGGGATCTTGGGCAGCACCAGAGAGACATGGCATTCATGAATAAAAAGATAGCAGCCCTTTTGCACTTTTAGGGTGAATATCACCACCTCTGCAATATTATGCTAATTCCTGGCATAATAGTTTAAGAAGGACGTTGTTAAATGGGAGTGTTTCAGAGGAGAGCAGCCAAGATAGTCAACAGTCAGTAAGGGCTCACTGTGTGCCAGGTACTATACTGACTACTGGAGATAGTAAAGCATAGGAAAACTATATAAAAAGAGGCTGAGGCATTAGAGGGTTGGGAAGGGTACTAGAACATGGTGAAGTCTGGTGGGAAATGATGTGATGTCTGCCCTGGGCTCCCTCTTTAAATGGAGGACTTGCAAGAAGCTTTCTGATATTTATCCAGTCAGAGGGAGAGGGAGGGAGAGGGCCTCCAGGGGCAGGCCAGACTGAGGAGTGTGAATTTCAGAGTTGATGTGATCTTGTAGAATTGGAAGTTACAGGAGACTATGATCAAGTCCAGGAGTTCAGGAGGCCGCTGGCTCTCCCTCCTTGGATTAGATAAATTTGATTTGTTTAGCCCAGAGGGCAGAACCAAGAATAGGGGGTAAAAATTTCAAAGAAGCAAATTTAGGCTTGATGTCAGGGGAAAATTGTTAATAATTAGAGCTGTATGAAATTGCCATATCAGATCTAGAGCTGGAAGAGACCTTAGAGACATCTCATCCAACCTTTCCCTCAACCTCCATATTTTACAGATGATGAAAATGAGGCCCAGGGAGATTAAGTGACTTGTTTAACCAAGATCCTCCAGAGCCTGGTGGCATGGGCTTCCTTCGAAGCCTTCAAAGAAATCTAGTTTCACCACTTGTAAGATATGTTGTAGTGAGGGTTTCTCTTATCTGTGCATTGTACTAGATGACTTTAGAGGTCTCTTTCAACTCAAAATTGTTGTGATTCTGATCTGTGGGTCTGGAAATTGCAGATGAAAAAGTGCATTCTAGACGTAGATATGATATATGCAAATGTAGGAGCAAGAGATGATTTGTTGAATTTAGATGGAATCAGTAGTATTGCATTGTGGCTAGAAAAAGGGAGTAATGTGAAAGTTAGAAAGATGGCATGGGCCAGATGATTTAGGGCCTTAAATTTCAGGCTGATGAAATCCTTTTATCCCACAAGCACTAGAGAGCCACAGAAGGTTTTTGTCCCTGGGAGTGACATGGTAAGACTGGTGTATTAGGAAGAGGATTTGTGTCAGTAATGGATTGGCAAGGAGAGAGACTGAAATGAAAGGGAGACCAGCTCAGATTTCTTTATAATTGTCTTAGAGGTGATAAGGCCTTCACATTAGGGTAATAAATGGTTAAGTGAAGAGGAAAAGGGTATGAATTCCATAGATTTTGTGAAGGAAAAATTGACAGAATTTCACCACTGATTAGATATGGGGGAGGGTTTGTGAAATGGAGGAATCAGGAATGAATCCAAGATTTCCAAGATTTTGAGCCTCCGTGACAGGTAAGCTGGTGGTGCTTGAAGATAGAAAATTGAGCTTAAGGGGAGGAGGGTTAGTTTACAAGGTTTGTGTGTATAGTGAGGATTTTGAGGTACCAGTCAAGGCAGAGATGTGCAACAGGCAGTTAGTTGGAAATGCAGTCCTGGAGTTCAGGGAAGGAGAAGAACATCAGGACAAAGCATTGTTGTTCAGAGGTATACATTGCTGTCATCTTTTTGCTAAAATTTTACTTGACGTTCTTTTACATTTGTGTTTCTTCAGTGATAGTGGCCTGTAGTTCTTTGCTTACTTTGTGACTGTTACTTAGGTGTCAAGACTATATTTGTTTCATTAAAAAGCGTTTGGTATGGTGTTTTCTTTCTCATTTTCTTAGGATAATCTGTGTAGCATATTGTTTGTTGTCATTGTTTAGTCATTTCACTTGTGTCTGACTGACTCTTCATGACCCTATTTGAGGTTTTCTTGGTAAAGATACTGTACTGGTTTATGATTTCCTTCTCCAGCTCATTTTACAGATGAGGAAACTGAGGCAAGGAGGGTTAAGTGATTTGCCCAGCATTACATGGCTTATAAGTGGCTGATGCTGGATTTGAATTCAGGTCTTCCTGACTCTAGGTGGGGTGCTCTAGCCACTGTGCCACCTAGCTGCCTACTTATTAATACATAGGTATTAATTATTGTTTAACCATTTGTTAGAATTCACCTGTGAATCTGTCTGACCAGAGTCTGGTCTCTCATTCTCTAGTCCTCTCTCCTGCCTCCCTCACACATCCCCATACTCCCCTATCCCTAGTCCTTTATAGGTAGTTCAATTCCATTTTCTGAGATTGGATTACTTAAGATCTCTTATTTCCTGTTATGTTAATTTGTGGCATGCTACAAAAAGATAAAAAGATGATTGACTGAGTCTAGTCCATTGGGATTAGTAATTCAGTGGTTATGACTTTAGAGATCAGTTTTTAAAACTAATGGGGTCACAGCCAAGATTGCAAGAGACTGGGGATTAGATAGAGCATTTATTACTATGTGTCGGTCACTGTGCTGTTTTTTTGTATCCCTATTTACTAGCCCAGACTTTCAGTGTACTTTCCAAAAACTCATACTTCTTTTGCCCATGGAAATAAACTTTTATATAAAAAATGAACTTTGAGGTTTGAAATTTTTTAAAAATGTTTTCCATTGCAGAAAAGATTTTTCTTAGCTACCGAAGAGTTCATTAGAATTTTTAAAAGGTCGTGAGGACAGGTAACCCAAGTGATCAGGCAGAGTGGGACACCAGGAGTGTTTTAGTTTAACACACTCACCTCTACTTGTTGAGCAACTTTCTGTCTTCCCTTTCTGTACTTTGTTTTCTATTTCCTTTAGCCCATCTACTCTTCTTCTCTATCATTTGATGATGTTCTTTTTTTATATCACTATTACTTCTTAATGACTTCCCCCCTCAACTTTACTCCCCTTTTTGTAAGAAGCTCGATTCCATCCCTGGCTACTTTCTTTTATCTTTTTTTAGAAGTCATAATTCTTTTGTCTTCAGCTATTATAAAAAAGAAATCAAATGAGTTATAATTACCTAACTTCAACATAGTATAAATGGCAGTGAAAAGGAAGGAACAAATTCCAATGCGTTTGTGACAATGGCATGGACAAGACTTCATGACTTAATGGATATGCAGAATGAAGAGGAAAAAAGCAGACATGACTGAGGTTGTGAGCTTGGATAAGAAGTAGAATCATTGTCAGTAACTTCCTCATTTTCAAAATAAGGATAATACCTATTGTGAGGATAAAGATCTATATAAAGTGCTTTGCAAATTTTTAAATATTGTATAAATGTCAGTAGCGTTGTTACTATCATTTCATATGTGCCATGTTCATGTTTTATGGTCAACAGTTTTTTTTTTGGAAGGAAGAAGGAGCCAAACTTGGGTCTCCCCACTTTGCCCAGCCACGCCTGGATGTGATGTCGTTACTGGTTGATGAAGCAGTCTTGACCACCTCCATTTCCAACCTGGCCTAGGCAGCCTGGAGCTCTCTTCCTTCTGTGTTGGTGTCAGATTTAGGGTAGACACGTGATCCGTTCAGCCCCTGTGGCTCAGGGTTTGCTTCACCGCCCCCCATGCAGAGGTGTACAGGAGTCTGCCGCTGTGCCCCACAAGCTAAGCACGGAGCGTAAAAGAGCCGCACTCTGCTTATTCTTTGCTTTAAATTTTTTGTGTTTTTAAATTCTGTATTTAACAAACACCAGATAAAACAGGCATTTCTTTATACACAGTAAAACAGAAAAAGAATTGTACATAAAATTGAGTGTGAACTTGCAAGATTGCCCTACTTATCCCTGTTTTCTTCTGGCATTTCTTCTCTTTTCTTACATGCATTTTTTAAAAACTTACTTTGGTGATTATCTTTTTTTTTTTTTTGCAAGCGAGGAACCTTTTTGATATGTTTGGCTTAATTTTAGTTAAACTTGTTTTCTAAATCTAGAGCCTAGTGAGACAAACATTTTAACTTTACCTTTTATCAACATTTATTTATAGGAATAATGTATTTGTTGCCTTGGACTTGAAATAGTCAGAGCCCTATTGCAGTAAACAGAAGGCCAAGAGCTGATGTTGTGGGAAATATGGACCTAATGAACGGGCAGTCGAGCAACATTAACATTGCAGCTACTGCTTCAGAGGTAAGAAATACAATTATGTATCTACTTAAGGATTTTTAACTCTTCAAAGATCGTTACGTCAGATATTTAAATAATCCACTGTGCAATTGATGATCCGAGATTCTGGTCAAAAAGGATGTCAGAAGTCATTTAGTTCATCTCACATTGGAAATATGACTTAAGTTTACAACATGACTAACAAATAGTTATCTAGCCTCTACTTAATGTCTTCTTGTAATAGAGAACTCAGCATCTGTCAAAGCAACGTGATCCATCTTTGGTCATCTCTAATTAGGATTTAAAGTTTCCTCTTATAAAATATTGAAATCCACCTCCTTCAGTAAGTACAACAAGAAAATCAGTCTCAAAACCCAAGTGCTCACCATTCATATCATGGAAGGAAGGGAAGATGCAACTGCTAAGTAAGGTAATGCCAGCCAGGATTTTATGCAGCAAGAATTCTGTGTTCTTTCTGCCCCTTTGGCTATTCCCTCTAATTGGATGGCTCCACTCAGAATCTCCGTGTAGGAGTATGCCCAGGCCCATCATGTCTTCATTTCTCCCCAGGCTGCACTCCAGACTTGTTCTCCCTTATCCCACTCTCACACTTCCTTTTATGTATTGTCTTCCTCTATTAAAATAGAAACTCCTTAAAAGTAGGGATTGTCTTTTTTTTTGTATTTGTCTTTGTATTTGTATTCCCAGATGCAGCGTCTAGTGCTTACTAAGCACTTCATAAAGGCTAATAACTAACTGACCTGGTAGAAACCCTGAAATATTGGTAATTTGGGCTTTGGAAATTCTAGTGGTTGGTTTAGTGCTCTGGCCAGTGTGATGAAATTGTGCATACAATTCTAAGAAATAAATGTAGGGATGAAGGGTTTCCCAACTTGAAATCATTTTGGATAATCTCTTTGACTTTTAAGACACTGGGGAGTACATTATGTTCCTTTCTGATTTGGTACCACAAGAAGGCAAGTTAGATTGGAACAAATTAAAGATACCACACACCAAAAAAGATACAAAATAAAGATGCCCAGTTGCTGGAAATGTTTTAGTTGCAAAAGTTCTGATGATTCCCTAAAACATGTCATCACAAATGCACATGAAATGGGATGAAGATATGAGTAACCACCCTCCACATGAAGTCTTTTCTGATTCCCCCCAACTACTGCTGTCTTCCTTCCTCAGACTACCTTATATTTAATTATATTTATTTGTACTTAATCTTTTTATATTTATTCTGTATACATTTCATATGCATTTGTTTTGTCCATTACAATATAAACTCCAGAGTAAGAATTGGTTTCATTCTTGGCTTGGGGGGGTTTTAAAAAAAAAAAGTTTATTTTTACATGCATCCATAATCTGTCCTTCCCAGTATGTTGTTTGTTATTCAGTCATTTTCCAGTTGTGTCTGACTCTTCTGGACCACATTTGGAGTTCTCTTGGCTAAGGTACTGGAGTAGCTTGCCATTTCCTTCTCCAATTCATTTTGCAGATGAGGAAATTGAGGCAAGCAGGCTTAAGTGCCTTGCCCAGAGTCACACAACTAGTAAATGTTTGAAGCCAGATCTGACCTCAGGAAGATGAGTTTTTCTGACTCCAGGCTGGCACTCCATCCACTGCATCACCTAGTGGCCCCTCTCCCAATGTACATTTCTCAATTGAAAAACATTTTTTAAAAAGAATGAGAAACAAAATTATCATCACAAACAGGCATAGACCCACAAAGCTGCACCCCTGTATTGGTCACATATATAAAGTACTTGTCTCTCTTAGCCCTCATCAGCAGTCTTCTGATGTGTGGTTTGGCTTATTGCTTCATTAAGACAGAGTTCTATAGTCTCTCAAAGTTGCTTTTCTCATTGAATAAATTATTCTCTTCTGTTCACTTTGTTTTGTGTCAGTTCAGAAAGGTATATCCTCAATTTCCTCTTAAAGTACCCATTTAGTCATTTTTTAAAATTAATTTGTTTTCAATTTTCAACAATCACTTCCATAAGTTTTAAATTTTCTCCCCCTTTCTTCCCCCCATCCCTCAAGACAGCATGCAATTTTATGTGGATTCTGCACGTACATTCTTATTAAACACATTTTCACATTACTCATGTTGCATAGAAGAATTAAAATGAATGGGAGAAACCATGAGAAAAACAAAACATAACACAGGAGAAAATAGTCCGCTTCATTCTGCGTTCTGATTCCATAGTGTGGATGGCATTTTGCCTCGAGTCCTTTGGGAATGTTTTAGGTCCTTACATTGCTGTGAATGCTAAGTCTATCAGAAGTAGTCCTCAGCACACTGTGGCTTTTTACTGTGTATAATGTTCTTCTGGTTCTACTCACTTCACTCAGCATCAGTTCATGTAAGTGTGTTGTCTATGTTCAGACATTTGGAAGCCCTGTATGTTGGTTTGTTTGTAATTTCTGTTAGTATTTTTTCTGAAGTTCAGGGTGCTGACTTTTCCCCCTGACCTAAGTGAATGATATATATGCTTGATTAAATAAGATTGTTGACCCTTCTAAGGTTGCTTTCCTTTTAAACAAGCAGATGTAAGAACCTCTGCTGCAGGCCCTCCTGTATATGTTGGGGTCCTTGCTGATAAAGTGATGTGGTACCTCAGAGTTGTCTTGATTTTCATCTCTCTAATTAGTAGTATTTTGAGTATTTTTTTCATGTGATTATAGATAGCTTTAATTTCTTCCTCTGAAAACTACCTGTTCATATTCTTTGACCATTCATCTATTGGAGAATGCCTTGTAGTCTTGTAAATTTGACTCAGTTCTCTATATATTTTAGAAATAAGGCCTTTATTAGAGGTACTAGTTATAAAAATTCTTTCCCAGTATTCTGCTTCCCTCCTATTCTTGGTTCCATTGGCTTCCTGCAAAAATTTTTCAATTTAATGTAATCAGATTTATCCATTTTGCATTTCATAATATTCTCTCTCTCTTGTTGGGTCATAAATTTCATTTAGTCATTTCTTATGGCACAGTAATATTCAGTTATATTCTTATACCAGAATCTGTTTAACTATTCCCCAAGAGGACAGCCCCTCGATTTCCAGTATTTGACTACTCTGAAAAGAACTGCTATAGTTTTTTTTTAAATTTAAATTTTTTTTTAAACATATAGGTCCTTTTCCCCTTTCTTGAAGTTCTTTTGTGTATAAATATAGGGGTGATTTAGCTGGATCAAAGTTAATACAGTTTGGTATTGTTTAGTTCAAAATTGCTTTCCCCAATGGCTGGATTCAGGGCTCCATCAACAGACTATGAACATGTCAGTTTTCCACAGCCATTTCAACATTTGTCATTTTCTTTTGTCATCTTTGCCAGTTTGATGGATTTGAGATAGGATCTAAAGTTGCTTTCATTTGCATTTCTCTTAATTGCGAAGTGATGAAGCACTTTTTCCTTTTTGGCAATTTAAATTTACTTTCAAAACTGCCTGTTTATAACTGTTGGTCATTTCTCCATTAGGGAATGACTCTCAATCTTATAAATTAATTCATTGTTTTTCTTTGATATGAGATTTTTTTATCATTGAAACTTGTGGCAGAGATTATTCTCCCATTTGTCTTTTTCTCTTGTAGTTACATTACATTTGCTTTTACGAAACTTTAAAATTTTGCATAATCAAAGTAATCATTTTGTGATCCTCTCAATAATTTAATCATGAGCTCTTCCACTATACATCTGAAAAGAAATCTCTTCATTTCTTCCCTAATTTGCTTATGATGTGACCTTTGATTATGTTTAGGTCATGTACACATTTGGAACTTACTTTGATGAGGTATTTAATCTAAACTTAAGTTTCTACCAGACTGCTGTATAGTTTGCTCAGTATATTTTGTCAAATAGCGAATCCGTTCCCCTTTAGCAAGGATCTTTTACATGTTATATACCCAGTATTTTCTAAATGACTTCTTTTTTAGCCAGAACCAAATCATTTCAATAATTACTACTTTGTAGTACAATTTGAGACAGATTTGTTATCAGTAGACTTCTTTTCTTTTATTATTATCTTTGAGAGTCTTGACTTTTGTTCCTCTGTATAAATTTTTTTCTAGTTCTATAAAACATTTCTTTGGTAGTTTGTTAAAGTACTGAATACATAAATTGATTTAGTTAGACTTTTTATTATATTTGTTTGACCTACCATGAGTGATGTTCTCCAGTTGTTTAGGTGTGTGTTAATTTCTGCAAACAGTGTTTTATAGTTGGATTTATAGTTCCTAAGTGCATGTTAGTAGATATACTTCCAGATATTTTGTAGCTTCTATAGTTGTTGTTTTTTTTAAATAGAATTTATTTTTCTGGTTCTTCCTGCTGAGTTTTGTTTGTAATATACAGAAATGATTATTTTTGTGGATTTTTTTATTATCTTGAAACTTGGTTGAATTGTTTCAGTTAATTTTTTGTTGCTTCTTTAGAAAGTAAGCTGTACTGTCTTCAAAAAATTAGTTTTTGTTTCCTTTGGATTTTTTTTTTGACCATGTTTGTTTCCTTGATTTCTCTGATTGCTATAGTTGTCATCTTAGCACTTTGTTAAATTGTGGTGGTGATAATGGCTCTACTTTCTTTATCCCTGATCTTATTCAAAAGGCTCCTAACTTTTTTCCATTACATATCATATTCGTTCTTGAATTTATATAGACATTGTTTGCTTTATTGAGGAAAGGCCCATGTGTTTCCATGCATTTTAAAGTTTTAAAAAGAAGCTGATTGAGAGAGCATTCTGGGGAGATGATCAGTCAGAACACTTCCCAGCTCTCCAAATTTCTCCACAGAAAAGGACACAATGTTGCCTCTGAGTGATTGAAAAGCAGCAAAAATAAACAAAAGATGGGGATAAAGCAATTATTCTCGTCCAGCAACCTGAAAGGACACCCCAGAAAGACTGACTTCCCAGGGTGGAGGTTTGGCCCAAGTGAAATGCAAACACCTCCAGGTTTACTCAGGAATCAACAAACAACAGATCCTGAGGGCGGCTCAATTGGGAGGTAGCCTCAGGAACTTCCACCTCTTGGACCTGTGGCTGAGTAGGAGATTTGAAGGACCTTCCACTGTCAGGATGTGAAGCACAGCTTTGCTCACCAGATGTAGTCCCAGACTATGGCTCAGGGGGAAAAGGAGCTAGTACATGCTTGGTAAGTGTGGTAGCAGAGGGGCAGGAACCTTGCTGACCCTGGGTATTTGCAGAAGAGCAGAGTCCTTGGTTTTGGTTCCAGGACAGAACAGTTGAAGTTTGCAACTACTGAAGGGACTACAGGGAGCAAGAGCATTTATGGGCTAGTGTGGCTGGAGATGCTAGCCATGACTTAAGAGTAGAGTAAACAAAAGAGCAGGAACTCAACCATAGGTAGCTACTGTGGGGATAGAGAAGATCTGGGTTCATATTTGGAGGAATGTAGTAGAGCTAAAAATATTGCCACTGCTTTTTCATTGAGAAATGTCAAACGGTCACAAGCCCAAAAAGAGTTCTTGGAAGAACTTAAAAAATCAGTTAAGAGAGACTGAGGAAAAATTAGGGGAAAAAAATAAGAGCAATCCAAGAAAATCAAGAAGATTGTGAAAGTAAAGTCAACCAACTGGAAAAAGAATAAAAGACTTAAGGAGAAAAATAATTCCTTGAAAACAGAAATTGGAAAAGGGGAAAGTAATGACATTATAAGACACTAAGGAATAATGTGTGTTTGTCCTTCATTTTCGAAGAGGACCATGACACCAAGATAATGACATGACTTGCAGTTGACTTTGATTTGAGTGAGGGAGGGCTGTGCAAGGTTACCAGCCTCACTTTCTCTTCCATAGCCATCTGTGCCCTCTCTTTTTTCTTTTAATTCATTTATTTTTAGTTTTCAACATTCATTTCCAGAAGATTTTGAGTTGCAAATTTTCTCCCAATCTCTTCCCCTGCCTCCACCCCAAGAAACCATGTATTCTGATTACCCCGTCCCCGCAATTTGCCCTCCCTTCTGTCACACCTCTCCCTTCTCTTATCCCCGTCTCCTCTATTTTCTTGTAGGGCAAGATAGATTTCTATACCCCATTACCTGTATTTCTTATTTTCCAATTGCATGGAAAAACAATTTTTAACTTTCATTTTTAAAATTTTGAGTTCCAACTTCTCTCCCTTCCTCCTTTCTCACCCATCCCCACTGAGAAGGCAGGTGATTCAATATAGGTTATATATATGTAGTTATGCAAAACACTTCCATAAAAGTCATATTGTGAAAGACTAACTGTATTTCCCTCCATCCTATCCTGCCTCCCATTTATTCTGTTCTCTCTTTTGACCTTGTCCCTCCCCAAAAGTGTTTACTTCTGATTTCCCCCTCCTGCCATTTGCCCTCCCTTCTATCATCCCCCACACCCCACTTATTCCTTCTCCCCTACTTTCCTGTAGTGTAAGATAGATTTTCATGACAAATAGAGTGTGCATGTTATTCCCTCCTTAAGCCAAATGTGATGAGAGTAAACTTCACTTTTCCCCTCTTACTTCCCCCTTTTCCCCTCCATTGAAAAAACTTTTTCTTGCCTCTTTTATGAGATAATTTGCCCCCATTCCATTTCTTCCTTTCTCTTCCCAATATATTCCTCTCTCACCACTTAATTTTATTTTTTTATATATCATCTCTTCCTATTCAGCTCACCCTGTGCCCTTTGTCCAGCTACCCAAATATCAAGAAAAGTCTCAAGAGTTACAAATATTATCTTTCCATGTAGGAATGTAAACACTTCAGCTTTAGAAAGTCCTTTATGATTTCTCTTTCTTGTTTACCTTTTCATGCTTCTCTTGATTCTTGTGTTTGAAAGTCATATTTTCTTTCAGCTCTGGTCTTTTCATCAGGAATGCTTGAAGGTCCTCTATTTCATTGAATGACAATTTTTTCCCCTGAAGTATTATATACTCAGTTTTGCTGGATTCTTGGTTTTAATCCTAGTTCCTTTGACTTTTGCAATTTCATAATCCAAGCCCTTCAATCCCTTAATGTAGAAGCTGCTAGATCTTGTGTTATCCTGATTGTATTTTCATAATACTCGAATTGTTTCTTTCTGGCAGCTTGTGTTGTTTTCTCTTTCACCTGGGAACTCTGGAATTTGGCTACAATATTCCTAGGAATTTTTCTTTTCGGATCTCTTTCAGAAGGTCATTGGTGGATTCTTTCAATATTTATTTTACCTTCTGGTTCTAGGATATCAGGGCAGTTTTCCTTGATAGTTTCATGAAAGAGGATGTCTAGGCTCTTTTTTTGATCATGGCTTTCAGATAGTCCCATAGTTTTAAAATTGTCTCTCCTGGATCTATTTTCCAGGTCAGTTGTTTTTCCAGTAAGATATTTCACATTGTCTGTTCTTTTTTCATTCCTTTGTTTTGTTTTATAATTTCTTGATTTTTCATAAAGTCATTAGCTTCCATCTGCTCCATTCTAATCTTTAAGGAGTTGTTTTCTTCAGTGAGCTTTTAGATCTCCTTTTCCATCTAGCCAATTTTGCCTTTTAGGGCATTCTTCTCCTCATTGGCTTTTTGGATCTCTTTTGCCATTTGGGTTAGTCTCTTTTTTAAAGTGTTGTTTTCTTCAGCAGTTTTTGGGTCTCCTTTAATAAACAGTTGACTCATTTTCATGATTTTCTTGCATCATTCTCATTTCTCTTCCCAATTTTTGCTCTACTTCTATTACTTGGTTTTCAGAATCCCTTTTGAGTTGTTCCATGACCTGAGACCAATTCATATTTTTCTTGGAGGCTTTGGATAGAGGAGTCTTGATTTTGTTTTCTTCTGTTTGCATGCTTTGGTGTAACTTTTCACCAAAGTAAGATTCTATAGTTCAATTGTTTTTCCACTTTTTGCTCATTTCCCCAGACATTTACTTGACTTTTGAGTTCTTTATCAAGGTAGTTCTCTGCTTCCTGTGGGGGTGGGAGGTGTATTGTCAGTCACTGGATCCACCCACAATCTGTGGACCTAGAACCCCAAAAACAGTGGCTGCAGCTGCCCCTCTACCCCCTCCCTGCTCTGTTGCCCTGGGTCTAGGGCCAGATCACTCCACTCTCCTGCATTGGTCCCGCAGGCTTTTCCCACTGACCTTCCAATTTATGCTCAGCGTTTTGGGGTCATGAAATTTGGAAACTACCACAGGTGTGAGAGATTTAGTCTTCCCAAGGCCTGCTCAGGTCCCCTTTCTACACTGACGGCTCACATGTCACTGCTCTCTGCTCCCAGTGTAGTGCAAGAGACACTTCCTGGCAACCTTTCAGGCTGTCTTGGGATAGAGATTTGCTTCACTTGGTCATTCTGTGGGTTCTGCAGCTCCACAATTTGTTTAGAGCCATTTTTTAATAGGTATTTGACTGGGCTTGGCAGGAGCGCTCTAGAAAGTCCATGCTCTGCCTCCATCCTCTTTCTCTCTTTTTTTTTTTTTTCCAATTTTATTAAAAGGGGCCATCCTTTGAGTACCTACTTAAAGAGCCTTATTCATTGAATGGGTGTATCTCACTCAAAATGAGAATGTGTTTAGATCTTAGCCTAAAATGGCCAGGGTCCCACATTGCATCCTGGGCCGTCTCCAGTCATCCTGATGAATATCAGGTCACAGGGATAATAAACAAAATCAAAAGAATGAAAAAGTAGAAGAGAATATTGAAACATCACATCAGAAAAATAGCTGATGTGGAGAACAGATCAAGGAGAGACTTGTATAAGAACACTCAGACTACCTAAAAGTTAAAAAAAAAAAAATCTTGATATAATATAAGAAATTACTAAGGAAAATGCTTTGAAGTTCTGGAACAAGAAAATAAAGCAGAAATAGAAAAAAAAATCACCAGTCATCCCCTAAAAGAGATTCTGAGAGGAAAACTTATAGGAATAGCATAGCTAAGTTTCAAAGGTCCCAGGTTAAGGAGAAAATATTAGGAAGTACAAGAAAAGAAAAACACTTTAAATGTTGTGGAGCTGCAGTGAGGATTACACAAGACCTAGCAACTTCTACGTTGAAAGACTATGGGTCTTAGAATACTATATGTCATAAAGCAAGAGAACGGGGGTTAAGACTAAGGCTAATTTACCCAGCAAAGTTAAGTATAATCCTGAATGGGGTATAATACAAAAAGGGATTTTCACAAATTGAAAGATTTTCAGGTATTTGTGACAAAAATGATCAGAATTGAGTGGAAAATTCAACATATAAGATTCAGGAGAAATATAAAGTAAACATTAAATAAAGACCAATTATAAGGACTCAGTAAGGTCAAACTGTTTTTTTCTTAATATGTGACATTATTAACAGTGTTACAACTGTCATTATTTGGATAGTTTGAAAGAAAAGCTTGGACTGAGCTGTGTAGGATGGTGTGATTCTAAAAAATAAAACTGAAGGGAGAGATAAAAAGGAGTAATTGTCTCATAAAATGAGGCATGAAGGGAAGAATTAACATAGAAGAAGCTAGTATGGGGGGAGGGCATGTGGTGCTGCAACATACCATCATAGGGAATGGGTTAAAGAGAGAAGAGTATATAAATCTAGAAGTGTGTAAAGGTCTTCTAAGTTCAGAAAGAGGTTGGGGGAGAGGATACAGGAGGACCGTAGGAGAAGTGGATAGGTTAAGGAATAGGAGGGCAAGGTGGCAGGGAGAAGTAAAGCAAAGGAGTGAGGAGGGGTAGGGCAAATAGGGTGATAGTGAGGAAAAATAGGAAGAAGGACAATACACAACAAGTGATTATACCTTAGAATGCAAAAGGAATGTATTTGCCCGCAACACAGAAACAGATACCAGATTAAAAATTTGAATTCATCATTATGTTGCTTTCAGGAAACACTGTAAAAATGAGAGATATAAAGATAAAATAAAGGTCTGGAGTAGAATTTAGTACATAAAAAAAGGAGGTGTAGTAATTATGATTTCAAATGAAGTTAAAGCTAAAATATATTTAATTAAAAGAGAAAAGTAGGGAAATTGTTTTAGCAATATTATTCTTTTTTCAAATATTTAAAGAACTTTGTCAAATTTATAAGATCTTTTTTCAAATATTTAAAGAACTTTGTCAAATTTATAAGAATATGAATCTTATTCCAGTTGATAAATGGTCAAAGAATATGAACAGGCAGTTTTTTGATGAAATCAAAACTATATATAATCATATGAAAATGCTCTAAATCATTTGAGAGATGCAAATTAAAACAACTTTGAGATAATCACCTTACCCTGTAAGATTGGCTAAAATGATATATGCCCTTCAGTTGGGGATTGGCTAAACAAACTGTGTGTATGTGATTGTGATGGAATACTATTGTGATGTAAAAAATGAGGAGTTGGATACTGATTTAGTAAAACATGGAAAAACTTAGACTTTTGAAGGAAAATTGCTGTTCACCTCCAGAGAAAGAACTGACAAATTGAAATATACATAGTATGGTCTTACGTATATGTATATGTGTGTGCATATGTATGTTTATAGATACGTATGCATGTATATTTACATATTTTCATATTTACTTGTAGCTTTGTGGGAAGAAGGGGTAAGAAAGGAAAAATAAAATAAAAAGTACACAGGAGAGAACAAAAGAAAACCTAGATGGAATCACAGAAAAGCTGGATAGCTTTGAAAACAATGTATAGTATTTCTTAGGTGTTTCTTGAAATGGAAATTTATTGTTTTTGTACATGGAAAGGTTTTTTTTTCTTCTCATTTTGTGTTTATGTGTAAAATGAACAAAACATTAAAGAAACCAGTTCTGGTATTTGTGAAAAGCCTTCTGAGCGTTTATTGATATATTTTTATTATTTATAGTGTTAAAATGATTTATATTTATGGACTTCCTTATGTTGAACCACCCCTGCATTCTGGTATAAACCCTGCCTTTTCAGAGTATATTAACAGTCCTAATATATTGTTGTAACCTACTTGATAATATTTTATTTTAAAGTTGTATGTTATTGTTTGTTGGCCACATTGCTCTCTAGTTTTTTCTCTGCTTGGTCCCTCCCTGACTTAGATATTAAAACCATATTTGTATCATACAGGATTTGAAGAGAATCTTCTTTTCTCTTTATTGCAACAGTATATGTAGTGTTGCATTTAATTTTTCTTTGAATGTTTGATCAGATTGACTTGTAAATTCTTCTGGTCTTGAATTTTTTTACTTTGAGGTTTATTCATGATTTATTCAATTCCTTTTTCTAATGTTGGGTTATTTTAATAATATTCTATTCTTAAGTTATCAGTTTTTTTAGTATATAATTGGACAAAATAGTTTCTGTTAATTTTTTTGTTTTCTCTACAGTTCTGAGTTTTTTCATTTTTGAAATGAATTTTTTCTCTTAAAAAATCAAGTTCATGTTTATCTTTCTTAACCTGGATTTAAAATCCATTCTTACACACTATCTGTGTGATCCCATACAAATCGCTGTTTTCCGTAGTTCTGTCCTCTCAAAAATGGGGACAATAATAGCATCTACTTTCCAGGGTTATTGCGAGGATTAAATGAGACATCAATTGTAAAACAATTTGCAAACTGTTAAATGCTATGTAATCCTATCATTCTAATAGGAGAGACAATAAGTACATATAAAAATACAAAGGGAATAAACAAATTTATATGCATTTTACAGTGTTTAAATACAATATATTTTGGGAGAGATGGCGCTTGCAATTGGAGGAAAAGTCATTAAAGGCTTCATGCAGAAGACAGTGCTTAAGCCATATCTTGAAGGAAGAGAGGGATTCTATGAGGTAGAACAATGGACAGAGAGCACATTTTAGGCATGAGGAATGTGCATGGCAAGTGCATGGAAATGGGAGATGCGGTATTGTTTGAGGACAGAGAGAAGGCAATTATGGCCGGATGGCAATGAGGAAGGACGAATAATGTCCCATGAGGCTAGAATAATTTGGAGCCGTATTGTATAGGACTTTAAAATCTAAGGAGTTTGTATTTTATTCTAGAGACAATAAGAATCCACTGTAATCAGGAAGTCACATGATAAGATCTGCACTTAAAGGAAGTTATTTTGGCAGTAATGTATAATAATAATAATAGCACCTGCCAGACATTGCCTAAGCTCTTTATAAGTACTGTCTCATTTGATCCTCACAATAACCCTAGAAAGTCGGATGTTATCATCACTCTCTCATAGCTGAGACACAAATAGAGATTAAGTGATTTGCCCAGGGTCAGTCATACAACTAGTGAGTGCGTGAGGCAGAATTTGAACCCACATCTTCCTGATAGCAGGCCCAGTGTTCAGTCCATTGTACTACCTGACTCTTAGATGAGCTAGTTAAGGAGACCAGTTAGAAGTCATTACAGTTATCTAGATAAAGACATAATACGGACCTGAACTAAGGTGGTAGCTGTGTAAGTAAAGAAGGATTAGAATGGCAAAGATGTTGTGAAGGTGGAAGCTTCAAGGTTTGGTAACTGGGTAGATATTTAGGTTCTGGAGAGAGATGTTTAGGAAAGTGCTGAGATTACAGACCTAAGATGCTAAAAAAGATAGTAGTGCCTTCAGCTGAAATAAGGAAGTTTGGAAGAGAGATTAGGTAGACAGATAATGAGTAAAATTTTATGGTTCTGGGATATCTAGTTTAAATTTTATATTTGCTGAATTTTAGAAGTTCTGAATTAGCTTTCATTGTAATTGTGAATTGATAGTTATATATTTATAGCATTATTAATGTTTTAGATGTCTTAGGTTTTATCTTTTGCTATGTATTTGTTGTAGTTGTTCGGTGAATCATAACGGATTTATTTGCTTTGATTTAAAAGGTACTTCCTTCACCTCTTCCCCGAAGTGTCTTGTTGAGTATCAACAGGGAACATAGATTAGAGCTGGATGGGACTAGAAGTCATTCAGTCCATCCTTCTTATTTTACAGATGAATTTAGAACTTAAAAAATGTTCCATATTCTCCATAAAAACTCTCTCTATGTTAAGATAAGGAAACTGAGGCACATAGAGGTTAAATACCTTTCCCAAGAGCACATGGGTAGTACTGAACAGGAATTTGAACTCAGATGCTGTAACTTCATATGTTGTACACAACACCACTAGATTTTGAATTGGGTAGAAAGTTGTATTATATGACTTTAAAGTTCTCTTTGGACCCTCTGCTTCTATGCTGAAATAATTTTATATTTGTTTATGACCTTTTTTGATACATGTATCATTGAATTTATTGTCCTGTTGTTTTCCAAATCCAGCCCTATTTCATATATGGTAGACATCTTAATTTGGAGGAAAAGATTGGCTTTACTTATTAATATCATTTAATCATACATGGGTAATCAGGAATGTACCTTAAAAGATTATCTTGACTAATTTTGCAGTTTTGTAGATGAGGAAACTTTGTCTTAGAGACAGATAATGAGTTGCAGAGCTAGTCTTCTGGCTCCTAGATCAATGCTTTTAAATATTAGGCAGACCCTATCTCAGATATACTCTCAGCTGCACATTTTTGCAGTATTTAATTGTTCAGCACTCTCAAAATTTGTCATTTGTATTTTGCCTCTTAGTTTCCATCCCAACTGTAGCGGCTACGTATTAAACTGGCTATGGTGTTTACTTTTATATTGACAGAAAAGTAGCAGTTCCGAATCATTAAGTGACAAAGGCTCTGAGCTGAAGAAGAGTTTTGATGCTGTGGTATTTGATGTTCTTAAGGTTACACCAGAAGAATATGCGGTAAGCAATGGGTTGGCAGATTTTTTTTAAACTATTTATTTGATAATGAGTTGTGTCCATAGACAAATTTGGTTTAGGGATTGAGGAGTAAAGAAGGACTTTGGAGCAACTAATATCGTAGATGAGCAGTCAGTATCTTGTGGCATTTTCATAGGTGTTGGTTTGGATATCTTTATTGGAGATAAAATCCCTCCCATTCAGCAAACTCCTCCCACCACATGTGCTTTAGGCTTCCATGTGAGTTAAGCTGGTCACATGGGCCTGTTCATGAACGTTAAAGATCTTCCCATTTAAATTACCATTCACAGAATTATTAAGAAGGTCAAATTAGATTTTATATTTCATATGAATGTCTATTATAATTATATTTGGAGTCAGAGGACGTGGTTCTGAATCATGGCTCATCCACTTAATTATGAATGACTAACTGGAAGGGGAAATATGAGGAGCAAAGAAGTCTTCATTCTGCCTAGGCCCTACTTCCAAGAATGCTACTTTAAGCTTAAACTGACACTACTTTTGGATCACTGACCAGACCTTTGTGGGAAAAGCATGATGTTCAAGACAATACTAGGAAAAAACTTACTTTGTATCATGGGTCTTTGTGAAATTTGATAGTTATTGTTATCATAAGAGGAAAGAAACCTTACTGACTTTATATGTACTACCTTTATTATACCTGCGTCTACTATTCCTTTATACCTAAGCTTCCAGAAAATTGGTAACATGCATATATACTCCTGTCCTTAAAAATCTTTCAGTTGACCCTGCCCTCTTCACAGACTCTTGTCCTGTGTCTCTCTTCCTTGTCTTGGCCATACTCCTAGAAAAAGCTGAATTTGTATTCACTTCTCCATTCATTCCCCAGTCCTGTGTATTCTGATATCATTCAACTGAAACGTTTCTCTCCAAATCTATCTGCCAATACTTGTCAGATATAATGACCTATTTTCAATTCTCATCCTTTTTGACCTTTCCACTATATTTAACACTTTTTACACTCCCACCCCTCTTTTTTTCTCCTGGGTACTCTAAATTTTTATTACAGTACTCTCCCTTATTTCTTCTAACCATCTGACATCTTTGCTGGCTTATCATCAGTATCATACCCTCTAACTGTACATGTACCTCAAAAGCTCTGTCTCTCTTCTCTTTGTACTCTTTTAGTGACCTCATAATCTTCCATGAGTTTAATTATCAGCTTTCTGAATATGACTTACAGATCTATATAATTTTGTATCCATACCTAGGCTCTCTGTTGAGAACTGCCTGTTAGGCGTTTCAGACTGGATATCTCAGAAACATCTAAAAACTCAATATATCTAGAATAATATTGTTCATTATTTTTCCTCCAAATCATCCCTTATATTTAACCTTCCTATTTCTGTTGAGGAAGCCATCATTCTTCCATTATCCTAGGTTCATAATCTTTGTATTCTTGTAATTCTCACTGTCTTTCTCCACATATCCAGACTTTTATTAAATCTTGCAATTTTTACCCCCATACTTTGGGTATCTGTTTCCCACAAGCCAGTTCAGGCCTTCTCCAACTCTTGCCTGGACTATATAGCAATGGCCTCCTAATTGATCTTGTTTAAAGCCCATCACCATTCCCAATTCATTCTCAAACCTTCTAAAGTGATTTTCCTTAAGCACTGATCTGACCTTATCCCTCCCCTACTCAATAAAATCTACTGGTTCAATATTGCATCCAAGAACAAATATATACAACTTTGTTTGACTTTTAAAACCCAAACCTGGCCTCAGTTTGTCTTTCTATTTTCATGATATGGTAGTTCCCTTACCACACTCTGTGGTCTGACCAAAGTAGTTGTCTCTCTCTTTCTTTCACAGGACACTGCATCTCCCACTTCCATGCCTTTGTACTAACTGCCATCCATGCCTCCAGTTCTCTTCTTCCTCACCTCTGTCTCATAGAATCCCTTTTCTCCTTCAAGACCAACCTGCAAACATTATCTTCCACCTGAAGCCTTTCCCCATTGATCCTCCCATCCCAACTACTTTCCCCAAACTATTTTGTGTTTAATTTTGTTATTGTTCATTTGTTTTCCCTTCATGTCTGATTCTGTGTGACCCCATTTGGTGTTTTCTTGGCAAAGATACTGAAGTAGTTTGCCATTTCCTTCCCCAGGAGGAAACTGAAGCAAACTAGATTAAGTGACTTTTCCAGGGTCACACAGCTAGTTAAGTGTCTGATGCTGGGTTTGAACTCAGATCTTCCTGACTCCAGGCCTGGTGCTCTATCCACTGCACCACGTAACTGCTGTATTTAATTCCTTTGTGCTTTTTCTGAGGTTACTTATGTATGTACTTTTTGTCTCTCTTACTTGAATGTAATCTTGAGAGTTTCATTCTTTGTTTTGGAATTCCCAGCATCTTGCACATCTTCCATAGTGTCTGGAACATAGGAGGTGTTTAATAAGTGCTTATTGATTTTTTTTTATTGCTTCTGTATCCTTTTCAGTGATCTGCTTTTCTATTTCTCCCATAATTTGTTTAGCCATTCTGATGGAATCCATTTTGTTTCTAGTTTTTTGTTAATAGGAGAAGTACTGATTTAAAAGATATATCTTTTTTTGTTATATGTGAGATTTCATGTGCTGTGGTATGATTTTTGACTCAGAGGGTCTTTTCCTCTTGTAGCAATTTCAGTTATGTATGTATTGCATTATTTGTTGATTTCAAGTGAGCTTTTTGAGTTTTATTCATACCCAACATTCTGACATTTTGCTTGTCATTTCTTTTTCTGGTAAGATATTACAAATTCATTTATATTCTAAATCAGTATTTCACTTGGCTGCCAGCAGATCAGATGTTTACTGGGCCAGGTGACTTCTAAGTAAGCTTTTTTGGTCTTTGTGGCAAATAATTTTTGTTAGTTAAGCTTTTTTAGGAAGTCATGATCTTTTGATTTTATTTATTTATCCATTTCCCAATTTTAAGCATCAGCAACTTTGTTTACATCAGGGTGGAGTTGTTTTAGTTACTATTTATTGTTCAGTCATGTCCAGCTCTTCATAACTCTATTTGGAGTTTTCTTGGCTAAGATACCAGAGTGGTTTGCCTTTTCCTTCTCCTTTAGTTACCATATCTTACAAATTTTTATTATTATTTTTTATTCATTTGGATCTTTTTTTTTTTTAACATGTTGATGGCATACCAGTACAAGCTTCTTAAATTGAGGGATAACTGTGTAATAAATGGGTCTTCTGAAAAGAATTTCCTTTTTTGTGATATATTTAATATCCATTTACTTTATTCTTTAAGCAGGTATTCATAATATATACATGAGGCTTTGTAATCTATAAGCCTTTGACCTCATGTTTCACATTCTTGAACTATATTTTTGAACACTTTTTGCTATCTTACCTTAGTTCACCTGTACGTTAAAGTCTCTGAGTCTCAAGCATGTATTGAGTTAATTTGGAGGTTTTTATTGAGGTTTCTTCTAAATGCATTCTTTGCATAGAGATTAGAGCCTAAGCTCCAGCTATTTTCAAAGTTGTCTTTTTTTGCAGACAATTCTCTTGAGCAAGATGAGGTGACCAGGTAGTAGTTAGGTAGCAGAGTAGAGCACCAGACCAGGAGTCAGTAAGACCCAAGTTCGAATACAGCCTCAGACACTTATTAGCTGGATGATCTGGTCAAATACTAATTAATCTACAAAATTATGAAATAGGGCAAGCAGTTCTGTTTTTTGGACACTTGCTGGGAAAGACCTTGATGGCAGCAGGAAGTGGGACTGCTGCAGTCACACTTTTCATAAGGTACAAAGGGTGTAGGGGAGAACAGCACAGAAAGTAAAGAGACAAGTAGCCAAAAGAGGATAGAAGCAGATGGCCTGGGGACAAGGATAGGGCAGTGGAGGAAGGCAGAGGCAGTTTGAGGGAAAGGCACTGAGAATTACTCTGGTTGCATGAATACAGTGGAGGTGGAAGAGTATTGAGGGAGTGGAGTTTGAGGTCTCATTTTTATGAGGGAAGAGGCTAAGTTTTATCTGTGCCACCATGGGGTAAGTTCATTAATATGTCAGTCTTCTCAAAGTTGTTGGTAAAATTTTAAAGTTAACATATCTACATTAACTCAAAGTTATCAGTAGCCTTTGTGTTCTGCTGGCTTACTGTGGATTTCTGGGACTTATCTGAGATTTATATGTCATAGGACCAAAAGGCCTTGACAGCAGTGCTAAATGGCTTCTCCTGATTTAGCACATAGTACTGGGATTTTTTTTTTATTAATATATAATGCAATTTACAATTTATGATCCTTTGATTTTGGGGACTTTTGGATTCCCCTTTGCAGTCTCACTCCCTGCTGTTGCTATTTTATATTGGCTACTTAGAAACTACTGACTAGAAGTGGATAGGGAGTGGTCAGAGAATCAGAACAGGATACAGTTTAATAGACCTGGGCAAGGCTCTTAACTTCTGTTACCTTCTGTCTGCTCAGTTTCTTCGTCTGGATGATGGGGTTTAATAATAGTAACTACCTTCTTCCAGAGATGAGTGAGAATAAAATGAGATCATTGTAAAGTGCTTTGCAAACCTTAGAGCACTACTACCAACTATACTACTAGTAGTGATGCCACTAGCTAGTACTATTAATTAGCCTCTGAAATCATATTTTTAGTTGCCTTTGGACCTGTGATAAAACCAATTCTACCAACTTCTTTCCCTCTCCAAAGGAAGCAGTAACTTTCATTTGCCTTCTGGTTTCATTTCTGATAAAACTCAAGATTCATAGAAGTTAGTTCATGCCAACTGGAAGGAATTAGAGATGTTGGACCTAAAGAAAAAGAGACTCGAGTATAGGACATGAGAACTCTCTTCAGGTATCTGGAAAGCTGTCAGATGCAGTATGCGTAAAACTTGTTCTTTTTGGATCAAAAAGAGAAAAGTAGAAGTAAAGAATAATCAAATTTAGACTTCAGTTAAAGAAAAACTTACAAACAACTAGAGTTCTCCCAAAGTGGAAAGAAGTGCCTTGGGGCATAGTGGGAGGAGTGCTCCTAGCATGTTGGGTGAACCCCTGTGTTGAGTTTATAGAGGACATGAAAAAGAATCCCCAGGATAGGACAGGCACCAGATGGCATGCTATCTGCACTGTTAAAGGAAACGTCCAAATCGACAAGACCCTAGATCTGGTTTACCATTTAGCTATTTGTGTGTTTAATTTTTCACAGATTTTTTAAAAACAGGGTTTTTAAATTTCCTGTACTTTTCAGTGAAGTGACTCAGAAAGTAGGCATATAGATTAGTTGTTAGTTGCTGATTCTCATTTGATGTTTTCTTTGGGGAGGAACAATATACCATCTCTGGTTTCATTGTTTTGGAAATTTTCACTATCTGAAAATTCCTGAAAGGCAAACTCAATACTTTCAAACGGTGTCCCACAGCGTGATTTCTTCATTTTGGTTTTGAGCCTTTCCAGCCGTTTTTCTAAAATGATTTTCTTTAGTGCTGGATTTCTGCTCACTGATACTGAACATCTGGTACGGAGGTAGCTCTGTTGTCATCAGTAATGAAGCCAGATTGCTGTGGAAACAAACCTATTCCATTTCTGGTCTATTGGGTTTCCTTATTTCAGGTTTATCTTTAATATTCTTGAGTTGATCAGATTTCATTGGATCTTACACCAAGGCTTTTGAAGGCTTGGTTTCTCCTTTACTGTTTTTCAGTTTTATAAGGTAGTATATGTGAAGTGACATTGTTCATACTTTCTTTCATAGTCCTGGTAAGATTAAGTGTTTGCTAGCTTAGCAGATAGTTATATCTAGGCCTCAGCTTTAAGATAATTTTTGTATTGGCTAAGTATTAAGTATTGGTTAACAGATTAAGACACATTTTCTTTAAGCATCTGCTATGTGCCAGGCATTGTGCTAAGCACTAAGAATACAAAGACTTGTTCCCCTCCTTGAAGGAGCAGTCTACTGGGAGAGAAAACACACCAGCAACTATGTACATGCAAGAAATATGGAGGATAAGTGGGAAGTCATTGCAGAGCTAAAGCATTAGTAGTGAGGTAGAGGAATGGGTATAACTAAGAAAGGTGTCTGAATGAAGGTAAGATTGAAGGTGAAAGTGAAGAAAGGCCCCTTCTAAGGGAGGAGAGCATTCCAGGAGCGGGGGTCAGTGAAAAAGTATGAAGTCTGGTGATTGCCTGTTGTGTTTGAGGAACAGTAAGAAGGCAAGTGGAACTGGGTGTTAGAGTATATGGAGAGACAAAGTATAAGAAGATTGGAAAAGTGAAGGGGCTTGAAAAACCAAATAGGCATATTTATATATGATCCTAGAGGTAATAAGGAGTCACTGGATTTACGGGGCAAGGGTCATGCATGACATGATTAGATTAGCACTTGAGGTAGATTTCTTTGGCAGCTGAGTGGAGGAACCAAGTAAGAGGCTGTTGCTCCATTTCAGGAATGAGGGGTTAAGAACCTTCGCTTGGGTGGATGCTAAATGAACAGAGAGAAACACTGGAGAAGGGGATGTATAGGACAAATGTTAGGAGGATAGTTGATAGAACTTGGCAGCAGGTTGGATACATGGGAGATGACTGATGCCAACTTCTGGGGTGCTTTCTTTCATTAATGCCTCCTCGTCCCTAGAACAGCGACTTCCATTTTCTTTGATACAGAAAGGTGTATCATGAATGAGTCTTGATTACAGTTATCTTTTGGCTCAGAAATGGGAGTAAGGGCAGGGGTGGCAGTAGTAGGATTCTCTTGGTTTAAGGTTAAGAGATGGCTGGCATGTGGCTGAGAGAGAGTTAAAATTTGTACATTTTTGAGAGCGGACTTGAGGTGCCATTAGTAGAACTGGGATCAATGAAAGACAGCCGTAATATATATGCCATTCTTCCCTGGAGAAGGAAAAGTTGCTGAGATAATTCCTTTGTTAGCCACTAGGTGGCAGGTCAGCCTAGGCCATCTTTTTCCTGTCTAGGCAGTGTGATAATAGATAAAGAAACAAAATGAATAAGAGATGGAAAAAGTGTGGCTATTTATCTATGGACATTGACAAATTTGAACGTTTGCGGGAGCGTATGTATTGATTGGTATGAGGTGCGAAAGTTTTAACGATCTTATACAATTTGAAGAAGTCCTTCCATTTTTCTATAATAATTTTGGAAATCTGTGGTTCTGTGAAATGTATTGACTGATAGTATTGGGGTAGGTGAATGCCAGAATTTATAACAAAAACAATAGAAAATCCATCAATCTTGTAGGCTTTACCATAGGAGCAATCTTGTTCAGTACATTTGTCAGTTGGTGGCCAGATGGCTTGTATGTCTTGTCAGGATAGAAATCTGTTTATTTCCCAGTCATTTCTTAGCCCAGTACTGTGCATACTTCATATACATGAGTAAAGGTTCCTTCGGTGATGGTTGCCTGTAGTTTCTCATTTTTGCTAGTTGTGGAAGAGTTTTGTTCATCATATCCATTGAAATCATTCTTCCCCCTCCCCCCCCACCTCCCATGAAAACAGGAGAGAGAGAGAGAGACTGTCACTAGGCACACTGAGGTATTTTTGAAATGAAACTCTTACGGAACCATTTTATATTTTCCTAAATAAATTTTAACTGTGTAGTGACCTACAGTTTAGGTAGATTAGGTAAGGTAGATTATCAGAAAGCATCACCTTTTTCTCAGTTATAAGATACATTGTACTCCTAAGTATGTACAACACTATATATATGTAGTTTTACATGTAGAAGAATATTAATATTTGTGGTATTATGCTATGAGACATAGATTTTGAAAGGTCAGAAAATAACCTATCCCTTTTTGGGGGGAAGGGGCGGAGTATATCAACATTACCAGTAACAGTTTTGGTAATGTATGCATTTTACGTAGTCCTGCGTACCATTTCCCACAGATATGACAATAGAAACTAGAGAAGGCAATTGCCATTTTTGTCAGTCATTGGAATTTATACTATATACTGCTTCTTCTTTTGGCAAGAAAGCAAAATTATTAAAGTGGGGACAATAACTCTCTTACTAGGACCCAGAACAGATGAGTAGTAGTCATGCATTAGCAGTGCTGTCTTAAGTTGAATTATGCAAAAAATTTAATGGGAGAATATTCTAATGTTTATGAATTTATACTAATGACAAGGTACCAGATTTTTCTTTCCTTCTCCAAATTTAGTACAAACTATTATCTTTGTCAGATAATGTAGTGTTCAGGGCATTTTAGTATAGTAGTCATACAAAGAACACCAGTTTATGAATTGGGACATATGGAATCTGTTCTTGAGTATTCCACTAATTTATGTGGTCAGAACTAAGTCCATTTCTGTCATTAAACGAGCATTATTATATTTCATAGGAATGCTTGAAAAGTGAATTAGGTTACATTGAAATGGAATGCTTAAATTTATGAAAGAAATTTGCTTTAAGATTTGAAGTGTGTATGTATATGTGTACATGTATGTTTATGTAAACTCCTTGTAACATTATTTATAGATGAAAAAATTCTGACCGATTGAGTATTTTGAAATATTACAAATGTGATTTTAACAGAATCATGTAAGTAAGCCTAAGTTATGTTACATAGGATCACAAGATATCAATTTCGAATATAATTTATTATTTTTCATTTCAGGGTCAGATAACATTAATGGATGTCCCAGTATTTAAGGCTATTCAACCTGATGTGAGTAATGCTTTTACTTTATTTCCCAAATTTAAAACATCTAAATATATTAATGTAATATTAATGTAATTTAAGTGTTTGTAGAGATGTGAAGTAAAATTTCTTTTTATACATTTGGAGCTATAAAGACATCATGTGTTCTTGATGTGATAAAAGCTTACCAAGTAGTGCTGACAGAATTTTAGAGCTGGAAAGGACCTTTTGGATGATCCAATCTCTCTCATTTCACAAATGAAGAAATTAAGGATTTGAGAGAATTTATTTTAGTTCTGTTTAATGTATCATTTCTACTATTGCTGAATATAATGACATTAAGAATGTGTGCTTGGATTTTCATCTCCATGAATGTGGGATTTAGCAAATACAATTAGAGACCTAGAGAAGGTAAGTGATTTACTTAGGGTTATGTGGTCTGAAGTGAGACCCAGACCCTTCTGGCTGCAAGGCCAACTCTATATCTACTAAGTCACATTGTCTCTCAGTAATGCATACAAGCACCTTACTGAAACAGAAAATAAGAAAGATGAGAAAGTATACATCTATTATATTGGAAAATTTTTTAGAGGAAGGAATATTTGGATATATTTAAAGCATGTGATGTAGGCCTGTTGGTTTAGACTCACCACACAGTGTAGTGCAGAAAAAAAGATTTAAAGGAAGCCTATCTGAAGAAGTCTAGCTAAGGACAACAAAAAGGATATTGTTGTTTTTTAGAGCTTTGTTAGGGAAAAGAAGATCAGCTATGCATAGGACCACAACTTAGTCTAGACAGGGTAATGATAATGGAGAGGAGTTGCTGCTCCACTGTATTTTAACTCTGTTTTCTTTGCCAAGGAGAATAGTCTTTGATCTGGAAAGGATGAAACAAAGTTGGCTAATAGTGAATTGATACATCACCAAGATAATTAGGGAGATAGTATGTGCCTGAACTGTTCTTGCTGAGTTCAAGTAGGCCCAGGTAAGCTATGGCCTCAGTTACTACTAAAACTGGTGAATGTGATTGCTGAGCTCTTGTTAGTGATTTCTGGAGGATCATGGTGAATGAGAGAGGTGCTATAGGACGGTAAAAGAGTGAATATTGTCCCAGTTGTCAAAAAGAGGAAGATAGAAGTGTCTGCAAACTACCTGCCACTTTTTGTACAATTCCTTGTGAAATCCTTGTATGCATTATTAAGTGGATGGTTAGCAAGAAGTGGAATTTCACTGCTTCATCATCAGGTGATTCCAGACTATGTCTTGCACCCCAAGTTCCCTTTCATTTTCTTGTGTGGCAGTCTTAGGAGGCTAAAAGAATAAGGAACTACTTTGGATACTGTTTTAGTAATTATTTGGCAAAGGCCATCATGCTCATCTTGTCCAAAAGAAAGCATGACTTGGGCCATGTGATAATGATTTTCGATGAATCTGTACCTGGTTGAATGGCTAGACTCAAAGAATAGGTATTAATGGTTTATCATCTACTCGGAAGAAGGTATGTCTGTGCTTCGTCTCCCCCCTTTTCTGAATGTCTCCCATAATGCTGCCAGCATGGATATTCCTGGAGTGCATTTCTGACTATGTAACTTCCAGGAACTTCTAGAAGGGAATATAAATTGAAGACAATACTATAAGCTCTTTCATTATCTGGGGATAATAGTAGTACCTACCTCAAAGATGTGAGAATTCTTTATATAAAACACTCTGCAAACTTTAAAGTATGATAAAAATGTAAGCTGTTTTGTGGAGAGTTATAAACACCAGCAAGAGCTGTAGTTTTAAATATAATAGTCTTTTTAAACATTTATATTTTGGCTTTATTCAATAAGTTCTTTTAACTACTACATATATCATTTGTTGAATATTTTAATTTGCATTTTATTTAAAACTTTGGACATATTTTTCATTCTGCATATGAAGATGAATCATTGATGTAACTTTCCATGAGTAAATGTTGATAATATGTTCACTCATCCACATGAATTTTATGTGATGTTGGTTCAGTGGTACTTTAGAAAATAGTTAGGATCTTCTGTTCCATAATGGAGGGAAAGATCAGTTTAATCCATAATCATTTATTAATTGCTTACTCTGTACCAGGTGCTGTGCCAGTCACTAGAAATATAAAGACAAAAGCAAAACTCTCCTGTTCCTCAAGGAGCTTAACATTGTAATGAATAGATTATGTAAAGATAGAGGTTTATAGAAAACCTATCCGAAGCAAGCAGATGATGATCTTGGAGAGCCAGGCACTAATAACCGGGAAGAACATTAACAGCCTCATGCAGAAGGTGGCACTTGAGCAGAGTCCTGAAGGGAATCAAGGAGAAGAGGGGAGACTAGAAGCAAGGAGATCATTTAGGGTATTGCGATAGTCTAGCAGTCTCAAAGTTTTGTTGGTCATGTGCCCTGATCAACAGCAAAATTTGCATGCACCTTTGATAGGTGTATGTTTACTTGCGTATATGAGTTATATATTTTTACTATCCATACTAATAATATTATAAAACATACAAAATTAGAAATTCATAAAGAGTGAGATAAAGATGAATGATATTTAACACAAGTCATTGGGGAACCAGTAGAGTCAGTTGAATAGACAGGTGACCTTGTCAGATCTTTGTTTTAGGAAATCACTTTGACAGCTGTGTGCAGGATGGATCAGAGAAGCATATAGGAGGTAGAGAGACCAATATTGAGGCAGTGATTCATGTGAAAGGTAATGAGCCCCTGAACTGGGGAAGGACATGAGAAATGTGAGAGAGATTCTGTGGGTAAAAATGAAAATGTTTGGTAACTGATTGGGTATGTTACTTAGCAAGCATTAATAAAGTACTTACTGTGTACCTCTGGGTATTAAAAAAAAATGGTAGAAACAGTTCTTGCCCTGAAAGAGTTCACATTTGTATTGGAGGTGATGATATGGAAATAACCAGGTACATGAAAGATATTTACAGAGTAGGAGAAATTAATTTTAGAGAGGAATACTCTAGACGGACCAGAAGTTGGTATTTGAGTTGAATCTGAAAAAAAAACCAGAAAAACTAAGAAGCAAAGGTGAAGAGGGGAGAAAATTCCAGGCATAGTGGGAGGTAGACAGTAAGGAACAATAAGTAAGCTGGTGGATAATAAAGTAGAGTGAGGAGAGACTTTTGAGGCAAGGAGATCACTTATAAATCTATTGCAATAAGTTCAGGTGAGTGATGATTAAAGCCTGAGCTAGGGTAATTACAATTTGAGTAGAGAGAAGAGGTTGGATACTAATGAAGATGTAGTGTGAGTATGATTTTAGGAGTTAAGGGTAGAGGTTTTGAACCTGAGTGACTAGGAGAATAATGTTAAGTTTGACGTAATAGGCAAGTCTGAGTTGAAGAAGATAGGGTTTTGGGGAAAAGATAATGAGATTTCTTTAAAACATTGTGATTTTGAGATGACAATAGAATATACAGTTGGAGATGTTCAAAAGAAAGTTGGTAATATGCAACAATAGCTCATGAGAGATACTACTTCTAGATATATACATCTGGGAATCATCCACATAGAGATGATAATTGAACCCATGTGAGCAAATGAGATTAATGTAGAGGCAGAAGATAAGAAGGTCCAGGATAGAACCTTTAGGGGGCACCCATGATTAGAGGACATGAGATGGCCAATGATCTAGCATAGGAGTGGAGAACCTCTGGCCTCAAGGACATGTGGTCCTTTGAATCCAAACTTCCCAGAACAAATCCCCTTAATAAAAGGATTTGTTCTGTAAAACTTGGACTTGGTCAAAAGGCCACATCCAAGGACATAGAAGGCCATAGGTTCCCCACCTCTGATCTAGCAAAAGAGATGAATAATGATGTCAGGTCAGTTGGAGGAGAACAAGCAGAGAGTTCAGGCATGAAAATGTAGAGAGGGAGAGAGTATCCAGGAGAAGCTCATCAACAATTTCAAGAAAGAAAAAAGACGATTGTGAAAATACTATTAAATTGGGAAATTAAAAGATTGTTGGTTTTGGAGAGGTCAGTTTAAATTGAAGAATAAAATCAGAATCCAGATTTCAGAGAATGGAGTAGACTCAAGAGTTGAAGTTGACACCAAGGGTGCAAATCTGGGAGTTGGGAAGGATAGTAACAGGCAAGTGTGGAAGACAAATGAGTTTGGGAGGAACTTTTTGATACTAATTGTAACTCATCCATACCTGATCGTCCTATGTGACTGTCCACCAAGAATGAAGTGGAATGGGGAGGGTGACTCTTCTTGACCAGTGACTGCTCAGGAGCACAGAGCCAGCCAAAGGAAGTCCTGCTATAGTTACAAGATGACCTGAGGGGTTAGGGAGAGGGAAGATTTTTTTTAGGGCACCTTTATAAGTGACAGGCACACGATGGGACTGGGAGTGATGTGGAATTGAATTTTTTTGAGACAAGTCATGACATAGATATTGCAGGGAGGGCAGGACTACAACCCATCTTACTGTATCTTAGTTCATTTTGTTACACACCTTTCAGGATCGTGCCACAGTCCCTCACTTTGGAAACCAATGGTCCCAAAGCAAAGTGTCTTTGATTCTCCTTTTACTCCTAGATTAAAAATGAAGTAAAACAAGCCACCAGAAAAAAATCTTTTGTACCTAACATTCCTCATTAGCCTCAACTCATTCTAAATTTTTAGTACTCCTGACACCTTTTTGAAATCTTCTGTTAACCTGCTCTTGCTTTCATTTTCTATATATATTTCTTTTTAAAATGTACGTTGATTGTATTCAGACACATCACATTTTGGATAGGACACATTTTTCTCCTCAGTAGAATTTTCTTTCTTTTGTATCTCAAAATTTCATTCTTGAGCAACTCCTATCCATCTTGAGTTGACTTCTTTAAAATTTTAGTCTGTCAGATCCTATTTTATTATTGTTATCCTCTGAAGTCTGCTTTCCAAAAATCTTAAGTTTCATGTCATATTATTCCAAGTTTCCTCTCCTTTTCTATCACAAACTCAAGAAAGGAATGAAATGTTCTCTCTTCCCTCCATTCCCTGCCAGCCTTCCCATTATTTCTGCCTCTGTTCCTACCTGTTACAAATTATCTAGAATAAAATGTTCCTTTGGTTCTTTGATCTTTTGAAGAATGGCTTTATTTCTGAGACAAGTTGTTTAGTTAGAGTCACTTACTGAGTGTTTACTATTTATGTGTCAGAAACTCTGTTAAGTTCTGGCAATACAAAGGAAGGCTAAAATGTGGTAGTTAATCTCAAAAAACTCACATTATAGAGGGGAAAACGATGCAAATGACTGTGTACATATAAGATATTTATAATATAATAGAAGGTAATTGAAGAGAGAAGGCACTAGTAGGAAGGGATAGGGGAGTGACAACTCAGAATGGCCTCCTGCAGAAGGTAAGATTTGAACTGAATCTTGAATGAAGCTAAGAAGCTTTGGTGAGGAACAGAAACATTCCTTCTAGCCAGTGCAAAGGCCCAGAATTGTATGTTGTATGTGAAGAGCAGCATGTAGGCTGGTAGAATTATAGTGTAAAGAGGCGAATAAAATATAAGTATACCAAGAAGCGGTTGGGCAAGGGGAGGCTGGGGCTGGTGGATCAGTTGAGTTTAGGAGTTCTGAACTGCAGTAGGAATAAAGCTGGGCCAGTACCAATATGGTGAGTTTTGGAAATGGAGGGCCATGAGGCTACCTAAGATGGGACAAACCGGCCAGTGTCCAAAAATGGAGTAGGACAAAGCTCCCATGCCTATCAGTATCCGTATTGAGACCATGACAAGTGATTTCAGCTTGAGCAAGATATGGAGACCCCTTCTTCCTCTGTGTATTTGTCTTCTTCTTGATACATGCCTAGTGAAAGCATCTTGCATCTCTGTTGTTACTAGAGTAAGAAGTAGCTGTCTCAGTACAGGGCCAGGGCATTGCCAGCTTTTCTCTTTCTGTGCCTATTGTGTGTGACAGCTTCTGTGGCTCTTCAACATTGTTCTTTGAAAAACAAGTACTTTCTTCCTTAGAACATGTCTCTCTCTTTAGGAAGATCCTCATTGTTTTTAAAGCTTTCAGTGTACAGCTGTACTTTTTCCTCCCTTTCTCCAAGAACCCTTCTTCTTCTCCAGAGCTTTGACGAGCTGTTTTACAACCTGGACTTTAGACACCTTTTTCCCCCAACAAAATCTAGCTTCTGTTTTCTTTAGGAAAGCTTCATTCTGTTGAACCACCTGGACTATGGAGAAGGGATGTCATGAGTATCTTTACTTTGTCCAGGAAGCTGATCAGCCTCTTGGAATGCAGCAGTCATTTTGCTGTTGCAGAAATAAAATCATCACACGCTTGATGCTAGAAAGCACATTGATACATATACATATAAATAGGTCTAGATAACCATTAAAATTCCTGAGTAGAGGGGTAAGTTGCTGGAAGGCCCATGTGTGAGGAAACAAAAATGTTAAAAAAAAAAAATGGACTTCATTTATGGAAATAAGCCTTGAAATAATTTAGTTTATATCATTGCAGTGACTTGTTGACAGGTTTTATTCCTTAAAGTTTAAACAAAGCTTTAGGAATGTTCTCTAAACTTTCTGTATTCTTTTTATTCAGGATTTCATCTAAATGTTATATAAGTTCTCTAGGCCTAAGTATATCCTATAGGGATAAATAATTTAGAAAATGTATATACGCTACATTACTTGGAATTTTTATTTTACACTGAGGTGTTTAATGATTAATTTAAAATGCATAAATAATACACTAAACTATTTGGTAATATGCTACTGGCCCACGTGTATGCATATATATGTGTATGTATATATATGTGTATGTATGAGTATGTAAAAAATTAATATAGTGCCTCAGTTTCTTGATCTGTACAATAAAGAGGTTAGACTGGTTTCTGAAGTCTCTTCCACCTCTAAATCTATAACACAATAAACTAACAACTTAAAGTATGGATTTATATTTTACAAATGAAAATGGTAGTTTAGAAATAAGAAGCATAAAAAGACAAAAATAGAGGAAATAAATCTGACATAGTATCTAGTAAAATTAGAAAATTAATTATCCCTTTGAATTTGTTGAATTCAATCATGATGATACAGTATTAAATAAATTCATTATTTTAACTGTTCATTCTAAATTGTGGTTGAAGGAGAATTAAAAAGGTTATATTTATATGTGCATATGTGTGTATATCATGCTTCTGTGTTGCAACTTTTTGACCCTTATTATTGTAGCAAGAAAATCTTCTACCTATTTAATTCATATATATCAAATTATCATTAATTTTTCAGGAGCTTTCAAGTTGTGGATGGAATAAAAAAGAGAAATATAGTTCTGCACCAAATGCAGTTGCCTTCACAAGAAGATTTAATCATGTAAGTCTTCCCTAAAATGATGATACATTTTTCAAAAATGTAATTCTTTGAAGTGAAAGTTTTCATTAAGAAGTGTTTGTTGAGCTTTTCCCTAAAAATAAATATCGTTAAAATGGCATCTTCTTTTTACAGAATGTACTATTCTAGCATCATCTCATTCAAAAGTATTTTCTAGAAAAATTTAAATTGATGAGCTATTACAGAACCTAAAATTTTATAGAAGATGAAATGTCTTGTTTCTCTTTTCTCCTTTAGTTATAATTCTCGATACATAAAGCTCAAATACCCTGAGTCCCAAGAATATTAACATCTCTCATTCACTTTAATATGTAAACATTAGAATTGGATGGGACATTAGCCACACAATTAGTTAATTCAGGGGCTGGAACTAGAGCCTTTGTCTACTGCTTTTAATTTAATCTCCAATTTACATCCTTTTCTCCTTCTAGAGGGCATTGAAGCCCTCCCACAAAATCTCCCTTCTGTGGGAAGGAACCTAGAACCCTACTTCACTCAGACTCAGGACCACTGGTCACAGTGGTGCTGGGCCAGACTTCCCACCCTGGGGAGTGAACATGATTCTTTACACTGCAGAGATGAGTAGGCAATCACCAATTTCCAGTAAAATGGAGGACTACTAGGTCTTACTATCAGTCAGCCTTGTTCCTGTGCAGTGCAGATTTCAGCCTTCAGTGACAACCTGAAGAGCCTTGGGCCTTGATGTTGCTGAACCCTCAGAACATCTTAGGCTTTACCGTCTTCCCTTCAGTCAAATGCTCCTCTGTATTTTGTGTCCTCCCAATTAGAATAGGAGTTTGTTGAGAACAGGGGCTAGCTGACCTTATATTGACTCCTTGCTGTAACACTGTTCAGATTGTGGCACAAGTTTATGCTTGAGGTAACGCGGTGTTAAAACAAGACTTCAAGCGCCTCCTTAGCTGGAGATTCAGGGCAGGCATCTCATCCAGAATTTTGTAATGTATCAGGTGTTAATTAGATGATGCTAGTATCTTCTCAGATTTTATTTTATCAAAAACCAGGGCCACCTTCTCCATTCCCCCCCATTATGTGGTAGTATATTGTCTTAGAGTAACCGGAGACATAAAAGGCCACTAGACAGTGCAGTAGAGAGTCTCCTGGGTCTAGAGTTAAGAAGATCTGAGTTCAGATCCAGCCTTAAACAGTCACTAGCTGTACAGCTCTGGGCAGCTTACTTCACCTCTTTTTGCCTCACTTTCCTAGACTATAAAATGAGATGATAATGATAGCATTTATTTCCCAGGGTTGTTGTGAGGATAAAATGAGATAACATTTGTTAAGAGCTTAGTGCAGTGTCTGGCACGTAATAGGTGCCTTAAAAAGGCTTGTTCCCTTTCTGACTTAACTTTTAAATACGACGTCTTTTATAGCCAAAGTAAATGCTACAAATTACATTCTGTAAGGGTCTTGTGCTTTACTTACAGGAGAGGCCTCATCCTCAACTTTTGCTAGACAGTGCTTAGAAATTTTGCTATCTGGCTTCCCTAATGCACAGGATGTTATACACTCCAGAGAGAAGTATAAGAGTAAGTGGCTTCTCAAAGCATCCTGCCTGAAAAGAATAAGAAATGGCAGCATGCAACTTTGGTAACTCAGGAAATCACGAAAGCACAATAAAACGCACAATGCCAAAAATATGACAGCTTGCAGTCCTTTGAGAATGTGTGTGCAATCTTCAGTAACTCCTAAAGACATCATACGATGACAGTGTGCTTCTTAGGAAGTGATCCATGGAAAAGAAACAGCTGATAGAAGATAAGAGACTTTTGATTAAGCCCCTAGAGTTGAGCATCTTTGCCCAGGTCTTGGGTACTGTCAGGAAGCGCTTTTATACACCTTGGGCTGAGTGACTGGACTGTGATTCCCTTTATACTGTTGAATTGTTTTCATATCTGCTATGTCAACTTCTGTTATCTAAACTGTCTTTATGGAGCTTTTCAAACAATAATGATGTATTTCATGCTAAAATAGAAGTCTTTTTTAGTATTTTATAGTGACCATAAAAATTGTAGAAGAACAAGTGAAATGACTTGTTAAATCTATTTCCCGTTCTTTGGTTTTAATGACTGTCTCCTGGCAAATTTATTTTCATTTTAAAACTATATTGGAGTAACATAGTACTCATAACTTGCTTATCTCACTTATTATATATCTCACATATCTTATATATCTCAGTTATTATTAAGCCAGAGTAAGGATAATCATGGGCATATGGTGGCACAGCGTATAGAGCATCTAGCCTGGAGTCAACCTGACACTTACTAGCTATGTGATCATGGGCAAGTCGCATAACCACATTTGCCTCAGTTCATCATTTTTAAAATAAGCTGGAGAGAAAAATGGCAAACCACTCCAATATCTTTTTCAAGAAAACCCCAAATGGAGTTAAAACAACTAAACAACTTACAAACAATTGTGACCATGGTGCAATGGAGAGGGAGCTCTCCTGGCGGTCAGAATATGGGCTAAAACTTTGACACGCCCTTGGGCAAGTCATTTTACTTCCTTTCTCTGGGCCTCAGTTCCCTCATCTGTAAAGTGAGGGAGTTAGATTAGATTACCTGTACAGTTCCTTCCAGTTTTACTTTTTTGACTAAAACTTGGAAGAGGAAATTTACAATTAATATTCAGCAAATGACCTTACTTTGTTGTCTTGGGAAAATCACCTAAGTTTCCTTTAACATACTTATCCATCACTCAATGAGCTAATATTAATGTTTGAAAATATTTGGAAAATTGTAGTATTATTCAGCTTTACTAAATAATTTTGAATTCTATAATACAGTATATATGAGATGTCAGTCAGCAAGCATTTATTGTTTACTGTGTGCCAGATACTGTACTAAGTATTGGGGATTCTTTCTGCTACAAGCAGGAAGAAATTCCCTCCCCTTAAGTAGGTTATATTCATATAGGGGAAAACACATAAAAGGGAGTTACAGAGGGAAGTATCCACATGGGAGCATGTTGGCAAAGTCAGGAAAGTGGGGAGCAGCAGAAACAGGGTAGTAATGAAGGATGGTGGCCTGGGTCCCTCCCCAGAATGAAAACCCTGAGAGGAATTCATCTCTGGGACACAGAGACACAGCCAAAAAAGTAAAAGATGGCTGTCCTGAGGCCTTGTCCTCATAATGGAAGCTCTAGGAGGAGCTCACCAGTGGGGTGGAGGTTTCAGGATGAGAAGGCCATAAGACCTTGATTTGAATAGTCGTAACAACTTTGGTTCCTGGGACTAAGAAAAAGGACACCTCAAAGGAGGTTGTAGTAGTCTACATGAAAGATGTCTAAATGAATACATATGCAAAAGTTTCGATTTAAGGTATGAAAGGTGTCCTATAGCAGTAAAGAAATGGAAGAAGCATCAGAGTTGAGTGGGTGCCTGAAAAATGTAGGGAAAAAGTCATACGTAAATTTTCAATCTGACTTCTGTTTGAGATACAGAGAAGAGCAAAGTTTTCAACAATGACCAAATGATACAGAAATAACAATTCTTGGATAAAGGAGTTGATTAAAAGTTTTATCAGATTTGTAGATGACAAAAAGATGAGAGGGATAGGTAATGAGCTGGATGACAGTAAACATCCAAAAGCATCTCAGCATGAGTGAAATCATTTTTAAAATTTAATGATGTTTAAAGTAAAATTCCATACTTGGACTCAAAAAAATCTGCCTCAGAAGTACAAGGGAGATATAACTAGACAGCAGTTCCCACAGTTCATTTGAAGAGTGTTGCAGTAGATTACAAACGCAGTATGATTACAGACTATGCTAGGGTAGCCAAAAAAATTTAATAAGAGTTTAAACTACATTAAGAAAGGTGTAGTGTCTAGACCAGGGGTGGGGAACCTCAAGGTCCTCAAGGGCAGCCCTTGACTGAATCCAGACCAAACTTGACACCCAGAGGGCCTCATGTAGCCTCAAGGCTGCGGGTTTATCACCTCTAGTCTAGAAAAATTAAGATGATAGTCCCAATCTACCATACCATTGTCATGTTATATCTGGATTATTGTGTTCATTTCTGAATACTGAACTTTAGGGAAAACATTGATAATCTGTAGACCATCCAGAGGAGAGTAGTCAGGTTGTGTCAGGGCCTTGTGACTGTGCCATTTAAGGATTGATGGAAGGAACTAAAAGAAGGAAAAATTAGGAAGGAGGATGCGTGGAAGTGGGATTAGGTTTCTTCTTGGCGCCACTTTTATTTTACTTGACACTAGAGAGAAAAACTAGGAGCTATGCTAAGAGGCAAATTTAAATTCAATGTGAGGGAAACCTTTCTAGGAGAGCAATGCAAGATCACAGTGGGCTGCCTTGGAATTGTGGGTTCCTCCTTATTGGAGGCTTTGACCACAAACTGGATGACTACTCATTGATGAAGTAGAGGGGGGATTCTTGGTCAGGTGTGGGTTGAAACTTAATGGTTGCTAAAGTCTCTTCCAGCTTTGAGATTCTCTAATTCTTTAGTATATCATGTTTCAATTATGATTTGCAGTTAACAGCTTTTGTATACATTATCTTACTTGACTAGAGGTAGTTAAGGAGCACAGTAGATAAAGCATTGGACCTGGAGTCAGGAAAATCAGAGTTCAAATTCAGCCTCAGGATACTTAATGTGGGACTCGAAGCAAATCACCTAATTGCTGTCTATTTCCTGATTATAAAATCAGGATAATAATAGAACCTTCCACTGAGGATTATTGTGAAGATAGGATGAGGTAATATTTATCAGGCACTTTGCAAACTTTGAAGTGCTATATAAATGCTAGCTGCTATCATCATTATTAGTATTACTAATACTACTGCTTTTAACAAGGAAGGCCATGTAGTACATTGAAAAGAGCACTGTCTGGAATCAGAGGACCTAGCTTCAATCTCACCTTAAAGACTGATTTCATAACCTTGGGAAAATCACCTAATCTATTGGGACCTCAGTTTCTTCACTTGTAAAATGAGTGGACTGGACTGAACAGCCTCTGAGATCCCTTTCCTCTCTAAATCTATAATCCAAGGGTGGTAAATCTATGAATGAAGTAGATAAAGCAGAAAGAATTCAAACACAGACCTTCTGACCCCAGACAAGTACAGGGCTTTTTATATTAGATCATACCATTATTTAGGGAGTAGATAAGTTTTTGGGATTTATTTTTACATGAGCTGAACAAAGAGCCTTTCCCTTCAGTTATTCTTGTTTTTGTTTTAGGTAAGCTTTTGGGTAGTTCGAGAGATCCTTCATGCACAGACATTAAAAATCAGAGCAGAAGTTTTGAGTCATTATATTAAAACTGCTAAGGTAAGGAATCTTTCTTTGCTTTGGGACTTATGTGAGGGTTTCCTTATGTATGAGTTGAATCTTAGAAATGTTTCTAGATAAGCATTTCCAATTCAACTCTTTTTGTTTTAGTGATTAGGCCTAATGTCTATTTGATTGTTGTTCATGGTTATTATTATATATGTTTTTAAATCATTGGAAATTCTTCTTTGAGAAGTGTTTGTTTATTCCCTTTATCTTTCTTTGCCCTGAGAACTAAATCTTGGTCTTACATATTTATGGTAGCTCCCTAGATATCTTGGATATCAGATACTTATCAGAGACATAGGGATGCAAAGATTTTTTCGCCTGATTGAAAACTTTTCCTTTCATTTTCATTGATTTTTGTTGATGCAGTAACTTTTCATATAATCAAAATAACCTTTTATCTTTTGTGTTTGCCTCTATTCCTTGTTTAGTTAACATAGCCCCTTGCCTTAACTATGAGAAGTAACTTGATTTGATTTTCTTCCATTTTAAAAAATGATCTGACCTTTGTAACATTCAGGTTGTGTCTCCATTTTGAGCTTTTTCTACCATGTATAGCATAGATGCTGGCTGGAACCTAATTTCTGCCACCTTTTTTCATGCTTTCCCAGTAAGCTGTATTTTTAGGAGACCAGTTGGGTTATTGAATTTGATATCTAGCCTATTTTACTCATCTGCTTTTTAACTTTTAAATTGATAACAGATAATTTTGATGATTACTAGTATATAGTATAATTTGAAGTTTGGAAGTGCTAGTCTACCCCTTCATGTCTATTTTTTTTTTTTCATCATTTCCCTTGAGATTCTAGATATCTTATTCCTGAAAATTAATTTTGGGTTTTTTCCCCCATATTATGGAGTCCTCTTTTGGTAGTTTGATTTGTATAGTACTACAGAATTCATGTAGTTTTGTATTTTTTTAATCCTAATTTTATTAATGAGCATTATCAATCTCCATTTTAATTCAAAGACTTAGTCATGTGTTTCCTTTTCACCATGAAATGACTTTAAAACATTTTATTTTGTTGTATAAAAGTACACTTTTAAAAGAACTATGTGGTAACTAATATTGTTACTGAATGCACAGATCTTTTCCAAGTTCAGTAAAAGTAATAGTTTTACTCAAATAAAATTAAATGAGAAAGCTCACTGGATTTGAAGTCAGATAAATTTGGGTTCAAATTCATTCTGTCAGTTGTTTTCTGTATAACTTCCTGCAAATAAACTTAACCTCTCTGAGCCTCAGTTTCCCCATCTGTAAAATAAAAGAGTTGAGGTAGATGGCCTTTAAGATTACTTCCAGCTTAAAATGTAGGATTCTATGACCCTTTGAGATAAGACCAGATCTTTTAGTTCTTCTAAGCTATCCCGGGCTAGTAAAAAGAAATACTGTGATTTTTGTTGTTGCTGTTATATATCCCACTCAGAATTTGACTTGAGGAATTTTTTAAAAATTGTTTAGAGGTTTTGGTTAGGAGAGCTCAGCAGAAATACTCAATTTCCTCTATTGCCAAAATTAGAAGAAAAGCAGGAAATGGGTGGGAGCGAGGGGGAGAATTTTACAACAAACTTCTTTGATAAAGGTCTTAATTTTTCAAATATGTAGGGGAGCTGAGTCATATAAAAAGTAAGAGCCATTCCCCAGAACAGGCAATTTTCAGAAGATGAAATCAAAACTATCAATAATTATATGAAAAAATGCTCTAAATCACTAATAATTAGAGAACAATTAAAGCAAGGCTAAGGTACCAACTCACACGTACCAGATTGACTAACATGACCAAAAAGAAAAAATGACAAATACTGGAAGAAAAAATAAGAACACTATTGCAGTGTTGGTAGAGCACCTATTAGGTTATCATTCTCTAGAGTAATTTGGAACTCTTCCCAAAGCTCTATAAAACCTTGCATACCCTTTGACCTAACAATACCACTACTAAGTCTGTATCCCAAAAGAGATAAA